>NC_090448.1:1099004615-1099377949 GCF_031143425.1 Pleurodeles waltl
TCAAGATCGCTGAAAATGTAATCTACAAGCAACTCCAAGATCACACCAACAGTAGACATCTCTTGCATGACCACAAAGCCGACTTTGTAGTCTGAGCCCTTCTGACCATAGGTAAAGAGGACACTCTGTACTCTTGCAGCCTTCAAACACATCTTCAAATCTCCAATGAGGTTCACTACTGAAGTCCAACACTGATTCAACACGTCTCGTTCAACTCCAGCCAGTCTCACCCATAACATCACAAGCATTTTCACTAATAAAAAGCCAGACCTCTTGGCCTTGCCGATTCTTGTGTTACTTTGTGATTATAAAGCTACTTAATAAGAGTTAGAGGAGAGCAGTCACTGGTAGGTTAATTTCCATTATAGCATCTCATTGCCTATGAGGCTTAAGGGGCAGTGGATGGTTACTTAATATTGGGCTAGGAGCTAGAGCCATGTTAAACGTGGAGGGCTGTTTAGATTCCAGTCTGGAAGCAGGTCAGCCGTCCGTCTGGCTCCCTTTAATTATTGTGTTATGCGCTGTGTGCTAAGTCTGCATCTGGAATGCAATAAAGTCTGCTCAGCATATGAGTTGTTTTATATGCACTCCTTTTTAGGTCCAGCTCGAGACACCTTTAAGTAAATGCTGCTAGCAATACTTAGAAGGCAAATGGCTCGACTCTCCTTAAGGCCTCGGCTGTTTTAAGTACCATTCATATTTTGATTTATAAACATTCGTAGGACCTTGGTTGATTTTTATTGTTGTTCATAACATCTAGTATTTCACTCTCGCATAAACATATGAGGATTTTATAGTGTAGTATTCAGGGGAGTTTGAATAAGGAGAGGCGAGTTCTGGTCCTTCTTTGGCAGTGTGAGTTCCTGAGTCGATAAGCAAATTGGTCAATCAGTTTTTGGGGAGGCAGATCCCATACCCTTTCCCTTGAAAGATCCAGGATCAGTAGCTGTGAAACTCGAAGGGCCTAATGTCTGAAAAGTGGCGCTGCACCCAGTTCAGTGTCACTTTCCTTGCACCCCTTAGCTCCCCCCTAACACCACCATGTGTGCGCCATATCTAAGATATGGCACACCATGGCGGTAGTTAGGGAACTAGCGTCAAAATGTTTGATGATAGTTCGGAGCTTTGCAGGATTAGCATAAAAAATGTTGATGCTAATCCTGCAAAGCCCATTGAGGCCCATTGTAAACAAAGGGCGTCTCCTTTTAATGCCGGCTGAGCAGGTGTTAAAAGTGCCGAAAAAATTACACAATTTCGGCCCCCTAACAGGGGAATGCCCCCTTTCCATACATTATGCCTGGCGTTATTATGCGTTTCTTTTCTTGCTTTATTAAACAGCAGCAAGTGAAGAAAAAACTACAAATCCCATGGGTGAAGAGAAACGAACCAATGGGAAACGATTTGTAGTCCATGTTAACAAGAACCACTAAACACCAATGTATGCCATTATGACGTAACTTGATTGCAATCAGCCCTCTTTTCTTGCGTGTTAGAGTCAGTTAGAACGAAATAAAGGAAATATAGAAGCTAAAATAAGGACTGCCATAATAAAGGATAATAATTCAGAACAAAAGTTCATTAGTCCAGGACTTTGTAGATGAAGAGAAGCACACTGGTGGTCCGGCAAACCAAGAAGTGAAGAAGGAGGACAAGTAAACGATGGTGGAGCATCCGAAGATTGAGATAACTTCTTAGGAGGCAGGTTGAACAGCCGATGTTGACACTGAAGGGATGGGAGAAACAGAAAACAAACAGCAGTTACTGATAATAGAGGTGGGATAATACTTGCCTTCGTGTCTTTAATAAAATTAAGACTTTCCGTCATTAAAACTAGGAAAATCTACATTTTATGACAAGACTGGAGGCTCGTATTATGCGAGTTCAAAGCAAATTAATGACACGGGTAGAGATATTATCAACAGGTTTACAGTAAAAAATCCTCAATACATTATCGTTAGACCAATCAGCAGATCTAAGAATGTCCTCAAGGAGGGAAACCGTCCAGAAGGCTTTAGATGCCATAGCACCTCTGGAAGAGTGAGCTCCAAATCTGGAGGTGTCAATGCCGGCTAGAGACATTACCCATTTAACCCAGCGGGCTAAAGTAGCCAAAGACACAGGACGATAAGGTCTCCTGAAAGAAATAAGGAGTTGTGGAGTTGAGGACGTTCTTAAGTGAGCTGTCATCTGCTCATAAACTTTCAAACATTGTGCAACACATAATTTGGGTTGGTCCGGGAAATATGGATAAAAGACAGAATGTAGATTTGTTTTAGTTCTGCGAGATAGAAAATAGTACACCAGAAGGAGTAAATTGCCTAGCAGAGATATCCAAAGCTTTAACATCAGAAATACGCTTAATAGAAATGAGACATAAGAGCGTGGTGAGTTTTGCAGATAACATTTTCAAAGTAAGAGAGGAATTATCCGGCCATGCAAGAAGGAACTTCAACACTACATTAACATCCCATAAAAACCTATACTTAGGTAAAGGTGGATTAGAAAACTTTACTCCCTTTAACAGGCGACAAATAAGTGGGTGTTCACCCACGGGTTTTCCAGTGACGAACTGATGACTAGAGGAGATGGCTGATCTGTACAGATTGATAGTACGAAAAGCTTTGCCCTTGCTGGCTTCGGCAGCAAGGAAGTTCACGATAAAGGTGACATCTGCTGAAAAGGAATTGATGTGTTTTCCCAAACACCAGCTGTGCCATAAAGCCCAGGCTGACTTCTATGCCTTTCTTGTTCCTGGAGCCCAGGCCTGTCTGATATATTCCGCAGCTTGCACCGAAATGAGAGGGAAAGATGGGGAATTCCCGAAATTTTCCATGCTGAAAGATAAAGAAGCTTGTCCAGGACACGGCTGTGAGGACGCTGAAGGGGGTCTAAAAGGAGATCCGGAAAAGGAGAAATAAGGAAAGGACAATCTACGGCATGTTCCAGAAGAGTTGGAAACCAAATCTTGGATTGCCAAAAAGGAGTAATTATGATTAGAGTGGCATGTTGACGTCGAACTTGCGCTAGCACTGTGCTGATCATAGCGAAAGGGGGAAAAGCATAAGAGAAGGACTTGGACCAATCTTGAAGAAATGCATCTGAGGCCATAGCCAAAGGATCCAGATGCCAACTGTAAAATAGAGGAAGTTGGCAATTTAGGCAAGATGCGAATAGATCGATCGACAAGGTGCCCCATTTGTGCTGTAGAAATTGAAAGATCTCGAGATGGAGTTTCCAATCGCTTGAATCGCGGAGATGACGAGAGTGCCAATCGGCGATGGAGTTGAGGGTTCCTGGAAGATACTCTGCATGAACTGAAATTTGGTTTGCAAGGAAGAACTCCAAAAATCCCTTTGCTAACTCTGCTAGTGGTTTGGATCTTGTGCCTCCGAGATGATTTATATAACGGACTGCCGAAATGTTGTCCATCCTGAGAAGGATAGCACAACGAACCCTGTCCTTTGCGAGGCTTCTGATTGCAAAGGAGCCCGCAAGCATCTCTAAACAATTGATATGCAATCCGGACTCCTATAATGACCATGTACCCCCAGTCGAGATTGGACCACAACGGGCTCCCCAGCCTGTCAGACTTGCATCTGATTCTAATACAAGATCTGGGGCTGATGGAAAGATAGCTCTTCTGTTCCAGGCATCTAAATGGTCTATCCACCATTGCAATTCTGTGCGAGAATCGTGATCTAGCGGAATGGTGTCTGCATATGAAAGGCCTTTGTGCAAATGTTGAATCTTAAGAGGCTGAAGGGCCTGATAGTGTAAGGGTCCTGGGAATATGGCCTGTATGGAAGAGGAAAGAAGACCGACTACGCGGGCGAGTGTTCTTAGAGAAATGTAAAGATGACGTAAAATCTGAAGAATCTCTGACTTTATAGATTTTATCTTTGCAGAAGGAAGAAGCAGGGTAGCCGAAAGTGAATTGATTTGGAAACCTAAGTATTCTATAATTTGGGTAGGGCAAAGAAGGGACTTCTCTTTGTTGATGATGAAACCCAAGTCCGAAAGAAGTGAACTGGTTAGGTTGAGGGGAGTTAGAAGCAATTGTGTAGATTGACTCATCAGAAGAATGTCGTCCAGATAAATAAGAAGTCTTACTCCCTGAGCCCTGAGGTGAGCCACCACTGACTTCAATAGCTTGGTGAAACACCATGGAGCCGATGAGAGACCGAAGGGTAGCAACGTAAAATGAAATGCTTGGTCTAGCCACTGGAATTAGAGAAACTTCCTGTGTTCTGGGTGAATTGGTACGACTAGATAGGCATCTTGTAAATCTAGATGAACCATCCAGTCGTTCTGAAGAAGAGAATCTCTGAGATGGAGAATAGTTTCCATCTTGAAGTTGCGGTAAACCACAAACTGGTTGAAGAATTTGAGATTGATAACCGGATGCATTTTCTTGTTCTTCTTTTGGACTAGGAAAATGGAGCTGGTAAAACCGGAAGGCTCGAGACGAGTGACCGCAATAGCTTGTTTTTGCAGAAGAGAATGGACCTCAGAAGAAATGACAGTGGACATGTCTGTAGAAAAACACGGAAGAGGAGGCAGAATGACCTGAATCGGAGTTGAATAAAACTCTATCATATATCCTTATACTGTGTTTAGAACCCATGGGTCTGAGGTGATTGATAACCAATTTGAGAAAAAATGACAAATACGACTGCCAACGGGAAACTTAGAAAAAGATTGATTTACCTGATTGATTGGTATTCCTGGGGTTCCTGTAACCTCTGGAGAGGAAGCCTCTGGCCCTTTGTGGGTAAAACTGTGGTCTGAAATCCTGGTAGGCTGAGTTGTAAGTGCCGCGGGAGCCTTGATTGTAGTAGTAAGAGCGGCGGGCAAAGCGGCTCCTGCCTCTGCCGGCCCTGCCGAAAACCCGCTGATTAACCATTTTCTTTAAAGACTGTTGAGCCTTATCCAAGGAGGTAAAGGTGGCTACGTATTTGCCAAGTTCCTTGATAAAACTGTCTCCAAACAGTAGACCCTCTGTTTTTGCTTGGGGTTGGATCATCGCCAAGTTGACGAGTTTTGGGTCTAATTTAAGTAGAAGACCCTTACGCCTTTCTTGAGAAAGGGCAGCATTCGCATTTCCAAGAAGACAGACCGTCCTCTGAAACCCATAATGAAAGTTCCTCAGGATCAATAAGGGAACCATCGATCCTGGCAGACTCAGCAATGTCAAATATGTGGGTGAGGGGACCGATGACATCTAGCAACTTGTCCTAGCAGGAGGACCAGGCTTTGTCAATGCCTTTCCGAGGATCTTTGCTGAACTTGGTGAAGAATGTTAGTATGGTTGATCGATGGAAGGTGTCAGTGAAGATTTGTTTGCAAGAGAAGGGCGTGGACACTCAGATTTGAGCTTGGCCCTTGTTTGCTTATCCAGGGGGATGAAAAGCTTGGCGGACACATAGTCACCCACATGAGCAGCTGGAAACCATTCAGTAGAATTGGGGTGCAAAATAAAGGAGGGATCAAACATCGGTAAACCCTCGTAGTCTAGAAGAGGTTTAGGGTTAGAGGGTTCGGAGGCAAATTTGGATTTCTTTGCTGCAGGAGAAGCACAGGTATCGTCCTGGTCAGAGAGGTCAACATCTGAGCTTGCGTCAGGCAAATCATCATCAGTGTCCTGTATGGACGAAATCACCAAAGGGGACATGATATGCTTGGTTTTGGATTTTCGTTTCTGAGAAACATTCAAATTATCTGGATTATTATTCTCCTTAGACGGAGCCTTTTGAGGAACCGCATCCTCTGCCAAGGGTGAGGAAACCTCACGAATCTTTAGCGCCAATTTTTTATTACCTTTTGTCTGAGAAACGGGTAAAGGCGCTGCCTGCATTCCCCTGCAGACTGGGTAGATATGGTTTGATTCAGCATTTTTAAAACTGACGATTCCAGGTTTTTGGATAATTTGTTTATGGAACTGTTCACTGCCTGTTGGACAGAATTCTGAATAAACACAGTAATATCCTGCTTTATAGCAGAAACTTCCTCAGGGTCAACCTGAATGGAAGAGGAACTGTTGGATTCCATGGTGACCGGAATGAAAAACCCCCAAAAAATAGCAAAAACAGGCTAGAGGCAAGCAAGGATGGAAAGGGTTAATCTTTCTGCAGGGAATGAAAGAGCCCCGCCCCTGGGCGTGTATTTGTTTATCTTACTGCCGTCCTGAACAGGAATTCACAAGGCAAAGGGCTCCGGGGCGTCAGAAGAGAAGGTACGGCACACGAAGGCTCCTCGTTTCTGACGCGTAGTCTGAGAAATGCCGGTCTGAAGCGTCAGGAGCAGTTGGAGGCATTACAGAAAACGGAGCGCACGCGAGGGCAGCGCGAGGTAGAACGGCCTTGAGGAGAAGAAAATAAACATATGCGGCAACTTGCCGGCTGCACAATACAAACTGAACACAGCAGGACTTGAACGACGCGCAAAGCGCGCCTCGTTTTATAAAGAAAAACACATTCACGGTATAATAAAAACGTCAATAAACACATAAATACCTGAAGCGCTTTAAGAAAAAGTACTTAACTTGGCTGCGAGCAGCAAGAAAAGAGGGCTGTTCGCAGTCAAGTTACATCATAATGGCATACATTGGTGTTTATTGGTTCTTGTTAACGTGGACTACAAATCATTTCCCATTGGTTTGTTTCTCTTCACCTATGGGCTTTGTAGTTTTTTCTTCACTTGCTGCTGTTTAATAAAGCAAGAAAAGAAACGCATAATAGGAGCCTCCGGTCTTGTCATAAAATGATGGCTCATTGGTTATTCAATGCCAGGGTAAGGCATGGAGGTGGGGATAAAGGTGCAGGGAAGAGAGCAGTGTTTTTGGAGGAAGTGGACAGTGGAGAGATAGTATTTTGTGTGTAACCCCCAATCATACCTGCCAACTCACCTGCACTTGGTGACGTTTAGTCGCTTTTTACTTCCAGTCACCAGTCTAACAAAATGCCCCCATAGACTTAAATTGAGTCACCTGTTTTTCAAACCTATATCACCTTCCATAAAAGTGTTCATTCTTCGTTCACCTTAATAGTCTGACCCTCTTGAATGTTTGACTTAATACACTTTAAGTCAATTGGTTGACAGGTATGTCCACCAAAAGCACTAGTGCCCCTATCAAAAAATAAATTGGTCTGAGATCTCATGGGCCAAGCGGTGGGCCCTCAGTCATTCCCCCGCTAAAAGTAGGCTGGGCTCATGGACCCATGGTAGGGCCCAGGTCACTTCTTCCCCATTCAAACAACCACTGCTTTCTCACCAATGTTTTGGTGGCGAGGTGAGATTTTGTTCTTTTATAGTGTAGAATCTGTTGGTTCTGGGGCTCTTGGGCACCCTGGTAACTATACAATGCTCTTGCTTCTGGATTAATGGCTCAGGCCAGTCTTGGGTTATGTACAGTTTTGGGGAGACGCTTCATAAACCAAAACCTTTGGTCTAGTCCCAGACTGTTGAAGTGTCATTTCACAAGTAGCCTAGGTGCCCCAAATGCAAAGTTTGAGCTGCTGCGATCCTAGGAAGGGCTAAATGGGACCCCTTCAATAGGAGCACTCCAACTTTAGCTCATGTTCCAACATTCCATTTTAACTTGTCTTTTCAAAATATTTTCCATATTTTGGGCTCTTAACTGAATCAAGATTTGTTTTCAATACTTTGCCAAAATGCATTTCAAGGAGAAATGTGAAATATTTATTTTTTGGTACTATCCCGATTCTGGGCCCAGACGTTCATGTTTTATTCTTTTACTACTTCAGTTATTGTTGACAGCTTTCCTTTTTTTGAAGAAAAAAACTGCATTCCCAAACCTTTAAGCTGTAAGGTTTCCTGTTTTTTTCTTATTATTTGACTGTTCCGTTTTAAAGATGCTCCAGACAGTTGCATATTTGACATTTCTTTGTTCCACCAATGTTCATTGCCCTTTTCAGTTTTTCTCTCCGTTTATTTTGTGGTTACTACGGGGCATACTTTGATTTATGTTAAGGATCTTCCTTAAATATTTTTACTCTAATGGTTTTACCCAGATTAGGTTGGGTGACATAGGAGTAGACTATAAATTCGGAACTCATGTTTATTTCAAACTTTGTTACCTGACCCTATTCGTCTAACCTTCCCCACAGTGGTATGTGAAGTAATACTGAGTATAATATTTACAGACCAGTCCAACAACAGTGTACCGACAGCCCACAGAGGACTTGAGTTTGCCTAGAGAAACCAGATAAGTGCCCTATCTGACTACAAAGCGCGTGTGGGTGTTCCTGTATTTAAACGCCACTGGTGCAGATTTGTTTTAAAAGGTTTCAGACATATCTTTCTTTGTAATTACCTGTTCCTGAACTTAAGGCGTGTTTGCAACTGCGTCTGAAAAGATTTCATTTTCTATTGCGATTTTGTTTGAAACTGTGCCAGCCATGTTTTTCAGTCCTAGGTACATTAGAGCTGACTTTGGTGAATTTTCAATTTTTTTTCCCTTTTGGAGTATTGGAATTAACAGTAAATATATTTGCAGAATAGTCCTTCCCAGTACACCACAGTCCTACAGAGGATATAAACTTGCTTAGAGGTATCAGACAACTGTGCCAACTAACTGTAAAGGGCTGTGCTTTCCTGTATTAAAACTATCAGACCACAAATTCACTTCAAACGCTTTCAGTTTCCCCTTGTAGCTGTTATTTTCTGTTTTAAAACTAAATTTGCTTACTTCCATGTAAAAACAATTCTATTTTCAATTGAAACTTTGTTTCAAGCCTTTCTGTTTATTTACAAAAACATACAATGCCACAGACATTGAACCATTTGAGAATGCCCTTGAATATGTGCACAATTGCATGGGTGATGCAGAGTAGGCAATACATTCTTAAAGCAAGCCTGCTCAATTTGCATCCTGTCCCAGAAGAACAGTAGAAATTTGGCCGGATCTAGTTTGAGCGAGGTTTCCGACAAAGGACCTTTGCCTCCACTTTGAAATTGTAGGCCCAAAAGCAGTTCAGGCATTCATTTTGGGTGTGATTTTCACTGACCTGTTTTGGTGTGGATTGGCTGACAGCACACCAGGTCTTTCACAGATGTCAGCTGTGTACAGGGACTGTGTGATTAGTACTGTAAATTCTGAAAAGAACAACTATACAATTATTTTATCAGACATTTCATCCTTACTGAGCAATCCACCTATGTATTATTGTTTTTACGCTGCAATCAGTAGTAGGATGTTGGAGTAGATTTTGGGTGCTTAGACGAAGTTGCTCAAAACAGCCAAGATGAACACCTGGGTGCTACAAAAATATGTTCCTTATGTTTGGTGTTAAAAGTATGATAAATGAAAGAATTGTAGTAAAATAAGGTGCTCCTAAGATGCCACAAATTTCCATTTTTTGACTAGATTTCTAATTTTGTGTGTCGAAATTTGCCAATCTATGCTACAATATTCTGCGGTGTTTACCAATGCATGCTTAGATGAACAGTGGCCATGCTAGGTGGATATAAACTATTCCTATATCCCGTGGCAAAAGTGGGAGAAGCACCCATTTTTTAACATGGACCTCAGGGCAATATCACATAAAGTGGGCACTGCAAGTAATTATTTAATGTATGAGTTGAACTAGTTCTATTTTACAACATTAGACTGTTGAAAGTGGTTTTATGTCAAAGGAACTTTTAAAGCAGTGCTGCTTTAGGATGGGAACGTAGCACCATTTGTACATATGTAAAATATGCAGAACCCAATACAATATAAAACACAACTACATAACACACGAAAATAACAGGACACAACAAAATACTCAAAACAGAACATAACACAACCATAGTTCAGCACAACATCACATTGCAATAATGCAGCACAATGCAAACACAGTAGCATAAAAACGACACAACACATGAAAACTACAATAAAATCCAACATATTAAATATGAACTAACTTTCCTGCCGCAGGTTACCGCCTCCAGAATACACCTTTCATAATACAAAGGTAAAGGTTGGTTGCTGCACACTGTACCTTACCTTTCCACCGAGGCCATGAAATATTGCCAGTCAAAATCTTTTTGTCGTCCTGCCGCAGGGGGGTTTATGTGCACTGAACATACAAAAACATGGCCACATGTTGAATTCACATGCAGATTCCACTTTATTGAACACCTTTTACAGCCATTACATCAGAGTGCCAAAACGTGTGCCTGTCCCCAACTTCAGTGTTGCATCATTCCTTGTATATATCTACAACAAGAAGACGAGCAAAATCCAGACGTAGATCGGGTCTAAACCTGCACTAGGGGCACCCAGGGAAGGGCCTAGGAGTATATGGGACCTCATACTCAATCTCTACACTGGAGCTTGCTGATGCTGTAAAGACGATTTTGCTGCTGTTACTGTCTCTTTGGGGTTTGCTGGGGTTGCTGTGTACACAGGGGTCAGAAGCTGCCTAATGTAGGCGATTCCCCGCTGCAGGTCGACTCATCAGGGATGATCTGAGCAGTCAACTAAGTAACCTCAATATCCTGCCCAAGTCGCTGCAGAACACAATCTGACTGCTGGGGAGCTCAGAATTAGCAAGGTGGGCACCACACAAGGAAACGCACCTCCACTCCGCCTCCCCTGGTGGTGGTGCTATCAATATAAGTGCCTGTCCTTGTTCCAGGGAGGGACCCTGGTTGGTGGATCTGTTGTGGAAAATCCATACATCCTTAAGAACAGGCAACATGGAACAAGCGATGCTCAGTGTTTGATGAAGCTAAAGCTTCCTTGACCTGTGGCTCTGGATTAGATCTAACCTGGTGCAGCATCAGCTGGAACAGCCCGAAGAATAATACTGCACCCCACGCAGAGAGAGTAAACGCAATACAAATGTTGCAATACAGTACAATACAATTAATAGCATAGCAGGCCACCTACCCTGCTCCACCCCCCGCTCTCCGACTCCTGGGACTCTAGAGTCTATGCTGTGCCATGCGTTGGGCTGCTTCCTCTTTTTGCAACCTTACGCTTGTGCTCACAGGGTTTTATTCAGCTTTGAGTAGATCAGGGCTAAATAACAATATATATTTCCAACTTCAGGCAGTGGATGGGCTCTATTTGTATGCACAGGTTCATCCATGCATGCTCTCACTCAATCATCCACCCTCGCATTCAGCTCAGCCATCCCTTTGTCCCCTCACTCGCTCATCCAAGCTCTCACGTTCGATTTAACCATCCTTGCATATACTCATTTCTTCACTCCACCCTCCACACGCGGTTACTCACACCCAGCCATTCACTGAGATACTTTCACAGTCACACACAGAGCCTTCTACTTTACTCACATGAACTCACCAGTCAATGAAAAAAATCACTTTTATTTTTTTTAAAAACAGCATTGGCAATGGCAACAGGTTCACCTTGGCAAGCTGATGCAATGGTTATTTAAATTTAAAAAAACTGGAAGCATGTGGTACAAAATTAAAAGAAGAACGTGACCACCAAAAGAGTGTAATACAAAAATGATATTTAAAAAAAAAAAAAACACTGATGTGGCTATTTTACTAATGTTATTTTTAAATATTGCTTAGAATGTGTAATTCATGAATTCATTTTATTATTGTTGTTATTATTATTATTAGTGGAATAGCAAGAACAAATCACCACCTAAAGAAGCACTCAAACTGCAGAGAGCTGCAAGTCATAATGGGCCTGATTTTGGGGTTGGCGGAGGGGTTACTCTGTCACAACAGTTATCCCGTCACACCGAAAAATAAACACCATTATATCCTATGGGATTTATATTTCGCCGGACAGGACATCAGTCACCGTTGTGAGGGAGTAACCCCTCTGCCAAACTCTAAATCAGGCCCATTGTCACCCCACAACACCATCTTTTCAAACGGTACAGAAAATAAATAACCATCTAACTGGACTCAAAATCTGCAAACTAAGTAAATAGCCAGTATTGAAAGATAATATTTTAAAAAGCACATTTTGTACCTGTTTTGTCACAGAAGAGTAATGAGCTATTTTTAGGGCACATGTGAAAAAATGTGCACGAACGTGCAATCTCTCAAAAGTGAATGAGTAAAGTGGGCCGACCCATTGCTTTGTGCAGCATGCCATGGTGACGGTAGCAAAATGTGAATTAAACTGAACAATGGATAAAGCCTGCCAACCAAAAGACCATGCATATAATATACTATGTACGAATTTTCACAAAACCAAAGACAGCTTAAGTACTCACAGACCAGACCTAAAAACAAAAAAAAACCTGGCCTATTGGATTTATCAATGCTTTGTAATTCACACTGTTCTCTTGGTCAGGGCAGTGTGTGTGCGCCCTGTGGTGGCCAAGTGCATTTTAAGGCTTGTCTAAATTATAGCTGTAAACTGTATTTTTACCTCAACAAATGTGTAGGAATATAAAAACAAAAAACAAAAAAAAACACACACACACACAGAAATAAGAGACACACCATTTGCCAAGTTTAAATTTGTGTCTTGCCGAGGAGTAGTCTTGTGAGATAAAAGTACACATCCGGAGTCAGCTCGTGGTGAGGTAACAAAATAATTTTATTCAGCTTGTAGCTGGTGCCATTTCACAATTCTGTTGAAAGCAAACCAGCCTAGCCCATCGCACTAAGCAGCATTTACAGAGGGTGCCTGCAGAAGCTTCTGCAAGGCAAGCGGGGGAACCCAGGAAAGCAGCCATCATGGGGAGCGGTACAGTCCAAAAACTTACAAAAAGTTTTAGTGAAACTCTAAAAGTGTCTTCGCACAGCACATAGGCCCCACACACAGCAAATGCCTGAGGGTGGAAAATGTCAACCCGAACATCGCATGACTTTAATGCACAACCAAAACTGAGCTGCAATAGTTTAACCCCTTGTGTGCCCTATGATCGTGCATACAGGCCAGGAAGCAAGAAGGGTCTATATCTTCACTGAACAGTGCCAAGCTGTAGATGTGTGCCGGCATGTAATTACCAAACATTGGCAAAGCTAAAAGGTCTCAGCGATACGAGTGCTATTGGCTTTGTTAATGTTGATGTCTTTTAGCCATGTAGCACAAGAGCACAGAATTTAAGCAGGTAAGCCGTGATTTATCCTCGTTTTATTGGTTTCAGTGGCGAGACTGTAAACGTTTCAAACTGAATCCTTTTCCTCGTGTGACGTTCTGAAATGAGAAGAGGGTCGAAGGAAACAGCGCCCGCAGATGATGCAAATGACTCAGTTATCCCCTTGGAAGTTTCAGTGCTTCGGCGTTGGGATGTGAGGGTGAAGACGGAGGATGGAGTGAGTGCGTAAAAACATGAGCACCTCGTGTGGAGTGTTGAAACACAAAGAAAAAAGAAGCACCAAAAACAGGAGCAGGGGATTGACACAAGTACCTGGTCCATGCTCTGGGGGAGAGCTAAACACCAGAGGCATGACGTATGCATGCCTTCGACAAACGGGGACAAAAGATATGAGAGTGTCAATGGAGCGAGCAAATGGTGAGCCAATGGGAAGGCTGAAGTCCACAGATTGAACACAACACGTCTCTTTGAGACAGCGCATGCATTGTCTAGCCTAGACGTGAAAATAACGCCCACCAGTAAAGGTTCAACAGCCACGCCAGCAACATAGAACGTAGACTAGACAGGCCATACAGCCCATGTTTGTAGAATGAGCTTACGACTTTCAATATGTGTGCTTCAGGCATGAATTCACAGGGCGCAATCTTTGAAATCCTAGTGCTTTGTGCTTAATTGATAGGCGTGCATTTTAATGTCTTGAGAAATGTAGAAGGAAAATGCATCTTCATGAGAAGCAGAAAAGTAGACTACTTTCAGGGCAGTGGCAGGGAGCAACTTGAGCTCAAACTGTGGGCAAAAAGACTGTGGGGGTTCTACCGAGGTATGATACCGTGGGGTCTGAGCCTGGCTATGAACACAGACAATAGCAAGCAGGTGGTGGGCATAGGATACCAGAAGGCACCTTACTTGATGGTTAAAAAATGAGTGTGTCTGTCTGTGGATGTGTGGTGCATGCGTGTGCATTGTCGGAGGTGTGCTGGAAGCGAGCACCTGACTGTGCTTGGTAGTGGATTCCTCACAGGTTGAGAAGAGAGTCTGATACTAATGTACTGGATTCAGGGCTACTTGCCCTTCAACATGCAGGTCGCTTTGTTGATCACTTCAGAACCTTGATGAAGTCTAGTGGTATTAAAGGTCTGAGGCAATTACCACACCTGGTGAAGGCTACTGAAAAACTGAGGGCTCCTTTTGAAATGCTAGAGACCTTTATGGGTCGACAAACCTCAGAGCTTTACAGTCAGTCTATTTCTTCTATCACAGGTTAATGGCAGTTTCAGAATTTCTTGTTCTCTGTAACAATATATGATTTGTTTTGTGCATCTGCTGCTACCGGTCAATCAGACTCTGGAAGTTTTGCTTCTTGCAGGTGATCGGCTCTAGGACACTGGCTAGTCAGTTTCTCATCTTTTCTGGGTCCCTGTCTGCTGGGGAAGGTGCACCATCCCCTTCTGTTTGTTCAAGACCCTGGTATCTACTAAGACAAGAAATTGGCATAAAACCCCCAAAGGTATTAGATGGATAAACTCCAAAATGTATACTTTAAACATACGCAGTAGTGTAGGTTACTACCTTTTGGATATTTACACTCATTCCTGTGTTACTCGGACATAAATTACGCATATTGTAATGTATAGCTCCATATGTATGTACTCATGTACATTACTGATGTGGAACTATTTTTCTAACTCTCTCTGCATACATAATTTGTACAATAGAACTGCTTGTGACAAATACTGTGTTGGTATCCTGCCTATGCTGCTGGCATCTTTGTACCCTGGACCAAAACTGTGTGCACTGTACAATGCAACGTTCTATGAACTTCCTAAGAACTTGCCTCTTTTATACACTGTCTGCAGGACATATGCCAGGGCCATTCTGTAGGTGCTCTGCTCAGATATGCATGACAAGCACATACTTGAATGCTTTGACACATAAATATAGTTACTGCTTTACTCATCTCAGGTCACACCATGGCGATTCCCATGGGGAGACCCACTTCGAATGTTAGCTACAATACGCATATCGTAGGCATGAGTTGTGTATGTGCTACACATAATTGTTACTTATGTTTGTACTTTACATCTTTGTGAATCGCATAAAGTACATGCTTAATGACTCTTTCTAGACACAAGTCTGCCTCAAGTCTTAATAAAGATTTCATGAATTACCTTCAGTATCTGAAATCTTTTTACACCTAGTGTTTCTTTGCATAAACAAACTACTTATTACCTACATTTAATTTCTACGCACCCACAGCAGGCTAATCTAATCAAAAGAGTTAATGACACTACGAAGCACTTCTTTGGGTCACCATCTTATGGTAGGACACGGTGTGCGTCTGAACTCTGCAGCAATGGTAAGAGTCGGGTCAGTATTTCATATTGTTCAACAATCCAAGTCAAGCCCACCGCAGTACGAAATAGCGCTCAAGAGTGGACAAATTCCAAATAGAGTGATAACTATGAGTGGAGTTTCGCCATCTGCAATTACCTAGAATTTTTACAAACTCTGGATCTGATAATTCTGGTCCCAGATGCACCGGATCTGCCTTCAGCGCTGCAGCGGGAGTGGCTGCTGGCAGCAAAAGAAACCCACTCCACCACGACACCCGCAGCAGCACAACGCTCCCCTGGGTAGGCTGAAGCCTATCCTAATACCCCATGCCTCAACCACACCCTCACCGACTGTACACACTTTTCGCCAGGTTTGAGCGAAGTCATTACCCATTCCTATGATTTCTTGGCTACGGCTAGACCAAATCCCACCACACCAAATTCAGTAATCTCGTTATGAATAGATTTGTAGCTCAGGCAAACCTTGTTAAGAGGTTCGGGCTTTTCTTTCAATCACCCCTACTCTTTTATTGACAATCAAAAAAGTTGTACACTCTACATCTGCAGTATTAATTGATGATATTATTGACTATGATGACATAGTATTTCATGAATAATAGGAACATGGGGGTCCGCAGAAATTTTTGCAGGGATGGGCACCTGCCGTGACCACCCACTACAGTCCGTGGCATTCCATACTGTTTTTGGTAGGGGCTGCAGCCATACGATTGTAGGCAGCGCAACACTACAGAGGCCGTAGTGTTACACTGCACTGTGAGCCTCAGCACTGTTAGGCTGTACCTAAATCCATGGGGGGGGGAGTGCTCCCCCATCCTCCTAACACCCAGCGGACACCCATGAATAAGAAAGACCGGATCTATTACAAAAAAGAAAATTACACTGCCTGAACTACCACCTAATACTGGAACTTTTCTACCATTATTTTACAACCTAATATGTTTTCCACGTGCAGAAATTCCACCAAACAATTTTGACAGCAGTTGGACCCTAAAATGTACATCTTGGTTAAGGCAGGTGTGATTTTAAAAGTCTACGCAATATAAGAAGCATATGCATTCCTTAAACCTTTATCTTAACGTCTCGCTACAAAATTACAAAAAACCTGCAAAGAAAAGTCATTAAAGTGACTGCAATCTTCCAAATTATTTTTCCCATTCACGGGGAAGAAGCTGTTCAGCAAATTAACATAAAAAGTGCTTTTAGATCGTCAGCAAAAGCTTTCATGGAACTGACATATGACCACTGCATATAAATGTTAGGATCCAATATCTAAAAATGTTTCTAACATTTTTAATATAAAAATCTAAATGGGGTTGTAGTCAAGCATATTTAGGATTGGTGTAGACAACTGACAATACAAAACAAATTCATTTTTTGTAGGCCTTTGGAGAACAACATTATTTGCCACTAGCTTTTCAGAATAGCTACCACTACTATAAATATCTCAAACTTTGTTATTTGGGCCATGCGTTCCTGTCTAAACCCAAAATGCACAAATATGACATAGTACAGAGATCTCTTCTTGAAATTGCAAGCCACCTTGTACTGAATAGAAGGTCCATAGGTGGAAAGGAGATGGAGGTCTCCTCTTCATGGAGTGCTAGAGAAAGTCTAGTCTCTCTTCTATTTCTTTCAACCTGAGGAGTGTCAGGAACAAAGCCACATTTCTTAACTAACAACAGGTTTGGCTATCTCATGCGCACAGGACTTTGAACTAAAGTGCACCTTGGTTTTCTAGTATTCACTTTTAAAAATGTTCCCTTGATATTTCCTTTGGGAATACCAGCTTTAAATTATTCTTAAACACATCATATATTGATACTTTCATTCAAGTAATGGTTTTAGGTAATGCGATCTAGGGAATAAGGGGGGTGCTAGAATAACAAGGTACTCTCTTCAATTCCTATTTAGAAAACAGTAATAATAAAAAAATATCTCTTTGAAAACAGACCTAGGACCTTGACTAATGTAGATATAATCCAAACATTGACAGTTCAACTTGTGTTCAAAATGGAAAAAGGCATCTTCTAACAAGTGATGTCAATAACATACAGAATCCACCACTTCTATACATTTGCAGTCCGTGCTGCTACTGTAAAGATCAAAAAATAACCTTAGGTGATTTAAATTGAAGATTTGCACTCTGTCAGTTACCATTTACCATTCGCAGTAGCTTTTTTGTCTGACTAAAAATTATAGGAAAAGAAGTGATCTTGTAACTATCTGAAACAAGCTTGCTATTTTAGGCAGAGGCCAGCAGTTCTCGTTTCACTTGGTTTAATCATTTGCGTTCTGCAGCACTCACAACTTCACATGCAATGCTTCTGTCTGACAGGCGTGTGATTAGATCTGGACTTTAGAGACAGCCCATTCTATTCTCAAGGATACACCTGTATTTGTTGCGTGAGGAAGGGTAATACGAATACGAGTGGCTGGTAGGGGGGGGGCATTGGATCAGATACTTTGTCAAACATCCAGAAAAAATCCAGAACAGGCACATGAATTGCACAAGACAAAAAAGCTTGGCAGTGTGCCAAACATTCCAGTAAAACTGAAGGTATAATTCAACAACTAAACATGTACAAAGAGTAAACTCCAAGACGCATACATATTCCCAGTTTATAGTTACTAACTTCCTTCTCCATCAATAAATAGCCAAACTTGCTCTTCCTAGACTTTTATTTTTATCTAAAAACTATAAACCCTCAGCTATAACGATTTCCAGTGAATACACTATATATATATATCTCACACAACATCTCAAATGAGCCTTTGAAGACATGGGGAAGTAGAATTCAAAATAAAAATTCTGCTAATAAGGCAGCTGTTACAGATGTGTCTGACACTTTGAGATCTCCTCTGTGTGCAGGGTACAAATGCACTTTGAAATCACTGGGAGCCTCTAAAGATCTCTTCTCCACACCACACTGGAGCAAGCAGTCAGCCAATTGCACCTTACGCCAGCATCACAGATACGCGGTCGCAACGCCTCCTTTCACGGGGTGGTGGAGTCCATCAGTGAGTTTGGTGCTCCTGTGCCAAAAATAAAAGGGCAGGGGTCTCTTTGTGCAGGCAAAGCAGCCAAACTGGATCTAAGATTGTCCTGAGACACCCTGGAAAGATCTACCCGATCCAAGCTTCCATACATGAAGATGCTGTCAGCGCAAATCTGTGATTCTTCAAGAAGCCTCCTTCTCCCTCTGGGCACACCTACTGAGCTTCATCTCCGCCAGCTGGATATATCGGATAACATTGGTATCTGCAGGACAACAAAAAGAGCAAATATTACTAACATTGGCACCGTGAGGAACTAATTCTCATTTAGAAATGTAAGTTTAACATAATTTTGGTTCAGTCAGCATAAGTAGGCCAATGTGAGACTAATCACAGTAGAATGCTTGTTTATTTGTTGTGCACAAGTTTTTCACGTGCATGTTTTTTTATTGTCTTTCAAATAAATCATTGACATTCAGTTGTAGCCATTGTGTCTGTCTTTGCATATTTTAATCCAACTTTTTCCTATTTCCCTTAGCTGGTTAGTTGTGTTTCGCAATATTAGAAGGTTACGTGTTAAATGTCCGTTGCTATGTCTACGTTTTAAACAACGCAGGAACAGCCCCTTGTTTAATCTTATTTTTGCATTAATAAAGGGTACGATTTCTTCTGTTGAACAAACCATTTAGTTGGCAGCCAATGAAAACAATGTGCAAGTAGGTTTTGTTTGGAAACTAGCAGAATGGTTCGTTTACAGGGCAAGTAACACATTAACGCTGCCGTTTATGTACTGTTGTGTCATGAAAGTTGTGTGCTGTCATTGTCCAGAACATATTTAAAAACTTGCTGTTTGTGGAGGAGTTAACCCTTTACTTCATTATGGGCTATATGTACGAAAGGATTTACCATTTCTTAACAGACCGAATTGCAATTTCTGTCTGTTAAGAAATGCTAAATTCTAAAAGGCCAAAAGGGAATTGCATGTGATTTCTGCCCAGTAGAAATCGCATTTTGCGATTCCCAAATAGGAAATCACAATTAGGGATTTCCTATTTGCGATTTCCTAAGCACATTTACAAAGCATTTCCTAAATGCTAAATGCCATTTAATAAATGTTATTAGGATCGACTCCAAGTGGTAACCATGTGCAAGTTTAAAAAATACATTCAAAATGCATTTTTTTTAAGTGCCGTCTAGGGTGCAAATGCCCCTAGGGCATTTCTGTCCTTTACATGTGCACCACTTATCTGGGGGCTGCATCAAGGGGTGTTGCAGGGCCCTAGGCACCCTTGAGTCTGCATTTCCTATTAGGAAATCGCAAAATTGCAAATTCAAAACCATTTGTACCTAGGGGCCTTTAGGTCCATAGGAACGAATGGTGTAGCATTTCTTAAATAGTGATTACTAGTATGTAGGAATCACTATTAGGGAATCTCATTTTTTGTACATTCCATTTTGAATTTCATAATTAACAATTTCCTAGGATTCGCTATATAGGAAATGCAAAATAGGAATTTCATAATCTGGCCTTTTGTGTGCTTTTAGATCATTTAGGCATTTTTCTGTATTGCTTATCAGATGCTGAGGGTTAGTTAGATATTTGTCCTTACACTTTATTTTTAAATTTTGCATTGCACATTTTAAAAGCGCTGCTTCCTATCTATGGAAAGCATTTTTGCTATGCCAGAGAGGGCTAAATGTGTGTGGTCTTGTCTTTTGGGACTTGATGTTATTAATATGAATATCTGACAAATACGCTGTGGTAACTTAATTTCTCAAAGGCACATTGGCATGGTTGCATTTATTAACACATTTGTTTTAGTTCCTAACTAAATTTTGGCTTTCTGTAATGATAAGATTGTTATTTGAATACATATATAAAACTGAGATTAGTTGTACTAGTTTTATCGAATGGTCTCAGTTGAATATTTGAGCTTTTCTAGAATTGAGTTAAAGTGTCAAAAACACTAAAGTTCTGACACTTGAAGAGACGCACCTCAGGATCATGTAGCAGTCTGAATTGTTTTTCAAGTGTCATTAATATAATTATTATAATAAATGTTTACATTAACATTGCAATTAGAATGTTAATACTATCATTATCAAACTGACGGTTAATAATTATGATAATAAGCTGTGATTAATACTGATACAAATATCAAACTGTATATCCAATGAAAGATGTCACAAATTAGGTTTACTTTGTATATCTGAGCTCAACGTTTATTAGAATAAAAAGATTGTTTTTCTATAATCACTATAACCGCAAAAGAAACTGCAGCTGTTTATTGCATTTTGTAGATTAATACAATGAAATAGATAACGCAAAAGACCCATGTATTTGCTGAAAATGGAAAACAACTAAATTACAGGTTTATAATGCAAAATATAATAGTATAAATATAGACACCATTTTCAAAGTCAAAGCACAGTGCAACCAAAAATGAAAAATACTGCCTTAAATAGATTTAATGAAATTAAGAGGAAAAAGAGAAAACGGAAAGAGAAAATAAGGGGGGTGGGGGGGACGGGGGGGTTTAAAAAGGAAAGGCCAGTGAAAAAATAAATAAAAAAGACAAAAAATGTCTAAATAAAATAAGACACAAGGAAACAAAACTAAAATAGAGAAATACAGCAGCAGCTTTTGCTTGATTTGATACACATAATTATTACAACACCATAATTAAATCAGGGAAGCACATTCAGAGGGATCCCCCTAACACTGTGGTTTAATTTCGTGATGCCAATTGCTATGTCTGTGTTACAACCCTTTTGGAACTTTTTATTCGATAACTGAACAAATTTATTTTGCCATTTTACATTGTATTTGCTATGCTCACTAGTTGATATAAGGCAATTAAAAAAATTATGAATTAAAACACTGAAAGAAATGTGCTGCTTGCCAAATTAAATCTGAAGATTACTTTTAAAATTAGGTATAACTTCATATTTTCTTACTTTACTTTTAATTCCTAGGTGCATGTATGTCCCTGTTTTGAATCATGCTTTTTAACAACTATAGCTTCAGATTACATTAAGACATGTTTAATAAAAATACAGAATTGAGCCTAGTTTCTTCCATAAACCTAGCCTAGCTGATCCTCGCCCACCTCCATGTTTTTGTCAGTTCAACACAGAGGTATCTTCTGTAGCATCACGCTATATCAAAAAGGAGACTATCATAAAGTAGTAACTCGCCATTGCTGAGCCCCTTATGTAGAGAAATCTATTTAACATTGCACCCACAATATTTAAAAACGCTTTTTACAAATACCAAATATTTGTAATGCCTACCAAGACCACTGTCACCAAAGCTAAATGTACCCCATAACACTAATCTTAAAACCAATATCCCATATAAACCTAAGCCAAACTTTAACCCTAATATTGAATGTTCCCAGAGCTTATGGGTATCCTCACCCACATCCTAATTTTCATCCTTGACACTATCAACAACAACGACTCATTACAGTAATAAATAACAATACACCCGCTTATCATGTTATCTACTGTGTGTCATTAACACCAAAAATAAAATAAATATTTTTTCCCCCAATATACAGTGCCCAGCTATTGGTTTCTTAACTATCACATGGTGTCCCATCTCTAGCAGTTGCCTAGGTAGCTGCTGTGTAATGATGGATACAACAGTACAAGAAGGTCCTAGGACTCCTCAACTGAGTGCCTGTGGAACAAGAGGGAGGAATGGCGAGGCCAAGAGGAAGACTAGGCAGCGGGTGGGATGATGGGGTATACATGTGGCTGACGCACAGACATGGGAAACTGTGGAGGGGAAAAACCTTGACTGGAAAGCAGCTTCAAGTAATTGCCAGTGGCTGAGGATGAATTCAAACAATGCAACCATCACTTTTTTTGCTTTCTCCTGGGAGCAATGGAAGATTGACAGTAAGGCCTAAGCATCACGAGGAAAAATAAAGGGTGTGAGAGAAACAGGGGGTTATGGTGGAGAAATTGAGATTTTGTTACGGAATATGACACAAGCAGCCCACATAGTGAGCCTCAACTAATAATAAAATCAGAACATGTTAAGCAGTGACATAACACTTTCAGGCTCCTCACAGGTAGCTGATGGGTGCTGGTCACCACAGCCTGCTCTGCTGAATTTTGCTCCTTGATCAAGTCACCAAAGAAATTCTCTATTGGTGTATGTATCTCTTCATCCTTCAAAGAGGAGGAGAGTCTGCAATTGTGACCCGACCATGTGTTGTGCCTCAAACCGTGCCTCTATCTTCAGGATGCTTACCACGTTGTTCTTGTCCTCATGGAGGACTTCAAAGGATTTGGTTTTAGCAAAGCTTTTCTCCATTTGTTTAGGCTTGTCACTCGTGGGGGCACTTCCTCCCCCTTGTTTCAAGGTCTCTCACTGGCAACATTTCTGCAGTTTTAACAATTAATCTCTTTCCCCTACCTTTTTTTATTTGATTGAAAACTGCTCAATATTGGTCAGTTTTCTAAATCTTTTCACTGATACATTTCTGGGTACTCGCGCTCCTCTGAGGGTTAGGGTTCTTAGTCTTTCTTACTACTTTGTCACTACCTGCTGACTGCCTGTAGTCCAGAAACCAGACTTTAGGGTCCCCCGGCTCATCTAGAGACTGAACTTTCATTCCCACATGAGGAGGGTTATACATAATTCTAAGAATAGGTAAAGGACAATATAAACAGAAATCAGTAACGAAAGCAGTTAGAGTAAAACCATGTCTGATACAAAAAGAAGAGAACGATATTAACAAAAAGGCACATTTGATACTTGAGTAGTTTATTCTGGTATATTTTAATTGATCGAATCTTAACCTTGTATGTCTAGTTATAGGTGGAAAAGAGGTGGAAATAGGCAGCATTTAAATTCTTTTTGCCTGGTATTATATTTGAACTTTTTTTGTTTCTTAAAAGCTGGTCTTTCTGTGGAAAGTCATGCCCACCCAGGATGGCCAGTTTGTGCGTGAGACAGTTTAGGTTGAGGTATGTACCCCTTTGTGTGCGATGCGCACCAGTTTGAAAAAGTTTCTTGCATCTTTTGGGAACCATATGAGTGTAATCAGAAGAGGAGAACTTTGATTATATTTCCTCTTCTCAGATGCAGCACGAAACTAAGCTTCGAGTAGGGCTAGATGCACTATATGTAATGTGGATGAGTGTGCACAAGCCTCTTGGAAGCCCTCCTGACCCTTATCTGGAACTGGAAGGTTGTGGTCTACAATAAACGGTTTAAGATGTTTCACCAGGTAGCTTTCTAGGAAGTGGATATTCAACACCGGACGAAAGTTATTCATTTCTTCCTTATCAGTGTCTTTTTTTTTAAGGTGCAGTGACATGGCCTATCTGAAAATAGTTAGAGACCTTTCCTTGAATGAGATGCACTGCCCCAGTTACACCAGTAAGGAGTCAAACAGATTGTGATGCATTCATTAGTGTTAATTTGCTCTAAGTAATAAGATGCAGCAGTTGTATTCAATATAAAACAACTTTATATTAAAGGCAAATTACAACCTTGCATTTCTTGCAGAATCCTATTCTCAGGCATCAGCTGCTTTACTCAAGGTACGTGGGTACCGGTCCTATTCCCTGTATGCCACGAGCAGCTTTAGAATAGGCAGGTTCTTAACACATGGACCCTCACACATTGAGGCCCTTATTACAACCCTTGCAATCTTAAAACCGCCTGGGTTACAGTGGTAGTGCCGCGGTTGGACCACCAGCACTGCCACTTTCCTCCACAGGACGGTGTGGCGGTTCTGGCGGTCCTAATCCGCCAAGGCAGTGCTACAGCTGTAGCACTGCCCTGGGGATTACGACTCCCTTCTCTGCCAGAGGTTTCATGGCAGTAGCTCCGCCATGAAGCGGCTGGCGAAGACTGGGTGCAGGGGACCCCAAGGGCACTTGGCATGGGCAGTGCAGAGGCCCCCCTGGCGAGCCCTGTTGCGATATTCACTATCTGCTTTGCAGACAGTGAACATCGCGACGGGTGCTTGTGCACCCTACGCACTGCAGCATTGCCGCCAGCTCGATTACGAGCCGAAGACAATGCTGCAGGCCATTTCATGCTGGACCAAACTCAGTTTCTGCCCACTGACCCACCGGGAAGCTCGTAATGTGGCCGTTGGGGAGGCGGCCGCACAGGTGGCAACCTACCCATCAGGACTTCGGCAGACAGGCTTTTCCATCCGAAGTCATAATCGACCCCTGTGTCTCAAAGCATTAAAAAACATGTCTGCACAATCAAGACTATAGCACTTGTTGCATGTGTTTCTCAAGGTTGCCCAGCCATGCTATAGATTTTTTTTTTTAAATAACTATGAATGTGCAAAATGTATTTTTACTTTTGGAATGGCTGCTGTTTAGGGAATGTGATTGTTAGCTAATTACTACTTTCCCACCGGCAGTACTAAGGGAAGGCAGACCTTCACCTCATGATCAATCTTCAGTAAAGGACTGCCTTAATGACTAGTTTAATCCAGTTGGGACCTAGCAGCACTGGAACCTCTCCTAGATATTGGTTTTTGTTCGCCTCACCAAGCGGTGGTGAAACCGGGATTCTTTTCTAGGAGTAGGTACCATGTCACAGATACATTCTCTCAATTCGCAGCCCAGGGGTGTGGTTCCTTTAGTACTTATAGGAATCATTCATCAAAGGAACACATATCTGCTAAAAGTTACTGCCAATTTTTCATTATCCTGATCATTTTTTTTAAAGATCCCAGAAATTGCCATGCGGTCTGCCACTATTCCTGAAATCTGTGTGGCAGCTACAGGAGTCTGTTGGTGCTGGCGGATTTGTGGTTATTACTGACCAAACAAATGTTTCAGCTTGTTTACCCAAAATTACATTATGTAGGAAATTACTGCCCGTGGTGGTTATACCAGGGTCCGATACTTTCGACATATTTTCTCGAAACCTTAACATGGAAGTCGTTTTCACATATTCCAGAAGCTTAATTAAGCAATGAAATCAAGATGGCCACCCGGGGGACTGCTTAAGGCATCTAAATATGTATGTTTTATAGGCCACCCGTAGAGCACAAGAATGCGCAAAGGAGGGTTGCACACTTTCATGTCATGTGGATTCTGTCATTTCAAGTATTTTTTGCAGAGAAGAACACAGATGGTCTGGCAAACCAGTGATAGTTTCAATGTATTACAGACCGCTACAGGACCAACGAAAGAACTCTCAGGTTATCATTCACTATATCATATGCCGCAATCAGACATATTGCCTTAAAGGGCCATCCTGCAAGTGATAACACAACACATCTTCAAAGCCCTGCACATGACATCAAACATGCTGGAATGCCTACTGATGCTGACTGTTAGAAATACAGGGCTAGGCTGAGCAAAGAGAACTGCTTTCCCTGTACAGTGGATGGTTCCTTTAAACCCACCTCAATGTTTCTTCGTAAGACAGGTGGATTGTGACCATCTGCACCAATTTGGCGTCCAACCTCGACAGTGCCATAATCTGGCTGACATATTGCAAACTGGCCTAGTAGGACAAAGTTATGTGAGCGGTCATTAAAGGTATCAAGTTCACCTGTTAAGATGATACAGTTTGATGCTTCAATATTTAGTTCCCTCAGAGGAATATCAGGAAAGGGTTTTGACACTGGTGCATGAATGTTAGAGCTGGAGGGGCATTCTGACATGATGTGTGAACCTTGTGTTTCTTGCAGAATCCATTTCTCAGACATCCACTGCTTTCTGCTGCTGCACTGCTCAACATACGTGGGTAAGAAACTATTGACCGTCCACCAACAAATCACCAGGTCGCACCTCCTCTCAATAAAATCTCTTCACATGGAATACCATATTCCAAGTAATAAACAGGGGCAACATATACAACACAAACCCCACATATCTTCCCCCTAAAATAAGAAAGGAAAAACAATACTAAAAACAAACGGAGACAAGAATAACGCCCTAATGCTATCAAGGTAGAACATGCTTTAACAATCAAAGAACATGAAGATTAATTTACAACATAATTTTCAAGATACTTTTAAACAGAAAGCTCCCTTTGGGGTTAATCATAACGTTCTTTCTCTGAAACACTACTTCCACTCCCACATACCATCCGTTGCTGCACAAAATCTGGTTGTTCAATTGGAACTGTCCCCAACCTCTTCTAGTTCTACACTCTCCCATCAGTTGTGCGCACATCATTAAATCATACTTTCACAGCTTGAATAGATGGAGTGAATTTTGACTCACCAAAGATCACACAACCAGGTTTCTTGACTCGCACCCAACATCTCTTACTAAATCTGGGTTACCCCCATTTTTGGCCTGTTTGTCAGTGTGTTTGACTGTGTCTACTGGGATCCTGCTAACCAGGACCCCAGTAGTTATGCTCTCTCCCTCTAAATTTGGTTGCTGGATACTATTAACACAGTATTCCACTCATAATTGGTATACTGGTCCCCCCTTATAAGTCCCTACTATATGGTACCTAGGTACCCAAGGGCAGTGGGGCTCCAGGGGATCCCTAGGGGCTGTAGCATTTCTTTTGCCACCCATAAGAAGCCCATGCAAAGGCTTCTACTGGACTGCCATTGCAGCCTGTGTGAAATGGTGCATGCCCCCTTTCACTGCCATGTACATTGCTCCAGGTCACTTATAACTCACCCTTATGCCAGGCCTTCTAGCCCTGAAGGCTGGGTGCAATGTACCTGTGTGTGAGGGCACCCCTGCACTAGCAGAGGTGCCCCCACGACCCTCAGGACCATTTTCCTGCACTTTGTGAATGCAGGGACGCCATTTTACGTGTGCACTGGACATAGGTCACCACCTATGTCCAGCTTCACAATGGTAACTCCGAATATGGCCATGTTTGGTATCAAACATGTTGGAATCATACCCCAAGGCTTTTGCAAGCATTGGTTGTATGAGTCAATGCACTCTGGGGCTCCTTAGAGGACCCCCGGTATTGCCATTACAGCCTTCTGAGGTTTTCCAGGCAGCCCCAGCTGTTGCCACCTCACAGACAGGTTTCTGCCCTCCTGTTGCTCAAGCAGCACGAGCCCAGGAAGGCAGAACAAAGCATTTCCTTTGGGAGAGGGGTGTTACACTCTCCCTCTGGAAATAGGTGTTACAGTCGTGGGAGGGGTAGCCTCCCAGAGCCTTTGGAAATGCTTTGAAGGGCACAGAAGGTGCCCTCCTTGAATAATCCAGTTTACACCAGTTTAGGGACCCTCAGTCCCCGCTCTGGCACGAAACTGGATAAAGGAAAGGGGAGTGACCACTCCCCTGACCATCACCACCCAAGGGGTGGTGCTCAGAGCTCCTCAAGAGTGTTCCTGGGTTTTGCCATCTTGGATTCCAAGTTGGCAGGGCACTCTGGAAGCATCTGAGTGGCCAGTGCCAGTAGGTGACGTCAGAGCCCTCACCTGATAGGTGCTCACCTGTGTAGCTGACCAATCCACCTTTCAGGGCTATTTAGGGTCTCCCTCTTGGGTGGTTCTTCGGTTTGCAAGACTCTAGCAGGAATCCTCTGCATCCTTTACTTCACCTTCTTACCAAAGAAACTGCATCTGGGCCCTCCAGGAACTCTACAAACTGCAGCAAAGAAGCAAAGACGACTTCTGCAACATTGTAACTTCAGCTCCTGCCAGCACCTGCAACTGTTTCCAGGTCGTGCATCCTCCGAGGACTGCCTGTCTTTAGCCTGCACAAGAAGAACAAAGGAATCTCTCTTGAAGTAAAGGAGTCACTACCCTGCATCAGCAGGCACCCCTCTGCAGCGATGACCAGTGGCTTGGGTCCCCTCTCCCGACAAAGTGTGTGGATGCAGCAGCACGGGTGGTGGAAATAAGGGGTTCCAATGGTCCTGACGTCCTACTGTCCAACTTTGGTGGAGGTAGGAGCTTGCCTCCACACGCAAGACAGTACTCCCGTGAACCGCGTGTTTTGAAGTTGCCAGGGCTTGTTGGCATCCTTCTACAGAGGTTTGTGCACCATGCAGCTCTGGCCCCCAGCACTCCTTCCTGCGACGCACAGCTTCCTGCATGGTTCTCCGGTGGCGTGGGACCCTTTGTTGGAGTGCTGCGTGGGCCTTCTTTTGCACCTTCCTTGTCCCCGTGCTGTGGGACTCCTGTGTGCGCTGCCTAGTCTTCTGAGGGCTCTTTGAGTGCTGAGAGCCCTCTCTGATTCCCCCTCCAGGGTAGAGTCCACCAGGTCCTACTCGTCCCGGGCAGCACCATTTTCCGCTAAGCACGACTTTGCATGTGCCAGGGCTGGTTAGCAGAATCCAGCAACGCAAACCAGACTGCAATCATCCATCCGGCGTGGGACATCATCTGCACCAACCAGGAACCCACATCTGTCTTCTTGGGTGCAGTACTGACTGTTGTTCTTCACAGTGGTTCTTCTTTGGCACCTTCATCCGAGTTAAGAGCGGTCCTGTTCTCCCTGGACTCTTCAGTGCTTCTTGGACTTGGTCCCCTTCTTCCACAGGTCTTCAGGTCCAGGAATCCATCATTGGTGTCTTGCAGTCTCTTCTGGTTCTTGCATAATCTTCTTTCTCGTGTTCTTGTGTGTTCTAGGAAAGTTATTGTGATTTAAATCCTGCTTTCCTGGGCTCTGGGGTGGGTTTGATTACTTACCTTTGGTGTTTTCTAATACTCCCAGCGCCCCACTACTCACTACACTTGCCTAGGTGGGAAACAGACTTTCGCATTCCACTTTCTTAGTATATGGTTTGTGTTCCCCCTAGGCCCATTTCTAACTATTGTGATTTTCACTATTTGCACTGTTTTCTAACTGTTCTTACAGCTATTTCTGCATACTAGTGTATATAATTTGTATATTACATACCTCCTAAGGGAGTGTAGGCTCTATGGTATTTTTGTCACCAAAATAAAGTACCTTTATTTTTGTAACACTGAGTATTTTCTTTCATGTGTGAGTACTGTGTGACTACAGTGGTATTGCATGAGCTTTGCATGTCTCCTAGTTAGGCCTTGGCTGCTCATCCACACTACCCCTAGAGAGCCTGGCTTCTAGACACTGACTACATTTAACTAATAAGGGATAACTTATAAGATGTAAGTACCTAAGGTACCCACTACAAACCAGGCCAGCCTCCTACAATCTGACTTCAACCTTACCACCATTCCTAGAAGTACCATCAACTTGTTTCGATTTAATACATCGCCTTAGATCCTCCACACCTTACAACAACTTGGGATCAATGATTGATAAAACAATCCAATCACCTTTCAACTTGATATTTGGCACACACCCCTCAACAAAACAAAAGGCCTACTGTATGTCATTAATCAGACTCTTTCAATCAAATCTGTGGATAAAAGGTAACTGTAAGCGCCCCGTAGGAGTCCGATTAAAACGCTCAACCAAACAATCACTCTTAGTATGATAAAGAGCATTTTTAATATGCATAATACATGCTTCCTGCAAACGTTTTCACATTTCTAATGACACCACTTATGTGCCATTGTCAGTTCCCAAATCACAAGGATAATCTTCTCTTCTAAACACTTCCTGCAGAAACTGTGCAGCAACTTTGGTACTCTCAGCATTCACAAATTTCATAGGTTTCACCCAATACCTTGAATGAGCCTGAAATATCTAATGCCAACTTGTACCATGGTACCACTGGCAGGCCAATAGGTTATTATAGGAGACTGACCTGTGCCTTATCAATGATCGTGGAGGCACTGCAATCTCTGATCCCATCCTCGTCGCCACTTTGAAAAGACGGCTCCAATAAATCCATGAGGGTGAAGCATCAGGCTCGTGTATTAAGATATTGTTGAACCCCATCAACACCTCACTGCCTCTGGCTCCTTCCCAACTGCCTCTCCATTGAAACTTCCCACACAGAATTCCACATTCCAAAATAAACACGGAAAACTTACCACATAAACCCAACACTTGATGTGAGGGAGGCAGGACTGCCTTTTATCTGCCTTGCACATTATTACACAGAATCTCTTTAAAGTTTGTCTAATACAGAATAGGAGATGAAAACAGTGCTAACCCTTTGTACGCAGGTGTCAACACGAGGTCCTCAACTTAAGACACATCGGTGCACGTGCCTCAGTCCAAATCTAATGAAAGACATTGTTGTTCCCGCGCGCCCTGCAAACATGCTATAAATGTAAAAATAGTTTTTTGCAGCAAGTTCTGGAACAGCACGGAGGGACAGAAGTAGAATAAGAGTGAACAAACCCTCTCATCAACAGTTTTTCTTTCATTGTGGAGAAGAATATTGGGTTTACACTCGTAAGGAAGCTAACCAGAGGAAGCACAGCTACACAAAGCAAACTGGAACTTTGAACATTCACCAGAACAAGAGCAAACATGCAGAAAAATATGTACATGGCTACAAGGCGTGCAAGGAGGAATGTGCTCAAGAAAACAAGGATATAAATAAATCAACTTGTCACACGTCTTTATTCTTCAATTTCTCAAAAGAAGCAAACCGAGTTAGTCAGTAGGGCACGTCCATGAAAAGTTGGCTCCAGATACATGCTGAAGGTGTTACTGCCTGATGTATAAGATTTCTTCATGTCAGAATGCAGCACGGAGATTTGATCAATATGCCCCAGGTTAACTGTTACTGTGCTGACCTTTAAAAGAATGGATATTTAAAACCCTCGCTGACGCTGGCTGAAAAGAATGGCGCTGGGGATAATCTAACAACAACTGATAAAGCCAATAGGTCACACCTATGGAGAGTTATTGGCTTTACCAATTTCTTTTTAGCCATGCTGTACAGCGGCGGGCTGCTGTGTAGCATGGCTGATAGATAGAAAAACATCGCTATGATGCGGCCAGCGATGACCTTGAGGGGCAACGATCCATTTTCTTAGAAAGGGAGTATTCTCTGCCTTCATAAAAAACATGTTTCATTATTTTATGTCCAAGTGAAGTTCACCGTTTCGGCCCCCGCATAAAGACAGCACCTAAAAGGCCATGCAGTGCATGGAGTGCAGTGGTGTTTGCATCTTCATAGCCTCTTAACACTAGGCATGGCTTAAGTGTTTTATTTCCTGGCATGACAGGTGGGAACAAGCAACGAAGAAGGAGGGGATGGGTGGTGAACAGGGCAAGCAACAACAGGGGAGGGACAGACCAGACAATCAACAACACAGGAGGTGGGTAGCGGAGGAGCCAAGCAAAAATGCGGGGGGAGGGAGGAAGGTGGTGCAAGTTAAAGGGGAAGAGGTACCTCTGAAAGTGGTGACCAGTGTAAGGACACTGAGCGAGGGAAGCAGTACTTGGGCCATGCTCCAGTGTAGGGACAAACACACAAAGGGGAAGTGCAGAGGCAAGGAAATGAGTGATGTTGAAGCCAAACCAATAGTTAGCAATAGGCAGGCTCTAAGCCCCCTACATAAATCAAATATCAAGTGACAGCACATGCGCTGTCTCAGAAGAGAACAAAAGTACAGGGTGTGTGGAGTGAGTGGGGGGCGGGATGGTATCAAGCTGTCAAAGAGGCAACAGTGCCTGCCAAACATACAGATGTGCATATAAAACCCACCTGTGCTCCCAAAACATTTGTGTCCTGTCTGCGGAGAAACAGCCTTTACCTTGCACCCTTTACCATGCAGGGCCTTTACCACGTATATACGTACCACACAGGTAGGTATTTATACTTTTACCACACAACTAAGTATGTTTTTAAATACCATACTTGGGTAGAGGTAAAGGAAGGTGATGGTGACTTGAGTGATCAGGGGTGGGGGTGACATGATTGGATAGTATGATATCCTTTCATTCTATTGTACGATATGGTATGGTATGTATGGTACCTTATGGGCTATCATTTTATAGTGGGGTACGGGCTGTTATTTGGTAAGTTATGGTATGGTATTTTATGGTATGACCTGTTATTGTATACTATGGCATAATATGGTATGGACTGTCATTGTTTTGTATTCTATGGTATGGCCTTTTGTGGTATACTATGGTATGGCCTTTTGCGGTATACTATGGTATGGCCTTGTATTGTATAGTATGGTATGGTATGTCAGGGCCTTTTATTGTGTAGTATATTATTGTTTGAGTATCATATGGAGTGTTATTGAGGCGAACAACCTATGAACTGCTAACAGCACACATAAACATGCATTTAGGAAAGCACCGATATCTCCAGTTGGTACAATTTTAAGACATGTAATTTATGTTGGCTTTCCCAAATTAGGAAGGAAGGAGGCATTATACGTAATGCAATCAAAACAAGGACAAGTCTTAAAAAATGCACTCTTAGTGAATGCTGCAAATGTAACATTATTAAACTGTAATAAATTATATTGTTGTGTTGTAATGCAGCTCAGAAAAGAGGAACAGAGGAAAGTTGCTTTCTGGAAAGTGAAGTTTTGAAAAATCTAAAAAGCAAACAACGTGCGAAGGAGCAGTGGGCTCAAGATGAAAAAGAAAAACACAAAGGGCATAAAAGCAGCTAAAAACAAGATACAGTGAAATGGGGGGTGTTATAAAAAGATGCAAACTAACAATACACACACACAAAAGTACAACAAACCAAGCACAAGTAGCAGGGAAGGGCACTAATCAAGAAATAAATCACTACTTGGTCTATGCTCCAGGGAAGAAAACATGGAATCAAAACTAAGCCGATATGTGCAAATATACGCTCACCAAGGAAAACACAGAAAATAACAGTGACAATGAAGCCAACCAATGGTAAATAATGGGCAGGCTAAAAGCCCCATTTTCGAGTTTTTTCCCCCAAAAACAAAAGATCGTCGCAAGCAGCAGCACATGTGCACGGTCTCAGTCGAGCCCTAAAAATTGAATCAACCTATAGCATCCATTTTAAAACATCCTTAGGATGAATATCCCATTGCGAACCTCGTCATCTTATCCCACTCCATCCTTTCCCATCCCATTTGACCCCACAATCCAAATCCAGATTATAGTCCAGTCCAGTGCTAACATCCGTCAAGACGGCGTTGAGATGCTGTTAAAGAAATGAAGAAAGTCTAGCTAATTACCTGCAACTGGATTACAAAAAGTCTTGGCTTGAAGGTTGAAAAAGTTAACGTTGCTATTTGTATGTAAGAGTTCAGGCATGCTATTACTCTGGACATTTTACAATGGGTACAAACAAAGAACCTGGTTTGTTGACTTTCTCCTTCAGCCAGGTGAACTGTTCAATGTGTACTATAATTCGCTTCAAGGTTTTTTGGGACTTGCCTAGCACAAAGTAGGAATTTGCCAGGGACTAGCATCAGATGCATTTTTGGGGATGCAGGTGAGTATCTCAGTAGCGTAGTTTTGTACCATCATGAAGATGTAATACATTTAGTGTTAATTCTTTACCATGCAATACAATAGTCGAGACCAGTGATACTCAAAGTGCAGCCCAAGCATGCGGCCCTCCTGACCTTTACATGCGACCCCCTGGTCAGCAGCAGCTCTGAGCTGCTGTTTACTGGACTCAGCGCTAACACTGAAAGGGTATTAAATGAGCAGGCGTGCCTTTATTTGAAGGTTAATTTAAGTTAAAAACAGGACGTATCTACGTTGACCTCCATCACCTAACTTTATGGGCACCTTCATTTGTGGGGACATCTTGCAGCAAAAGTGTAAAACTATAAAAAGGTGCCTTCAAAATTCAAAAAGTGTATTTTATTAACATGCAGAACCGTTTCACCTTAGTATATTAGATTATATCAGTGCATTGAGAAGTATTTTTTTTTATAAAGTGATAGTTTCCAAACATGCGTTCAGAAACATTGATTCTTCTACCCCACCCTGACAACAATGCCAATAGTGAACCAAGAGGCAAATCAGTTGTGTTGTGCAATCTTTGGGTTGCCCGTGTTGCTAATATACATGAACATTATAATTTATTAAATCAAAGCCAGGTGAAGGGTTGGTACAGTGCACATACCACATTTATGCATCCTGAGGTCTTCTTTTAACGTGCAAAAAAAAACTGCACAGTTTCCCAGGGATTCTTATATTATAGACTTGAATAATCAACTGTCCATGAACTTGTACGTATCAGCTCTTGTGTGCTTAATACCTTAATGACAGTCAATCCCAACAAAGTGTGTAGGAAGGCTGTCACGGACCATGGTGCAAGCAAGGAAGATGGGCTCCCATGTCTGCTGTTTAGATACTAATGTATAGCTATTATTAGGGGTGGAGTGGTTTTTTAAAGCTTCCGGGCCCTGGTGTCGCTGCACCTCCTGCACTAATGGTAACTACATCCTTGATGCCACAGAGGTACCGCGAAGGCAGCCCCCCAAGGTACAACACAAAGTAACTAAAGGTAGCTTCATAAGCAGGGATGCTGTCCACCTCTTTCAGTACCTATGACTATTTGAGCAGCAGCCCCCCCCCAGAGCAGCCCCCAGCTACTTCATGAAATAAAATACCAAGGCCAGAAGAGGGCAGCACACAACAGATTGAAGAGTGCAAAGTCCTCTGGGATTCTCTATTTTCATTCGTCTAACACATGGGTTCTGAATTGCCGTATGATGGCTAAAGTGAAGGGATCGTCTCTCCAGACATGTATTTGGTTGCTGGGCGATTGTTAATGGGTTGGATGGGATGTCTCGTACTGTGCGAAAACAGCAAGAAAGAAAATACTGCATTTTTATGGCGGAAGACTGACCAACTTTTTAATAAAATGTCTTTTTTATATTGATGTTTGTGGCAGGCTTTTGCGATAATACGTTACCTACAAATCAGGCCACCCTGTAAGACAAACATGAGATGCACTAACTCTTCAGAGTGTGTATGTGGAAAGCGTGGGGCCTAAAAACTGATATTACGGAACGATAAAGAAGCCTAACAAGGGGTGCCAGATCTCTAATATTGTAGCAAGTGGATTGACATTAGCACTAGTAACAAAAATAACAGAAATGCAACAGAAATGCAGCAGAGAAGACTCTTCCACTAAGTGCAGGTGATTTTATACTGCAAGTCTATCTAGCCACACACAGAACAGATTTGGAAAGGAAGCAAAGTTAGATCAATTTGCTAGGCTTTTGACTAACAAATTTGTTTGATCCCTTCTCATCAATTAAAGAAGGCTATAAGAAGATGGAAGGAGGTGGGAGGGGAAGAAAAGGAGACTGGTCGAGAGAAGGTGCAGCAGCCCCATTATTCAACTGCAGGTGCAGCAGCCTTCCGAGGTCTGGGGAAAAGCAGTGCTTAATTTGCACTTGTTTCCGGTGCAGAGCACCAGCACTTATTTTTTAGGGCCGGCACTTCGTTTTCTGCCACAAGCCTTTACTACGAGCAAAAGACACATATGGGAGAGACAGAGGAAGAGAAAAACGAAAAAGCGTCACAAAGGGAGAAAGCAGAAAGCTGCAAGAGTGAGTTGAAGGGGCAGGGAGTGGCTGAAAATGGATTAAAGAGGCCCAGGACGGCTTCAGGATTAATGCCTCAGTATTCAGTGTTCGCACATTTGATTGTAGCAGCCGCACGTTTAAGAGGAGGGCTTTGGGCACCGGCACGTTTTTATTTACAAACTAAGCACTGAACATGCATTGTTTTCCCGGTTAGGATAATGTTTCCCCTTAATTTCGATAGATTTTGTTTATGCTCCTATATTTCCTTAGATTCAGATAGTGTTTTTTTGGCATGCCCCCTTCATTTGCATACCAGCTTATATCTTCTAGTTTTGTGTGTAGGTTCCAAAACTGCAGTTGTCTCTCACTTTGGCATCCTATAGCTCACAAATGTATCTTCTCGCCTCTGTACTTTTTGATTTTTTTATTTTAAATAAAAAGGTCAGAAATACACAGTCAAGCTATAGGAGTACCAAGAGATCAAATGGCAAATCTTCATGGAGTTACTTGGCAGATACATTAAACAATGTAGCCCTGGGCTTTAGTCCTTGCTCTACCTTTCCCAAGGTTTCTGTTTGACCCACTCATCTCTCAGTGGTTGTCTTGTGGCCATCATAGACACCCAATGTATGGAATTGCAGCTAAGTAGGCATCACCGTTGGCATTATGTAGTGAGGGATTCCCCAGATAGCTGCAAGTATCAAGTTGTCTTTTGGGCTGCATGGAACCTTCTATGGTAGGAAACCCCCCTCCACGGAAAGCTATACATGCCCAAATTTATTTTGTGTATGATCAGTGCTGAACTTGAGCTGGTGGTTGCCGGTGGGGCCCGCTGGCACTTATTTCTGGCGACCCGCACTTATTTTTCCTCATTAGACAATGACCAAGGGTATAAGAATGAAAAATATAAGAGGGGGACGAAACAGTGAGAAAAAAGACGGCAAAAGAGTGACAAAGGGAGAAGGCAGGGACGAAAAAGAATGTGCAGGAGAGAGTTTGAGTGGCAGGGAGTGTCAGACGAGAGATTAAAGTTGCACGGGGGGGATCACCTTCCCCAACTACCCGAATGGGGAGGTTCACAACAAGATAATGTTACTATGCAAAGTGCTTTGAATAACACATTTGGTATACAGTTATTGTTACCATATGTAAATGGTACCAACGCAATCAAGCTCAAAGTGATTGCTTGTTTTCACCAGGAAACACATTCTTATTGCAGCGTTCCACAAATATGTATGTAACAAAACAGAAAAACAAGCATTTGCAATTCAATGGGTCTCGCGTTTGCTCGAGTGAGAGCTATTAGTGTTGTAAATTCCAAACTGGACTTTTCTTGCCACATAAATTGAAAATGGAAAGTAAAGCAGTTGCTATAAGGCAATTCAAAGCCCCACGACTGCAATGTGCACGAGCGCGAAGGAGAGACACAAAAGGAAAAAGAAGTTCAAAGGAAAATGAAGCTTGCTTGCAGTCAAATGTATCGGCAAACATGCAATTATCCATGTAACAGGATCGATGGCCAAGGCAGTAACAAAACTGCCCCTAGGAGGGACAAATATAAAGCATTTACCAATGATAACAAAGTATTTTTTTAAAGGCAAGCCCATAAACGTGTTATAGTGATGGGGGTGCGGGGGAGGGGATTAAAAGTCACAGAAATATTACAACACGTCAGAGCACTTGCGCGCTGACCATGCTGGAATTTAACTATTCCTAAAAAAAAACTAGTGAACCTAGAAGGAGAGACATTGCTTTGGCGTTGTGAGAGTTCGGACATAGTTCACATCAAGACTGATGCAGACATACTGGCTTACAAAAGATGTGACCGTCTCACACACACTCCTACAGACGGACACATATCACAATTGTGGAGAAAGGTGGGGTCCTACTGAATTACACATCTAAGGTAGGCGAATAAAAATGTTCAATGTGAGACTAAAGCAAGGGTAAGCTCAGAGTGCAATGGAGAACAAAGTGAGACATGGTGGTTCACTACCACCTCCAGATGTCATCTTACAACATGCTTCTGCCGGGTACCTCTGTGTAATTTGGTTCACTCTCAGATGTTGAACCCTTCTATAACTGGGCTGCGTGGTTTGTATGCAGCTTTGCTGAAATTATATCCTTCCTCTCTTAACAGCATATATCTCATCTCTCTGGCTGCACTGTCAAGCGGAATATGTCTGATGGCTTCTGGAGAAGTGTGATCTGCCCACAAAATCTCTTGATTTTGGCTATCTGGTCACTAACCGTAATCAATGGAAAGTCCTGCTGCTGCAGTGGAACTCACAGTGAGCAGTAGGGATGCCCGCATGCGTCCCAGATATTGCTGGACATGCGTTTGCATGTGGTTTACATGTTAGTTTTCCTTCATCTCTGGAATGCTGGAAGCAGACAATATAGTGAGATGCATCCTTGCAGCCACATCTCCAGACCATCTTTAAACTGAGTATCATCTGTTTGATTATTAGTTTGTGCTGTCCTAAACATGCACAGTACTCCAACTACTCTGTTTGCAAATCTGGCTGTTTACTTGTAGTAACTATTTGCCCAAGAAAGACACTACATCAACGGGAAGGTGCAAGGTATGTAGATGAAGCATGCAGTGCAGGCAACAAAAGGAACAAAAACAGTGTTCGGTGTCCATTGATACTATAAAGCCTTGGTAAATGGCTCATTCTGGAAGCATCTCAGTGCACCCACGGAAGCCACCGCTTGCTGTGCAAGTGTCCACGATGTTGCAGAACGGGTCCGATTTGGAAATCTCTAATTAATCTAAAAAGCAACAAGGTCCAAGCACAGCTCAACAAGCGGTACACACTGAAGTGAGTGATAGTAAAATAATATTGCCTACAGCACAATGAGTGAACTTGATGATTTAGTTGCAAAACATTGAAACAATTCACACCGATTCAGGATTTGGAAGGGACGACAGCAAACAAGTCCATTCCAAATACCGACTAGTTATGGAGTCACAATTTCATTTTTTGAGTTGGTAAAAGTTTACTGATTTGAGATTAACACATTATAACATGCATTTTTTCGGTCACAAACACGGATCTGAGTGTTCGTGACCCTAAAATTATTTGCACATCTGGCCCAAAATTCCATGTTTCTAACACAACAGGAATAGCAGTAACATACATAAAAGGGAATATTAGACATATTTAGAAAATGGTTAGGGCCAGCTCCACATCACTGTGATGTGTACTTTCTACTTGTTTCACAGGATTGGCTCCTATTTTATTAGCGGCTGCGATTGCACTAATCATAATGGTGATGCTGAAGAAATACATTTAACTTCAGTACATCGAAGAAGGTGCTCCAGGTGTGGATATGTTGACAGAAGAAATGGGTTCATGTCCAAGCCTCATAGACAAGCGTATTGAGGAAGGCGTTTAGAATAACGGGGCAGGGAGGTACAATGAAATATGTTTGGAACCTTCCTAGCAATCGCTCTGACTTTTGTAATGACTGCTGAGATTTTCATAAACATTATCATAGTTTGTAGATGAATAATGCAAAATAATTATCCACATAAAGTAAAGTGCCATCCACTGTATACGTCTACTGTTTCCAGGAATCAGAGTGAGGCTCTGTAGCCACTATACACCCTGCAAATAAGAGATCCTCCGACAGGGTTGTCTGACTCCTAACATTCCCTATCGAAAAGAACATAATTCAGACAATCAATCAATCAAGGAATTTGTAAAGCACGCTACTCACCTGTGAGGGTCTCAAGGTGCTGGGGGATGGGGGGATGCAATGTGGCGCTGCTACTGCTCGAACAGCCAAGTCTTGAGACGTCTCCTGAAGGTAAGGAGGCCCTTGGTCTGATCAAGGTGGGTGGGAAGAGTGTTCCACGTCTTGGCGACGAGATGCAAGAATGATCTCCCGCCGGTTGTAGTTCTGTGGATGCGTGGGACGGTGCGAGGTCGGTGGAGCGGAGCTGTCGAGTCGTGGTGTAGAAGGAGCGTCATCTGTTGAGGTATTCTGGCCCAGTGTTGTGCAGTGCCTTGGGAGCATGGGTGAGGAGTTTGAAGGTGATTCTCTTGTTGATGGGGAGCCAGTGCAGGTCTCTCCTTCTGCAAACAGAAGAGTGACAGGCACTTGCCAATCCCCCTTCTCTCCAAAGAGGGTGAGATATGTAACTTTCCTCTGGGGCTTTGGCGATCTATCGGGTGTGGTTCCCTACAACGTGGGGAACACAATAAATATTCAGTAAGCACCTCTGTACTGTGAGACTACTGTGAAGTGACAAGTGAGATAATGTACGAGTGTTTTGCATTTCCGTATCTAGACCTTAAAACTGGCCCTTGATGGCAATTTTAGCTTTTAGTAACTGGAATTGCTCTCTGGTTGAGTGTTGCTATTTACAAACATATTAATTTGGTTTCTATAATGTTTTACAAAGGTATTTTTTAGTTTTGCACGCATCCCACAATATGGTGGAATTTTCCTTGGTGATTGATAGACTGTTTGTTGTGCTGGATCTTAGGCAAACGCCTGACGCGGTGTAACATTATACACTGTTCATGTTTCAAAGCAAAGTCAGTAATTATGTAATTGCAGTCTTGAACCAGTCCACTGAATTTTTTAACACAACCTGCATTGGCAAATTTCAGTGACCAATTAGATCCACTGAAGTACAATTTCTTTCGGTGAGGAAAAATGAAGAGAATTGGCTATTGGGACCTGGCACTACGTAAACTCACCTTAACTTCTGCCATGCAGCCATGCAAATATAACCCCACGTACGGCGCAAGAAGTTGGAAGAGGTGTTCAGAACAATATGCGGAGATGTGTGGGTGGAAAAAGACCAGGAATTTCACATACTTATATTTTGTTATCTAGAAGGTGGAGGAAGAGGAGAAATAGTTTCATAAACTCAATGAGGAGGACTATTAAAGACAACTATCCCCATATTTATTGATTTACTTGATAAAGTGCCTCGAGGCCCTAGGCAGAGGGTGGTAGAGCAACAGTTCCACTAGAAAGTGAAGTGAGGTTTGTGGGCAGGGAGAAATAACAGATTAACAACATTTATGAAAGCCTCACAAAGAGCCAGAAGACTTATTTTCTGCCCTTCATGAAAGAGCCAATGGGAATTATTTGTTTCAGAGCGTCACCATAGTTTGGTTGCATTGTAATGTTGCATTTTTATAGCCCTCACTCCCTGTGTGGAGGGGCTGGAGTGCTTATGCAAATGGATCGTGGGCTACAGTGTGTGTGTGTGTGTGTGGTTTGAAGAGCGCTGTCTTTGTTGTAGAGCTTTCAACTGCGTTTTCTCACGTTTCCATGTAAATGACATATTGACATGCAGTGACGTAAAATAAAATGGCGGGCCTCCCTGCACAGTGTGAAGAGGGGCCCTTTAGGCTTCCATATCTCACAGATATTCATTGGCACTGGGCGGAATGGAGTCCGTCTGAAGGGTTTGAGGGCCCCTGAAGGGTTAGGCCTTCAGGACCCGTGTTATGCCCCCGTCAATATGCAGTTTCAAACCTCATCCCCCGCTGTGGGAAGCCCCGGTGAATCGCTCTTTATGTGCCAGTTAGAAAGCTCTTTCTGCTTGTGCACTCTTTTGGAAAGAAGTGCCAACAAACTGTGTTCACTCGTTTGCCAGTTTTTAAATCAGGAGAGGGAAGAAAAAAATACACTGTGGTGTACAACTTAGTATTTATTGTAGTGTTGTCCACTGCATACAAAGGTCCCTCATGCTAATGGGTTGTTACTGAGAGCTCCTCGTGACTCCGCTTCTTCTTGTGAGTTTGAAAGTTTTCACAGCTCAGCTTCTAAGAGACCATGTTATTGTGCACAGAGTAATGGTGTGCTCTCTGCAGAAACATTTTGAGTCTGTCTTGGCCAACAGCAGAGAAGGAGAGGAAATAATAAATGAATTGATTAATTAAGAAAAAATTATATATATTAGAAGCATCCTGGAACAATGACGGTGATGGAAGTAAAGACAGAATTTACAGTTCGCAAAACAAGGAGGACTTCAGCGGTAAGGTATTCCAGAGAACCAGGGAAAGAAGATAGAAAGATGTCCACCAGATCTAGCTTTACACACTTTAGGGAGGTACAGTAAATTATGGTTTGCGTGGACGGAGTGCCCTAGTAGGGAGATATGTTTTTCAGCAGGCCGTTCTGATAAAATGCTCTGTGCCTGACCAAAAATGCTTTGAATGTAATTCTAGAACTAACCAGCAACCAATGAAGTTGCTTTAGGCCTAGCCTGGTAGAGTGTCTCTCAGGAATGCTCATTACAAGCTCTTCCGCAGCATTCTGGACCCGCTGAAGCAGAGCGAGCAGGCCCTGGGAGACTCCAAGGTGGAGAACATTGACATAATCTAATCTGGAAGCAATCCGTGTGTGGACGATCCCCTTCCGGGTGGCCGGTGGAAGGCATTAAATTCTTTTTCAATGATTTTAGAAGCCCAAAGCAAGTGGCTGTCATGGCCTGAACTTGGGGTTTAAAAGATAAAGCCGTATCCATCTACACCCCCAGATTCCCAGCAACAGTTGGAGGGGTGAGTGCTTGCCCCAGCTCAGAAGGCCAAAGTCCTATATCATCGTTAGGCGAAAGGGGTGCCAAATATTAGAATTTCAGATTTATCAGAATTAAGTTGTCTTAAACCTAATAAAAGTGGGCGATGAAGGTGTAGGAGGAACAAAGGCAGGCAACTCGTCCAAGAAATAAAGTTTCAGGGGTGAGTTTTTTCTCATGCTCAATGGCAAATGTTGTACGGCTTAAAAAGAGGATTATAAAAAATATAAGGTGTGTAAGATGTAGGCATGAAAATGTCATGAACAATGGAAGGTTTATCTGCGATGACAGCGAATACTGTGTTTTTGTACAGGAAGGCTGCGGCGAGTATGAATATGTTTTATCCTATTATGAGACTGGATAAGCAGTCTGCTGATAAAGTTCATGGTGGACTTTGGATGGACCACTGCTGCCATACTCTGAGGTAGGTACAAAGAGCTTTGATGTGGCCAAGTTCTTATCTCACCTGATCCAGATTGTATAAAGTACAAAGGACAGTGGTGTTAAACACGTTGAGATTCTAAGTTATTTTCTAATGATTCTGTATTTCAAAGACCACTCCTCCCCTGCTAATGTTTAAGTCACCCGATATGGCTGGTAATGAAAGCTGGAGATGGCAACGTTCAAAGTAACAGATATTCTCTTCTGTAACAGATCGGGATGTATGTGAGATTTTGTGGATGTATGAAGAGTCTTCTCCCCCAAGTTGGCTCAAGAGATGTAACAATGAATACAGGTCCAGCAATGGGCTGGTTACAGTACACTCTGCTTGAGGAAAGATATTTTTTCAGAATTTGAAATGGAATGTTTGAAGAGGAGGACACCAAACCCACCGAATCCCTACTCTGGCCTTCTCCCATCATGTTTGTTGAAAAACACAATGATGAATTCCGTCTGTGCACAAACTAATAGCTACTTTGGTTGCTGTCTCAAATTTTTGCCACCAGTCTGCGCTCCTTGAGGAATCTCGAGCATTAGCAGCTTTATATTTGTTTATTGCAGTCTGCTTTATTGGAACAATGGTCCTTTTAAACAACATACAATATACACAGTTCATCACACAGAGTTCAGCTGCTAATCTTATGATAAAACTCTTACATAATTTCACACAGCTGACAGCACAACACACAAGATGAGTATGGGTGACGTCACAATCACCTCTAAACCCTTCTTATTTAGGGGTCAACCAAGACTGAGTGCAGCTGTACCTGGCTTGTTACCTCATGAAATGGGAAGGTTACAAGCGAGTGTGAAAGACTATCAGGTGGCTCTTAAGTGCATGAGCAGAAGTTAAAACCACTGATTATTTCTTTTCAGAAGGTTTGACAGCATTTAGTGGTCAAACCACGTCTCAATTTCAAACTGGAGCCTCTGAAGGGAAGGATCAGTGACACATTTTAGAAGACCTAACACACCCAGCGTTGTCTCTTCTGCACGGCAGAGACGGTAGACAAAATATGTTTTGGTCATTCCTCTTTTACATATTGTGCATCTTCTCAACTAGCAAACCACAGACAGTTTTTATAGTGGTCAGATCAATTTCAAGAAATATGCTCATACATTCGGTGTCGCTAGGTTATTAATTTAAGCATGTCATAAGCCGAGGACAAGGGACTGTTCAAGACCTTGCACCTACAAGGCACTGCCATTGACTCATCGGACCCTGTGGTGAAACTCATCCACCCTGAGCTCTCTAGGTTCTTTGCCTTTATGGTACTGGACTCACTACTGTATTTTGCTTCTGGCCACTGGGAGGCTGCTCAACCCTTCCCAAGGCTTGTGTTCTGCCCCTTATCCAGGATAATAAATAGTTAATCCAATTGGCATATCTGACTATCAGGACCAGCCCCTCTGCTAAGATGGAGGAGCATCGCCCCACTGGATTGTGGGGAAAATGAAAATAAAATGATAATAACGCTACATTATTATGATTTTATTTTTCCTGGGAGAAGAGGCGGGGCTGGGCTGGAGGAAGGGGGCCGGAAGAGGGGTGGAGGAGGGTTATGTGCACCACAAAGTGCGCATGTCTGTTAGATCAGCCATGCTGGGCCGGCCAAACAGACATACGCCCTTTGCATGTTTTCTACCTGGTTGTATTGCATAGTCGAGTGGAGAACATGTCCAGGCTCCCACTCCCAGTCTGAGCAGCGAAGCAGGCCGTTCAGATCAATCATGACACTGGTGATAGCAGCATCGTGACTGTCTGGGAGCCTGTGCGCACCCTGGAAGAGGACGCGACAGAGGGGAGATGAACGCGTCTCCCCAACAGTAAGCTTTTTTTTTTTTTTAAACCTCTCCTCCCCGTCCTGGCCCGCTACCCCCGCTGAGTGGCAGCCGCCACTGCTGACCATGATATGGTCACACTAACATGGTGCATAAACATGTGCTATTGGCATTAGAATCAAATTTCACACGTGGGTGGTAGTGTGCACTTACACCACCCACATGTGTGGTCCCAAAACAAGGAAGCAGGGCAGCTTCTGCAGTCCCAAAAGATAGAAACATAAGTTGCAGTCAGCACATGTCAAAGATAACTCTGTTTAATACATTGAAAAGCCCAACGTTTAACGTTATCTTGGCAACAGCTAAATAATGCGTTTGCGTCCACCAGACCTTGCTGCATAATGTGTAAATGTGAGACATGCTAAATATGAACTTGGCATACTGCTGCAGCCTTTGGGTTCAAAAGTGCCACTTCCTGCATAAGGGGGAAGCAGCCTTTCCATTTTACCAAGCCCTGCATAAGATTTGAGGTCACTTACTCATATGTTAGACAAAAACTTTGGCAAGGGCTACAGAAACCATAAATATCTAGCAACAATCCAATTTATTGTGAACATGGCCATTTGATAAACCTGTCTCAAAAGAGATTTGTATAAATATTGTTCATCTCCGTCTGAAGCCTGTACAGTCCCTGGACTACAACTACCATGCTCGCCCCCACAGCGACAGTAATTAGATTTCACCAGCTTTGCTGAAAGTAGTGAATTGGCACCCAGGAAAGAAGAAAGAATCCTTGGAAGCGGATGACCTGCTGGCAGAACTCCACCAGGATGGCGAGGGAGGTTAACTACAGGAACATCCATCCCTTTGTATCTTGGAGTGGGAGTGGAGGGGAGAGCCTTTATGAGTTACAAAGGAAAGGCAGCAAACATAATAGTATGTTTATCCTAAAAAGGATTCTGGTATGAGTTTGCCTTTGAAGATGGCCTTCCACACACCCAAGATGGCTCCAGTCAAAGTGGGAGCTTTTTTTAAATTTGACTGGGACAGCCCCTGGTATGATAGGGAGAGCACAACATAGTTGCCCTGGATCCTGCTAGCTTGGAAAATCCAAGAATATGGTTTTGTGGGATTTCTTGCACTAAAAGCTCCCCCAGACTTCAGACCACAACTGGACTAAAGAAGAAAAACATTAAGAACATGCTAGTTATGTCCACCTGAAACAGGGCTGAGGTTTGGACTTGCTCTTCCTTCTTGACTTCAGACTCGCTGGGCTCATGTCATCCTAGGGCAAGCAGGGCACATCTGCAGTGCCAAGACTGATGTGTATATGTTGCTGAGTCCAAACCGAGGTGGCACAATGTGCAAAATAACGAGGAATTGAAATACAGCCTGAGTTATTATCAGTGGTTGAGATGAATTCAAGCATTCTAGTCATCACTTTTTTTGCACATTTTCAAAAGAATCATCAGCCCGGTGACCACAGAGATTGTGCTGGAGGCATAGCTGGAGTGATTGATTTAACCTGGGAAACTGCTGGTTGAGCGCTAGCAGTTTGGAAGCTTTAGGAGGCAAGGGAGGTGTATAGCCAGCATTTGAAGACAACAGGGACTTAGAAATGTTTGACCTGTGGATGAATGGACATGGTACCTAGACTGCCCAAGAAGGAACATTTAGCAGGATCTCGACCAGAAGATAGAGCCTTTAAAAGCCTGTTTAACTATGACTCAGCCTCATACATCTGCAGGATTTGAGCTTCAAGGAAGTCTAAAGCTATAACTCAAAAGTGGGAAAAGGAGGCAAGGGAATTCCCATGAGGAAGCAACTTTATAGGCATGGATGTCAAGATAGTTTCACTAAGAGGTTTTGCTTCCGAAACGCACGACTTACGGTGGACAAAAAAGTGTCTGCCTGCCTGAAGCCCTTGTCTGCCACAGTGTTCTGCATTACCCGAATAGAGGATTTTATTCTGAATCCCATGTGAAACACTAAGTCAGAAGGTAAATCTCTTAACTAAGGTAGACCATTGTGTTGTATTCAACCAATATTCAAATGCAGTCAACCTAAAAAGGCACCTAGGACATGGTCTAATACGCAGAAATCCTATCATCTGTGCTCTGTATTTTTATGGTGATTTTTGACATTGAAACTTCATCAATTCATACCTCAGACTCATTGTATCTGTTTTTGTTCTATTGGTCTTGTTTTACTCATAATATATGTCATCTTTTTACTAAATTAGTTTGGGAATTTTACTGGTTGGTTTCTCGACTTTATTGTTGTTTGTACCCAGTGCTTAATTTGTAATTAAAAAAGTGCCGGTGCCCAAAGCCCTCCTCTGAAACATGCAGCTGCTGCAATTAAATGTGTGAGCGCGGAACACTGAGGCAGCGAAAACCTAAAGCCATTTCGGGCCTCTTCAATCCACGTACAGCCACTCCCTGTCCCTTCAGCTCACTATTGCAGCTTTCTGCTTTCTCCCATTGTGTGCTTTTTCGTTTTTATCTTCCTCCGTCTTTCCCATATGAGGCTTTTGCTCGCAGTAAATGCTTGAGGCAGAAAAATAAGTGCAAACACTCAAAAATAAGTGCTGGTGCCCCGCACCAGGAACCACAAGCCCAAATTAAGCACTGCTTGTACCACTTAAATACTTGACTCATATTTCTCTAATAGAAAGCATGTTGCCCATGTTACCATGGGTAATCTCGGTGTTTCTCACTGAAACTTGTTGTACCCAACAAAGGATTGGATGCCTAACTTTATGGGAGTTTATATCCTGCCCTTCATTCAACTAATAATCTAGGATCTCCAAGGACCTCGTATCAACCTTAAAAGAAACTTTACTGTCAAGGTCAAAAGAGAACGCTTCCTTCATAATGGCGGTTCAAATGCAACAACACTTGAAACTTTCGTTCTGCTTGGTGTGGCATGTCAGTTTTGCTGAATGCCTTCTGGGCTCGAGTCATCTTCAAGTGGGGATGTAGCATTTCAAGACGACATGCTTTTTTATAACAGATGTTCAAGGACACAGTTAGCCAGTGTTTTAGATTCTGAAAACTAAAGATATGATGCGGTATAAAATAAACCGTGGTTTCTTGAGACAGAAGGTGGAATATTATGTGCAATGTCTCGGTTTAGGTTCTGACTCTTTGGCTTGAGCAAAAACCCAATACAATAAAAAAGTGTGAATTACATTTTAAACTTATACGCAATGTTGCCACGAACAACGAAGTATGGAATCATTTTATTAGAAAGGTGCGGATTTTGTATTTTCTGGCAAAAAGATAAAGGTGCTTGGAAATTTCGACAGTGGACACTATTCATGTGTCTGCTTTGCTGTCACGTGTAGGTGATGCCCATGTTGTACTACAGTGGATTCCCATGCCAACTCGGTGGCCTTCTGACCACCACTTGCCCTCGAAAGGAAAATAGATGTTTGCTTGTAAAAAGATTTTTATGGAGCCGACTACATATTGTTCATACAGTCCTTGCGCTACAGGTTTAATGTTGACCTTTAAGGCCAGAACAGAACCTTACTGTTTGGATGTCAATGTAAGATAGAAAACATTCCTGGAGGGCAGACTGCTTCTCATGAATACCTCTGAGGGAGTGGAGTGAAGAGTGCTTTGTGTCCTGGTTCTGTTTGGCATGTTATGGAGCCTGCTAATGAAAAGCAATTGATGGGAGCGTTGGATGAGGTTTCTGTGTTAGGAACGTTGATGTAGTTCAATGTCAAAAGATGGCTGAAGAAGCATAGTTTGCAACTGGACTTGCTACCGTCTGCAAAGCTGGGGGTGGACAGGTCTGATGATAAGTATGCTCCATTCCACACGCCTGCTGTACTATGTGCTCCACTGCTGGATATTACCCACAAAGGCCATGCAGGCATGACACCCGTAAGGGCTGTTTAAGCATAAAGATTGGTGGCCATAGATTCAGGTCGAGATGTTACAAACTGAATTACTTCTTCTAAATATAATCACTTGCAGGCTAGGGAAGTTCATTTAAATCATGTGGACCTTCCTAGTCACCAAGCAATTAAGTTGTGGTGGGTTTCTAAGGGCTGCTGGTTTCATTTCCATACGTACATTCAAAGCATGCATACATTCTGCATTATGCAGAAGCGGGCATAAGGCGCCATCAGTGTTTGACATGTAAAAATAAAAAGTGCAGGTACTCTGTATCAGAGTACCAGCTTGTTACTGAGAAGTGCCGGTACTCTCCAATTAAAAGTACTACGCTTTTCTTGAGAAGTGCTGGTACTCTCCCTCTCCAAATAAAAAAGTGCCGGCACACCGTACACGACAGTACCGGCCCATTTAAAGCACCCGGGCGTCATAATAAGCAAAAACTTCACATTATAAAACACTCTTAACTGGATGTGCAGACTGCAGTCCTCAATATTCATCAAGGCAGCGCCGAGATGCGCTGCGGAAGGACACACGAGATAGTGCGCACGCCCCTCCCGTGTCGCGTTGGTACCGGACGGCTTCACGATTTCCCAATGCTCGCAGGAGAAGTCGTCTCAAACCTGCCGGCTTCCGTTCTCAGATGTCCTTTCCATTACACTTTGAAAAAGCCGAATCAATTCACTTCCTTTCCTTTGAGTGACTTCAAGTAGTTTTCCCAAACCCTTGTGGGAAATATCTCATAATCCGCTGAATCTACAGTGCACCTGGAAGTAACCCCACCTTTCACTGACGAGCCCACTGAACACCCCATAAACCTGCCACCATCCGCCAAAGAGCACCCAGTTTACCGGATACTTCAATCTACCTTGTGATAAACATTCGGATCTAGGGATAGCCATGCTGAAAGCTTCCACTGCCTGAAAACAAGCAATGGGAAAAGGTTCAAATGTCATCTTATTATAGAGCTCCTACAGTTCTCTAAGTGGAGGACCACTGATGGGTCTAACCACCAGGGGAAGATCTCCGTCCATCCCAATCACGCAATTCCAACTACCAGAAGGAAGGCAACCACTCCTACAAATATTGCAGGGACACCAAAATATCTCAGCAGCCTTTGCGCCAACATGAACTCTCTTCCCTTCGATAAGGTAAACTCATCTGACACATTAGCATGCAAGCAGTGCACCACCAACATTTGTTTCTAATTTATTTTTTAAATTTTCCATGGAGCACATACAATAACAAGAACTGCAAGGCAGTACGACAAGAGCCGAGTGAGGTAACCAACAGCGAATGCCTAGCATCAGGCACATAAACAAGCGAAGTACCATTACTGCTCTAGTGTAGAAAGGGGGAGGGGCAGGAAGGGCCAAACGTGGAGGGGGAATAAGAGGAAGGGGAGGGCACTCAGACGCAAGCTCCTAGCAACAAATTAGCACAATAACAGGTTTCATGCACTGTCAGACAGGTCATCCGCGTGCATCACCCACAGCAGGTGAGTCAGAACTACTCAGCAGCTCCAGAGCACACGGAAGCCCCCGGGGAGTCGACAGTGATTGCACCCAGGTATAGCACTAACAGGGTCCAAATGTGCAATCGCACGGGGGTAATACAATCGATGTAGGAATTTAAAGTGAATGAGGCAAAGCCTATAGTTTGGGGAAAGGGCTCAAGATTGCGCGCAACAGTACTTCCAGTGCTCATTCGTGATGGAATGGCCCAAGTCGGCCTCCCATTCCAGCTGAGGCATTCACCTGCACTGCTCCTTGCATTGTGAGGTATAATGTTTTAATTAAGCAGCACCAGTGCTTAATTTGTAAATAAAAATGTGCCGGTGCCCAAAGCTCTCCTCTGCAACACGCGGCTGCTCCATCAATTAAATGTGCGAGCACAGAATACTGAGGCAGTGTAATCTTGAAGCCAGCTCGGACCTCTTTAGTCTATTTATAGCCACTCCCTGCCCCCTCAGCTTACTCTTGCAGCTTTCTGCTTTCTCCCATTGTGGCGCTTTTTTGTTTTTCTCTTCCTCCCTCTTTCCCATATGTGACTTTTGCTCGCAGCAAATGCTTGGGTCAGAAGAAAACGCACCGGCCCTCAAAAATAAGTGCTGGTGCTGAGCACTGGAAACAACAAGCACAAATTAAGCACTGAGCAGCGCGGGGAGGGAGTGGTCAAGAGCATCTTCAGAGCCTGAAGCGTTTCAGGGGAGTTCGGGAAAGAACTATGGTGTGAACTAATAGGTGCTTGCAATTGGCAATAGGTTAACTTAAGCAGGAGGGAGTCAGTGAGGCCCTGTAAAGACGGCTCAGGTTCTATGAAAGCACTGTCCGAGTATAGTGCTCCCATATTAGTCAATTGTAAGGCCTGGAGTCGAGGGCAGATGCCTGCATCTCTAGTGACAGGCAAGGAGGAGTAGTCAAGGAGAAAACTAGATGGTGCACACAGGTACTCAGCTGGGCCTTGCGCCGGAGCTCATTCCCATATCATACAAGCAACTGAATTAATTCATGCTCTCGGTGGGCAAGGGGGCAGGTAGAATGCCATGGTCAGAGGGCATGGAAGTATATGATCATATTCTGGGGCTGTGTGTGGCTGATATTGTATGGGGTGGACCCAGACATGTGCAAATTGGCTTGTATACAGCAATAACAAAGATATATGTCTATGGCCGCTAGACCTCCTTGTTCATCAGGAAGTGTGAGCAATTCCCATGTCTCTCGGGGCTGCTTACCAGCCCAAGCAAACAAAATCAGACAGTAGTACAGACAACTGTGGAATGAATGCAGCAGAGGAAGTAGCAAATTGACAAATAAGTAAAGGAACTTTGCAAGCACCACCATTTTGGCAAAGCTAATCTGCCAGTCAAAGAAAGCAGCAGCGTGCGCCACCTCACCAGATGGTCTTCGCACCATGTGATCGCTCGCCTGAAGTTCTCATGCCACAGTTCATCCAGGTCCCTACTCAGCCATATACCCAGGTATCGCACTGGTCCCCTGGCCCAACAGAGCGGAAATTCAGATGCATATTCAGTGGTAACGTTCGTCAATGGGAATAGATTGGATTTCGCCCAACTGATCATAATACAAGAAAGGCCAGCAAAGTGAATACATTCCTGAATCAGGACATCCAGGACATCCAGATTATCCTGTGGATCATTCACGTAGAGCGTAACATCGTCGGCATACATAGAGACCAGAACCACTCTAGGCGTGAAAGCCAAGCCTCTGCGCATGGTGCTGTCTTAACCAAGCCGCAATTGACTTATGGGTGACAGGGGGTAACCCTGTTGGGTCCCCCTCGTCACTGGGAATTGGGAGGAGACCGTGCCATTTAGGCGTAAACAGGCAGTCGGCTTCTTGTGTAGAAGACAAATCAAACAAAGAAATTTGTGGCTGAGGCCAAGGTGAGCCAGAAGATCAAAATGAGTGGGCAATTCCGGTGAATCGAACACCTTGGTGGCAGGTCGGTCAATTGTTTGAGCTACAGCGAAGTAAGTTTGCAGGTTATCGGCTGTGTACTGCCCAGCACAAATCCAGGTTAGTTCGGGCAGGCAATAATCAGCAAGAGCGGTAACAGTCGAGAGGCGATCAGTTCTGCTAATAGTTTATTACTGATATTTTATCATGGAGAGTGGGCAGTAGGATTCACATTTGTGGGGATCCTTGTCTGGTTTTAGGATAGTTACAATTAATGCCTCGTGTAGAGAGAGAGGGGGAGAACACTTGTGTCTAAGGACTCTACATATATTTCGAGTAAATGGGGAGCCAGAACTGAGGTGTACTCCTTGTAGAAGGAGCTTGTGAAGTCATCTAGTCCCGGTGCTTATCTCCCAGCAGCTCTTTGATAACTTGGACAATAACCACTACCGCTAAAGGTGCATCTAAAAATTGTCTATGACCATCCTCGAGCTATAACAGTTGGATTGAGTCAAAATAGGCCGTAAAGGCCTCTGAGGATGTGGATCGCATTGACGAGTAAAGTGTGGAAAAGAAGGAGGTCATCACTTGCTGAACTGCCTCTGAGCCCACATGCAAGACCGCTTGGTGGTCCTCAAGTTCTACCACATGGTCGCTGACGCAAGGATTGCGCAAGAGATTAGCTAGCTTCTTGCCTGCCATGTCATCCTCACTATATCTCCAGACATAGGATTTGTGCCCAAGATACAGATCTCTTGTTGCGCTGCTTCCTCAGACTGGCTGAGTTTGGACCTAATAGTCGCGAGTAGCCAAATCACAGTGGGCAAAGTATTTCCGCACACGTTGGTGAATCTCCAATTCGAGAGCAGACAGATCACTCCAAAGTGTCCACAAGATCCTCAATTGTTTTGCAATACAAACCCTCCTGCAATACAGACACCCCTTCGAGGGTGGAGGGGAATTGGACCCATGACTCGAAGAAATCAACTATGGCCTCTCTCACCTTCTCTTGAAAGACCTGATCTCTGAATGCTCCACTAGGTGAACGCTCTTTGTACACCATCTGGGAGGTACAGTTCCAAGAAAACTGGGGCATGATTGGAAAGCGTATGCAGGTAGTGGTCTACTCTATGGGTCCACGAGTCAACATCCATCATGGCCAACCAAAGATCGATTTGAGACCAGGTGTTGTGCGCTGTAGTTATGCAGGCGCCCTCTTTGTCAAACTTGTGCCTTGCACTCCAAAAAAATCTACTCGGTGATTATCCGTCATAAACTAACACAGTAGGGTGCGGCATCTGGATGTGGTGACCTGGTAGTGCTGTGGCCATCAATGTTGGGGTTGAGTATTATATTAAAATCCCCACCCCGAGGAGCATGCAGGGGCCTAATGTTCCTTTATGGATAATGATCGCCACCGCCAGAGCGCAGTTGGAGTAGAGAGCTGTGTGGCATTCATCAAACCAGCCAGCTCGCAGGAGCAACCGGGTGTCCTGGGTGAGTTGTAATTCTTGGAGCATACATATCTCTGCGCTGTGACGTTGCAGATACGCAACAACCTGTCGGGCCTTACGTGCATTATTTAAGCCCCTAATGTTCCATGTGAAGCAGATGAGTTTATGCATCTTGGGGTGAAATTTTGCACCCCCACCACCACCCATGCCAGACCCCCAAATGGGCCAACCTACATTAACCCACCAAAATAACACCCCAGAAAACATCCTGGCAAAAAGAAGCAGAGATAGTGACTTGGGAGCCATCCCTTGGGGACTAACCAAAGGCCCAACTTCTCCTGACCTAAAGGAGGAGGTCGAGTGGGCGAAGAACAGTTTGATGGGTCAGCATCCCCTCTGCAGGAAGAGAAGCAGTGAAGCGAGTGCAGTCAGCCACTGTCACTCAGTGGGCTGTGCTCTATGCCATGGTCTTCTCGCAAGCCACCTTTTCAGATGTCAGGATCATTTTAACAAACTTAGTGGCTATCTTAGGCTCTGAAATAATGGGTTTTGCCTCTCTGATAGATCTTCAGTTTGGCATGATATATATCAAGGAGTAGGAGGCATCAGTTTTCAGCAGGAAGCGCTTAACTGATAGAAAGGCATGTGGTGCAGCTTGGGCTGCAGGGGTGTAATCCGGATAAATGGTCGGTGTGTTATTCTGAAGCGTAAGCGTCCTGGGATCCTGTGCCAGCCTAAGGACTGTGTCGCGATCCCTATAATTCAATAGCCTAGCTATGATTGGCCGGGCCGGGTGCCTGATGGAGGCCGTGGTCCAAGTGTCCTCTGTGACCCCTCAACTACCAGAAGGGCAGACATAGCTTCAGCATATATTGTATATAACATGTCCCCTATGTAGTCTTCCATGCGACCCATGGAGGTGGATTCGGGGACTTCTATAAGTCGCAGATTATTTCTTCTAGCCCACGCTTCCAAATGCTCATTTTTATTGTGGATACCTCTAACACTTTTTTCATCTGCAACATCTTTTCACCTGCTGTGTGTTGTTCATCATCCAGGTCCAAAGTGTGACGTTCCACCTGGTCAATGCTGCCCCCATGTCCATCAACCTTTTCCTTGAGGCGATCCATTTTGTAGTTTGTTGGTCAATTTTGGAATCAATGGTGGTGAGACTATGCTTGAGGTCCAAAAACATGGATAGAACGGCTGACAACTGGGAGGAGGATTTATCCTCAGATGGGTCCAGGCAAGATTCCTCAGGAGGCCGCTCGAGCCCCCTGCCCGCCTGCAATTTTCAATGGTGAGATTAGGTTGCTTTGCATCAGCCTTTCCCATTACAACAGTCTTGCCGTATACAGATGTTCAGATGATAGGACCTCACCCCACAACAGCGGCAGGAGATTAGAAAGGAGAGGGCGCTGGGGCCAGTCCCACCTCACCTCCTGAGCAGACCAACCTCTCCACAATTCTGTAAGTCTGCTAAGGGCAAGGGTCTGTCAGGGTGGAGTAATCACTGCAGGGCCAATCATCAGGGGGAGAGATTAGGCAATCCGGTGTTGGAGCATTAATCAAGTGGGCCCTGCCGCACCCTGCGGCCATTGCAGAGGGCACGAACAGGCCAGCACAAGGGGACAGCAAGCGCCCAACAGTGGCGTAGGATTCTGAAGAAACAGATCACGTTTGAGGGTCCTCTCAGTTCAGGTAATGGAGGAGCTTAATGCAACAGAATTTGTATGGAGAAGGGGCCAGTGCTGAAGAGATCACAGGGCCACCTACCCCCGCAGCACTGGGTGGAAGAGCCAAGGTGGAGAAGCCAGTTCCGTGGGCCCACCAGGCCCCAGCCACCTCTGTGTAGTTAGACCCAATGTCAGAATGGGTGTGACATTAGGAGGCACAGGCAGACTCGCCTCATAACGGCAGAGGCGTGTCACCACCACCACGAGGCTGGGCACCTCGGCTCACCCACCCTCCTTCTGCGTCCCTCACAAGATCGGGACCACTAACAATACCAGGGGAGCATACATATTGGTGGGATGGCAGTCTCTGAGAGTCTCACAGTGGCAGCAGGACCCGCGACTGGAACCCACCGGGCCAGCTGCCAGCTCCCATGCATGGCTCAAAACAACTCTCTGCCTGGGAGCCCCACAGCAATCCTGGCCACGCCGCTCTCCTCCAGTGGGGGTCGCAGCATCCAGACTTCTTGGGGGCCATCTGCTCAGAACATCAGCGCTGGAGGAGCCAGGGACCTTCATCGAACCCAGCCAAAGACCAGCCAGACCAGGCTCTCTACAGTTCCCAAACGCTCCCACGAGGTACGCCTCACGCCAATGCCGTAAGAGTGGAGCTTGGGTGTATAGTGCCATCTCCAGCAATTAAGATGAAAAATATCGGCAATTCCCCAAAGCCAGTAGGGATAAAGAGGTTTGCCGGCTCAAGGCGGGCACCAATCCACTTGGTTAATAAGTATAAATGTAGAAGGATCGTTTTCGGCTGGCAGAGCCTCACAGAGTGGCAGCTATCTTTCTCTAGGGTGCCCCTTCCCAACACCAACTTAAAAGAACTAAGAACAAAAATCAAAAATATCTAAAAGACTAAAATAAAAAAAAACTCACAAATGGCACTCTGTAGAAATGTACTCAGAAAATCTATATGCTCCTTGCAATGCCACTTCGTACATCACTGAAATCCAGCCTCCTTTAGGAAGACTTGAAGTTAACACCTTCAAATTCTAAGCCTTGTTCCTCGCAAACCGGGTCAGGGAAGCACAAAGTAACACTTACGAAAATGTATGAAATATTGAAAACCTTAACATCCAAATCAAATAATTAACGCCCATGCTAATGACCGGTGTTCACAAGTAGCTTCGTTTTACTAAAAGATACTTGACATCAGAGAAGAAATATAGTCCAAACCCCCAATGCCTATGTATTTTCCTAAAGACTCCAAGCCGTCTCCACCCTGTGGATTCTGCAAATGTTCCCACATCAAACCATCAAATAACGCTTAAGAACTTCTATCCCCCAGCAAATGGAGCCAAAGCGCGGTTCAGGCTAAATGTCTAGTCCCACGGGAGCAGCAAGTTAAAACAGAAGCTGAAGTTGTATTCTAGGCCCTGCCACTTTTATTCCCTAGTATAGGTTATGAAAGGCTAAAATGCTACAAAAATGAAAGGTAGCAGGCAATTATGTAATACAATAACAAAAGTAAGAAAAGTGTGCTATCCTTTTTAAATGTGTTACAGTGAAACTGAATTTCAAATGCAGAACATTAAGCGAAAATATGATTACAGTGTGCAGGGAGCTGCAATGCACACACTTCCCACTGATCGCCTGTAACCTGAGCGAACGCCGTGAGAGCATTAGGACCTCTTTGATTTGCTAATCCATGTAATTGCATTCATTGGGATGCTGTTATCCTTCCAAAATAATTTCTTGGGGCATTCAACGGAAGCCTGTGGTAATAAGAAAGACAGTGTGTCGTGGCGTTCTTTAAGCTTAACTTTCTACTCGGGAGAACAGCCATGTCCATTTTTAGGTGTGTCAGGGCTTGGGGGGGGCCTGGGCTGCTGCCATTCTTTTCGTTTTTATATTTTTTAACGCTTCCCGTTTTATTTTTGAGTCCTGTACCTTTGAAAAATAATAATAATAATACATAATAACACTGCACACTTGCCAAGTCAAGAGCTGTTGGCTTTGCCAATGCTTTTTGATGCATGCAGTTAGCTGTATTCCATTATGTGTTACAAACATTCATTTGATTGCGAGGCCCCCTTTTGATACTAAACAATATTATGTTTGCAGAATAGCTTCCTATACACTGCCAGACTGACAACTCGTATTTTGCAAGTTGGCTTCATTGAGCACTGCACCCTGGGACTCAATTTCCTTGGATAAGTTTCCTGACTGCCAGGATATCTGACAGCCCCCTGGCGTTATTCAGCACAGGATGGGTGCAGTATGAAGCCTCGCTGGTATACGTTTTGATTGATAGATGGTAATGTTGCTTCATACATAATGGCATTGTTATACACACAGTGTACATAACACATTAACGTCACCCTACTTAATCATGGTAACATTTTCAGAGCAATGACGTAGGAGAACGTTTCTAAGCCCATGTTTAAAAGCTATCCTTATTAATAAATGCCATTTCATGCAGTGAGGCATTCAAATGTGCTAAACTGAAACACTTACAAATGTTAAAGAAATTAATATTTGAATTTTAATAAATGTTTTTCATATGTAGCATTTATTGTTTGTTTTATGTGCTAAATCTTTTCATGGCTTGGATTGCATTTCCCTTTTGGGGCGAGGCCAGAACCATGTTTCGGCTCTGGCCGGAGCACCTCTGGTCTTCAATGTGTCGTAGGCTGGACTGGGGCGCCAAGGAAGTTCTAGAAGGACTGTATTCAGTCCTTTGATGAGTCTGGCTTCAATGGTCCTAGAAGTGTGTCAGGGGTGCCTGCGAGAAGGGCATTGCTTTGAACCACCTGGAGGAAGATCCCTGCTCCTGAAGTCCACTTGCAGAAGGTAGGACTTGTTTAAGTAGAACGAGGACCATCTGTGCTGGGGTGTCTGGGCCTTCTGAGCTGTGTGCGCTCAAAAGCCTAGGTTGTTGTTGATACTTTAACAAGCATAGGTTGTTGTTGATGCTGAAACATGCATAGGTTGTTGTTGATGCTGAAACATGCATAGGTTGTTGTTGATACTGAAACAAGCATAGGTTGTTGTTGATGCTGAAAATGAGTGGCGTGGCATTGTCTGTGAGTTGCCCATCTCCCATCAGATCTATATTGTACGAAAAAGCATGAACTTCCAGCTGCTAATGCTAAGGAAAGTCCTCCCACTATGCAGATGAAACCGAGAGTAACCACCAGGGCTCTGATATCATACTGATGGCACTACTAAATATACTACAGTGGGATTCTAATCCCACGATCACAAGATCCAGAAGCTCAAATTATGCTTTAACTGGAGAAGAATGGCTAGCTAGCATGACTGAAGCCCAACGCCAACTACATTGGGTCCGGATGCAGATAAAGATGACTGTTAAAAATCTGAATAGCCTAAAAGGTACTATGGAGACGAAGCCTGACCTGTCTCCAGAAAAAGACCACACACTATCCTCTGAGGTGAAATTCAGGGTGCTAGGTGATAAACTTAAAATCTGTTGGCTTATAAAGGACAGCTCAAGACTGGCAGTGTAAGACATAGGGAGTACGAAAGGTATGTTACAGTACTCAGTATAAAATCAAGAAAATAACTCACTACAAAAAGTTGTCACTTTGCTCCTTGTTTTCTCCTAAGTTTTTTTGTGATGTCTCCTTGTTTTCCCTAACTTTGACTGCTTTCTCCTAGCTTTTCCACCTGTTTTTCTGTGCCTTCTCTTGCTTTTACCTCTATTTCAGTTCATTCTTCCTGACCCCCATTCTTTCTGTGCCTTCTCCTTGCTTTTCCCTAGTTTTCACTACTTTCTCCTTGTTTTCCCCCTATTTTATGTGTCTTCTCCTTGGCTTTTCACTATTTTTCATTGCATTCTCCTTGCTTTTTCCCCTGTTTTTGAGTGCCTTCTCCTTGCTTTTCCCTTGTTCTCAACTGCTTTCTCCTTGCTTTTCGCCCATTTTTTGTGCCTTCTCCTTGCTATTCCCTCACTCTCACTGCTTTCTCCTTGCTTTTCACCCATTTTTTGTGTACCTTCTCCTTGCTTTTCCTTCACTCCCACTGCTTTCTCCCGGCTTTTCCCCCCGATTTTTGTGTGCCTTCTCCTTGCTTTTCCCTCATTTTGTCTACTTTCTCCTTGCTTTTTCCCTCATTTCCACTCCCGCCTGCCACCCGTTATTTCCCACCTCCTGCCTAGCCCCGCCCACCACCTCCCAGCACCCCTCCCTCCTTCCAGGAATTATTTTAATGGAAGCCGCAGGACAATCCTATTGAGCAGGTCCCAAGCCCAGCTCTCCCCATCTGCTCCATCGCTCTTGCCCCTGCCTTCTCCTTGTTTTTCCCCATTTGAGTGTCTTCTCCTTGTTTTTCCCTTGTACTCACTGCTTTCTCCTTGCTTTTCCCTCTGTTGTTTCGGTGCCCTCGCTTGCTTTTCCCTCATTTTCACTACTTTCTCCTTGCTTTTTCCGACTTTTCTGTGTGCCTTTTTCTTGCTTTTCCCTTGTTCTCACTGCCTTCTCCTTGCTTTCCCCCCGATTTTTGTGTGCCTTCTCCTTGTTTTTCCCTTGTTTTCATCACTTTCTCCTTGCTTTTCCCTCTGTTGTTTCGGTGCCCTCTGCTTGCTTTTCCCTCATTTTCACTACTTTCTCCTTCCTTTTTCCGACTTTTTTGTGTGCCTTTTTCTTGCTTTTCCCTCATTTTTCACTGCTTTCTCTTTGCTTTTTCCCCTGTTTTTTGCGTGCCTTCTCCTTGTTTTTCCCTTGTTTTCATTGCTTTCTCCTTCCTTTTTTCCTCATTGACACTCCCGCCTGCCATCCATTATTTCCCACCTCCCGCCTAGCCCTGCCCACCATCCCCCAGCGCCCCTCCCTCCTTGCAGGACTTATGTTAATGGACGCCTCAGGGCGAGCCTATTGAGCAGGTCCCAAGCCCAGCACTCCCCATCAGCTGCACTGCTCTTGCCCCTGTCTTCTCCTTGCTTTTCCCCATTTTATGAGTATCTTCTCCTTGCCTTTCCCGCAGTCTTGCTGCTTTCTCTTTGCTTTTCCCTCTGTTTTTCTGTGCCCTCTGCTTGCTTTTCCCTCATTTTCACTACTTTCTCCTTGCTTTTTCTGGCATTTTTTGTGTGCCTCCTTCTTGCTTTTCCCTTGTTTTCACTCTTTTCTCCCTGCTTTTCCCCTTTTTTTGTGTGTACTCTTGTTACTTTTCCCTTGTTTTCACTGCTTTCTCCTTGCTTTTTCCCAATTTTTCTGTGCCTTCTTGCTTTTCCCTCATTTTCACTGAATTCTCTGGGACCTGCAAGCGCCTGGATACCCTGTTGGGTGATTAGCCGCGCTTTACAAATCCTGAATGATTATTGGTATTTTGCCAAACTCAAGAAATAATGATTATGATGGCTGAATGAGCATAGAAAGAGATAATGGGCCAGCCTGAGGTTAGAAAATGTGTTATATTAGTGGCGTTCTTATTTTATTGCTCTACTTCTTGATAATGATTGCGAGCAAGGAGGTATCTGTTTATCTGTCTAGCATTCCTACTTATTTATAGGTTTGCAGCACAAATTATATAAAAACCCATATTTCACAGGGAACGGTGAAACATGAAAAATTTTCACAGCTCCCACTGAAATATATTTTTCTTCCTCATATTAACAACTCGCAAACCATACTGCAGCACTGTCTGGGCTATTAACATTATGTGGTACGGAATACAAAATTATTCAGCATGGTTGTGTAATTTATGTTGCAAAAAAGTCAAATTATGCTCCACATTTACTGGCAGTATTCATTTGATCCATTTAAGGTAGGAAATCTGTTGGTGAAATTATACAAATTATGTGGTAAATACAGTAATCTCATAATTAGGTGGTAAATGTTGTAGCCACAGAGCTGCACGAATCCAATGACCCTCAATGTTGAAATACTATCAGTCGCAATTGTTAGCTGCTCTTTGAAGAAACCAGCTTCTTGAAGCCAGCCACCCCAAAATAAACAAGTAATATAAAAAATACATAGCCAGTAAAATGTGTAATTAGGTTCTACATTACCATTTCAGGGTTCTGGTGACATTTAAAATCACTCGGCCTTAGAACATATTAAATAGTTAACCAATTTATTCACGCCATATATGTGTGCTTTTATTGCACAAATGTATAAATCCCATATTTCTGTGAACTTTGAAATATGGGAAATATTTAATGGTTCCCTGTGAAATACGGACTTCACCATCTTAATTACAGCCCCCAAACTACTCTGCAGAACTTTAACATTTTGTGAGCTAATAGGATTATGTGGCACGGAGGTTCAAATTATGCTGTAACGTTTTTTTCATTATGTGGCAAAAAATACAAAGTATGTGTTCATCTTTTTTACCCAGACACAAAAACAATTGTGAAGTCTGCAAATTTCGAAAATTATTCAGAAAAATAAGTGGCAAATGCAGTAAATTCATAATTATGTCGTAAACGCTACGGAAGAATCACATAAATCGTCTGGCCCTCACCATTGCCCCATGTTTAATTAACCATTTATTCATGAAATGCAAATTAAATAATCTATTTGGAACGAGTGCCCATTGTTAACTGCAATGTGAAGAAAAACGCTTTTTCAAGGTAACTACCCTAAAATAAATATGTAATATAAAATAAATCCCTAACAGGTAACATGGTCCTGCTCCGCTTTTAGCCTTGCGGTTTATGAACCACTCAATGGCAATACTGGACCATGTTACACAATTACCTGTTGTGGAGGGAGGGAGAGCGAGAGAGAGAGGGAGAGCGAGAGAGAGGGAGAGGGGGAGAGGGAGAGCAAGAGAAAGAGAGAGAGAGAGAGGGAAAGAGAGAGAGAGAGAGAGACACGTGTGTGCGCGAGCGCCTTGTAGCGATCTATTTCAACTGCCCTTTGTCCTTTCATGTAGTCCTATTTTAGGATGAACTAAGTGCTGGCCACTTCGATACTCTCAGTAGTCGTCTCAGAGGTGAGGGCGAGCGGACTGTAGAGCTTCCTCTGCAGCACTTTTCTGTTAAGCCGTTGGAGGCAGCAAGCTGTTGGTCTGATCCGGACTTTGGTCAGTGAGGTGGATAAAGTCTGTATGGCAGGTCTAAGGTGTTGATCTACCCCACAGCCTGAAACCATGGGATTTACTTAAGCACTTTTATCCCAAATGAGGATGATATAAGAATATGGTGCCTCAGTAGCATGCCCTGCACTGATGACAGCACATTTCACATGACCCAAAAAGGTAGCCATGAAGATTTTAATACAGTCAGAAACCACAGAGCACATGTGACGCACTACAGTTGGCCCAGAGGTAAGACTGCACATCTCCACAGGTTAGGGTGACCAGCTTTTGAGGAGCCAAAACCGGGACAGGTCCGACATAAAAGAAAGACTGAGAATTTGCCCTCACTTTTATATCTGGCCAGTCCCGTTTTTTTGCGTAGCTTTGTGAATGTGTGCCTATACGTGTGTGCGTATATACACTTTGCACTTTGTACTTTACATGAAATAAGAAAATAAGAAAATAAATTACCTTTCGAGTTCATGGATGGTGCCTGCGTCATTCCTGCTTTGAGAGGCTGGTAAATATTGCCTCTCAGATGCTATGTAATGATTTATGTTTATATATATATATATATATATATATATATATATATATATATATATATACACACATACACACACACATAGATACAAACACACACATTTACAAGAGTACATATATAAAATTAGCTACGGCTTATTCTCCCACACTGCAGCTCCAACCCGCCCCCCAGTCTCCTCTCTCTGGGAGAAGACAGGGGACTGTGTTGCCTGACAGTAACAGATAAAGTACTTTAATTATTTCATACTTTGTAGGCATCTTTAACTTATGCTTCCCTGGATGATCTGACCTTTGTTACAAAAACCGGAACATTTATTTAAAATTAAGAGAAGCGTTGGGACACCGGGACAGTCCTCTAAAAACCGGGACTGTCCAGGGAAATCCTGGACGTCTGGTCAGCCTACCACAGGTGATCCTTGCAATACAGCCAGAAGCATGTCCGGAGCAGTCAGTGACCGTCCAATGGGAGAGGCAGCGCTCTGCGACCGTCCAGTGGGAGGGGCCACGCTCCCAGACACGCGCTGAGCTCCCGCCTCCTCCAGGGGCAGGTCCGCTGGGATTCATTTGCAAGGAGCTGATGAGCTTTACCGTTTGCTGTCCTTGGTAATGGGCTTGAGTGCTGACTTAAAGCCGTTTGTTCCTGTCGATGAAACCGTGTAAAGTGGATCCGAGCCACAAGGGAAATAGGCTGCGAAGGAAAAGTTATTACCCTATGTGAAATGTTAAAATCTTAGCATTTTCTTAGGGCAGCCACAAGTCTTATGGAAAGGTCCTTGTGGATAGTTCTACAGTTATCGCCATGTTTACCAGCTCGCCCTTGAGCACTAACAAAGGGGAGGTTATTAAAAATATTTTCTACCATGGAATAGTTGGTTTCTTAGTTTAAAAAAATGAGGTATTCCTAAATCCAACAGCAGGTGCATTACAAGTGCCTTGGTATTTTGAGCAATAGTACCGCCCAGTAAAATACCACCAGCACAGGTTGCTGTATTTCCCCAGGTGGCTCTTACCAACCGATTCCAATCTGTGGAGGCGGAAATAAGGCATAATACGATTACCGCATATTTCGTTGCATGTGTTTTTTAGCTTTTGAACCTCTTTTTCAGATTCGATTTTTTAACGGTTTTGCATAGAAAGTTTGCAAAGGGAAACAACTCAGGAGTGTGGTAGATCCCATTCAGGTGGAAAACTCATGTGTACGGAGGCCCTTGGGGCATGACATTAATTTTGGATAACCAGCTTTTCCCCATCCGATGCAATTGGTAGAAATTCATTAACAATGACAATAAGAATTATGTCACACCCTCTCCCTAAACTCATCTTTTCCCCCCCTCCCCCCCCCCCTCCTTTTGCCACCTCTCCCTCCAGCTGCGCCCCCACCTTCCCGGGAGATGCAAATGTTTCTAAGCTGTATCTACAGGTCATGAAGTGTTAATGAGGTTTAACTGCGGGGAAACTTAAACCCAGACACTTGAATTGTGCCTCAGTTGATGGTGTTTTGTCGGACATGTTCACAGCGGATATGGTTCCAATTAATCTACTGTCATGATAACAAGATGTATTTGATATTTGTTTGTGTTTACAAATCTTATAAAATCACAAACAAATTATGCCATCTACAAACTACAGAATGCAATAATACTTTAGAGCACAATACCTTGTCTGGTGTGTTTGTGCCGTTACAGAATTCTCGACAAACTCGTTACATCGACCATGGAAGGATGAAGAGCTGACTGGAATTGCTGGGATTCATAGCTGTGTCTTACAGGTCACAGAGAAATATTGGCAGCACGTGCTGATTAGTCAGTCAGGTATTCAGTATTATTCATCTCGTTTTCTTGTGCAAAGCATGGCAACATGTGCTAATGTGATAATATAACTCTCTTGTAACCAAGTGACAGATCACACTTGTTGCACTGGTGAAATAATGCACTATTTATGCTGCTAGTAAATAAAGAATGGAAGAAAAAGCATTTGCACCAGAGCAAGACATGGAAAAAAACAGTATTAACTCAAATTGGTCCATGTTTCAATAATAATTAACTGAGAAAGTGCCGTTTCTCCATATTTAGGTCTCGCCTACTACCATCTAGCTATCTGTCATGGACAGACCTTCTGTTTCTAATACTTTAAAATATACTTAAGAGTGGGATTTGGTTCAGCCCACTTCAAACCACTGGCGTTCTGTGTTCTTCCTCTTCCAACCATTAGCTCAAGACAGTCCTTCACATCTTAGATGAGCTTACAGGCCAATGGATTTCCCATCTTTACGTGTCCTTCCACTGCCCATGGAGTCATTGCATTTTAGTGCATGAGGGACTATTTTGTCTCCTGCCTCTCACTCAGAGATATCCTGCCACGGCTCTCTGTCCTCCTCACCCCCACTCCTTCTTTTCCATTTTCCCATTCTCATGCACTGTCCACTCATCCAGTGGTCTCCTATACTTTTTTTTCCCCACCCCTAGGTTATTGCTTTTTTTCAATTATTTGTTTACTTTGTTTGTGCGGGCCTGGCACCTGCTCAGTACTATCAGGTCACTTACTACAATGAATCTGTACTACATCCATGGCATACTTTATTCCTCAATTTACCTTTCACAACTATCCTTCAATCATTGTTTCAATTGGCACTAGGCATTGTATATTATAAATTTACTGTTCGAGAATGGTAGGCCATCCTGAAGTGTAAATTAATAATAAAGTATAACAAAAAGTGCATTCAAAAATGGCCTTCAGTGTGTCTGAACAGATGCACACGTGGCCATCTTGGAATGCTTTTCTAGGAGAAAACCCCAGTCCGAGATCGCCGCAGTGTGTGTGCATGCATACACCTGAGTGGTGACACGCTGATGGCCATTTTTTTTTTCATTATCATTTATTATTTATTTACTATTCAAAGATGGCTAATGACCACTTTCTGTCACAAAATAAACAATAAACAATGTCCAAGGTCAACGCAAACAAGCATTTACAAAGCCAATAGCTCTACACCTGGCTATAAACATCAAAACTAATTTGTCTTTGCTAATGCTTGTTTTTAAATTGTGAAAGATAGGACACAGCGTCAGAAAATAAATTAATCTCACTTTTACTGTGTATATAGAAACGTTATAGCAAATCAGTTGGATACTTTTTTATGTTTATGGTGTTCTAAAATGTATTTCTTTAAGTAGAGTGTATTTATGTATAGTGATGGCTCACCCAACTCATTTTCGTGATTTTTTTCATGTTGCAAAAGTCTTTATGAAACATCAATGGTAGCAGCATCTGCTTCCATCATTCTGTATTAGACAAGCAAAGAAAATAGTATAAAACAGTATTTCTTAACCCAGGTCCATGGACCCCAGGAGGTCCACGACACCTACTAATGGGGACCGCGACTACTTAGAAAACTGAATAATATTAACAGATTAAGAAAGTGTATATAAAGCAAGAAGCAAATGTAGAATTGAAAAATGTTAAATGTTTTGCAACTGTGAAATCATTTGAACTTAGAAGAATTAGAGGCTTCCCATTCAAATTAAAATTTGGATTTTTTTTTTTATATTTGTTTGTGAACTAAATAAAATATGTCATCATTTGTGTATTTGTTTGATGCATACTTGATTCTGTGTTTCTGTGCAGTGTTTTGCGGGTCAAATCATCAAAATTGCTTAGGCCGGGGTCCCAGATTCCAATAATGATTCGGGGGCGTGGGTCACCAGATTCCAATAATGATTAAGTGGGGCTTTACAGAAATCAAAAGGTTAAGAACCACTAGTGTAAAGTTACCCTTGTTTTTTGCACGGTGCTATGTTTCTGTAATATGATCCAGGCCAGAGAGGGGAGTCTTTGGTGGCACAGAATATGGTTGTTTCTATTTGCCATCTTTGTGAAGCCCGGACCAACCCAACTTTTGATAACTAGTATAGGTTCCAACAAAGGAAAATACTTCAACAACTAAAATGAAGAACATCCCAAAAAGAATTCTTTTTTATTAGGCTGAATACCTAACCTTTGGCTAAACATTCATGTGATAAGCAGAAGAGTTGTTTTTATGATCTGGCGTGACAGCTCAGCTGTCGCCAGACAATTATGTGAGCACCACTAGAGAGGGACTATGGGTCCACCCACGTGCAGGGAGCCAGTAGCTCATGTTTTGATTGGGCAGACATTGTGTGCTTCCACAAAAAAGTACTTGCCCTCAGCACAGCTGTGATCATTTTATTTATCCAGCTGCCTGAGCTTGAAATTTCAGGGTGGCACACATGACACTGTAATGCTGATAAAGGGTCTTAGATAACTAGATCATTTAAGATGTTTTACTGTGGCAGCAGCACAGAAGTAGGGAAAGGCAGTCATTAGCCTGCAAGGATGGCTTGAAAGTCTGTCACCTGCCCTGTTAGCAATCACCAATATTATTCTACTGTTCTGTGCTCCTACATGAATACAGATGCATTCTCGTGCTATTTTATTGTATTGCTTCACATTACCATACAACATTCCTTTAAAGCCAGACCTACTGGAATTGCCAATGCTTGTTTTCACCATTAAAGACAACTTAAAAAAGCAATACAAGCAGAGTAGGTGAAGCGCTTTGAAATGCTAGTTTCATGTCGCCGACATCAACCCCTTTACCTGGTGCAATTAAACCACTGACAAAAACAGCGTAACATGCGAACACTAACTTCTGAGGCATAGTTTGTCTGACTCGCCATTTAGCAAGTGGTGATTTTAAAGTATTTTGCTTGGTAATGACAAAAGTAGTTGGCAAAGGTTGAATATCTTAATTTTGGCAAACGCTGTACTTTGGAGTTTTTCCATTACTTCGGATAACATGATTCAAAAGCCGGCCTTTGGGGCACTTCTATCTAATAAGAACAACTTCATGTTTCAACATAAAAATATAGGGCCCGATTTAGATTTCGGCAGACAGGCTACTCTGTCGCAGCGGTGACGGATAACCCGTCCGCCGAAGTATAAATCCCATAGGAATTAATGGGATTTATATTTTGGAGATGAGATATCCTTCACCGTTGTGTCGGAGTAACCTGTTCGCCGAAATCTAAATCCCATAGGAATTAATGGGATTTATATTTCGCGGATGAGATATCCTTCACCGTTGTGTCGGAGTAACCTGTCCGCCGAAATATAAATCCCATAGGAATTGATGGGATTTATATTTCGGGGATGAGACATCCTTCACCGTTATGTCGGAGTAGCCTGTCCGCCGAAGTATAAATCCCATAGGAATTAATGGGATTTATATTTCGGTGACGAGATATCCTTCACCGTCGTGTCGGAGTAACCTGTTCGCCGAAATCTAAATCCCATAGGAATTGATGGGATTTATATTTTGCGGATGAGATATCCTTCACTGTTGTGTCGGAGTAACCTGTACGCCGAAGTATAAATCCCATAGGAATTGATGGGATTTAAATTTCGGGGATGAGATATCCTTCACTGTTGTGTCGGAGTAACCTGTCCGCCGAAGTATAAATCCCATAGGAATTAATGGGATTTATATTTTGGGGACGAGATATCCTTCACCGTTGTGACGGAGTAACCTGTTCGCCGAAATCTAAATCCCATAGGAATTAATGGGATTTATATTTTGGGGATGAGATATCCTTCACCGTTACGTCGGAGTAACCTGTTTGCCGAAATCTAAATCCCATAGGAATTGATGGGATTTATATTTCGGGGATGAGATATCCTTCACCGTTGTGTCGGAGTAACCTGTCCGCCGAAGTATAAATCCCATAGGAATTAATGGGATTTATATTTCGGGGACGAGATATCCTCCACCGTTATGTCGGAGTAACCTGTTCGCCGAAATCTAAATCCCATAGGAATTAATGGGATTTATATTTCGTGGATGAGATATCTTTCACCGTTGTGACTGAGTAACCTGTTCGCCGAAATCTAAATCGGGCCCTAGCCTTTAAGAAAGGTTCTAAATCAAAGAAAATAAAAAAATACTGTTTCTTACAAAAGCTTTAAATACATATATATTTTTGTATGTGCTTCCTTTGCTTTATAGGTCAGCCCATTGCATGTGGTCAAATAATCACACTTGTGCCCTTACCTGGTCACTAAGGCATCTAACAGGACTCTTTCCCACCAGTTACCTTAAAAACATATATTTCTACCATACAAGAGTGCACTTACAGTCACAGAGGATGCTATGATTTGGTAAGAGGATGAAGGGGGTGTCCAGGGAGCTCTGCCATTGGTGCAGCAGGTGCAGAGCCACCAGAGCCCAGATGGTCCCACTGAACCCTGATAATTTCTGTATTTTAGTGCCACAGCAGTCAAAGGAGCCGCTTTCCTTGCTTGCACCAAGGGCAATGGCAACCTTAATACGCTACTGGTACCACACACCGCCAACCAGTAATACTGCAATGAACATATTTTAAGATTTGTTTTTACAGCATGTTTTTTTCCAATTTTTTATATCTTTTGTTGCATGCACGCTAAGCAGCAAGGGGAAGCCGGAGGACGGGGAGTTGAAATGCTTGCTGAGTCACGTCCACTGGATTAAGACTTTACAACAGCCTGGATAAGAGTCATTAAAGCGGATAAACATCTCATTACGTAAGCGCAGTGATTACTTTGAGAGTTAGGCTATAAAAACGTGTTATCCTTTTTATTGTTACATTTTACATCTTCCTAACGGACTTCCATAATTATTAGGAGTGCCTAGGATGTTGGTGTTAACTTGTCTTACCAAGAAGTTTGTTTTAGAAACAGAGATGTTCTCATGGGGTTAAGGGAGAGATCTAATTCAGCCTCATTGCAAAAAACATCTTGCCTCAAAAGAGAGATACAGCGGCAGGAATTTCCGATGTACACGGTAAATGGTAAAAGGTCTTTTAGAAAGTGAGAAAGACTGCCTATATTATAATCTAAACTCTCAGCAGCGTTGCAGGGCTACTGTGCCTTTGAGTAGTGCCGGCGACTTGGCATAGACCTCAAGAATGGCGGGCACACTATCTGCACTCTTGTCCACCCTGTGCCCCCTCTGGATGTCTAAGACCTGCGGGGGCTCTGCTGGCCTGTGTCTCCACTAGGAAGGAAGTTTGTCTTGAAGGCAACTCATTTAACTTCTTACCACCTAAACTGTGGACCTCTTCCCCTCTACGTAAGAGAAGGCGAGACAGAGTCATCGTTTCGGAAACAAATTGAAGACTTGGTTGTTCAGGTACGCTTGTTGGTGCTATTTTGTTACTGATGTGGTGCTGTTGTGACTTCTGGAGCAAAACTTTCAGTGCTGGGTCATTTCGTTGAAGTAACCATGTACTCTACAAATCTCACTAATATTATTGTTTATATTTAGCAATTGACAAGATAAACACTGAAAAATATGAAATACGTGCCCCAATTTATCTGGCATATGGTATGTCAAACATCAAAGATCTAGATGAGGTGCAACATACAGTGGAAGATTTTCTTGGACATTAGAAGCAATTTTTAAATCACTGTCTTCATTTTATCTACAATGAATCCTAAAGCAGAAGGGTGATGATCTATTGTGCTATTACCAATCAAACGTCTGCGTTCTCTGCCCATGCTGATGATGATGATAGGCAGTAAACATCTCTTAATACCAAATGGGGTGAGAATCTCTCTGTGTGGCATGATACCAAGGAATCAGTCTCCTCTCAGGTACCTTTTAAAACTTTAGGCACAACTACTCTAGGTGTGTCAAGAAGTGGTATCACCAGTCTTGAATGCAGAGCAGGTAGCTCACCAGTAAGGTGGAAGTTGTTTTCTCCTTCACGAGCAGAAGTGGGAGGTAGGAAAAGTTACTAAATCTGGATCTCATATCAGCAAACCAGTAAGATAAGGCTATTGGTTTATGGGAGGCCCATTTTAAATAAAGTTATTCTTTCCAATCCCAGAGTGAATTTGACTAACGGTGACTACTACGATTGGTGGCATGGACCAGGACAGATCATCTCATCTGTTTGCTGACAACTGACTGTTTGGAGTACTCGTCTTTCTTCCCAGGAGTGTTTGCCCTGTAATGCATGATTGACTCCTTTACATTACAAAAATATAAAGAATCATCATACTTTAAAACCTATATTTGAAAGATGCACTGTAATCTGAAAGCAATCTTTTTTGTTTTGTTTTTCATTGCAGCATGATTTTATAACTTTTTAAAAAGGACTCAAAATATAAGCAAAGGCAATTGTCTTTGCCAATGCTCATTTACTTTTCTGGCTGGCCTCTTTGAGATGTATTGGTTAAGCTCGTTAATGATGCAGTCTGCTTCTGGCATCGTACGTGGGGTACTTGCTACAAATGGTCTTCTGAGGAAGGCAGCAGTAGCTAGTGCAGAGTCCAGGTGATACTGGAGGTTCTTGACCGTCTTGTTGAGGGAGGATTCCATGGCTCATGATGTTGTATTTAAGAAAGGAGGCACATGGGATGTTGTGTTCTGCAAAGGCTAAGCCTACATCTAGCAGTGTAAGGAGGCATGCCTTGCCTTTGTCAGCTCTTTCAAGAGCTGCCACTTAGATCAAGTCATTTCTGAGGTGGTGGGCTTGGATTTTGTAAAGATGTTTTTGTTTGTTTTAACAAAGATCTTATTAAGATAAGGAAGTTTGTGAATTAGCCTGTTGGTGCATGGCAGTCCTTTCCTTATTTTTTAGGTCTTGCCTACAGGAAGTGTTTAGCTGTATGTTGTTGAAGACATATTGTGTATGAAGCCAGTGCTTAGTCTAATGTGCTTGCTTCTTATTCAATGGCTTTCCTTCCTCTTTGTTTGTTTGTGTAACCCTTACAGCAAAGCCAATTTACCATCCTTTTGACTAGGTAACTTGTATACTTTCAGGGCTCACTTCAGGGATCTACCTTTTTCTTTGAGCACTCCATAGGATATCATTGGCTTTTCTTTCTCTACCCCAATGTAAACCTACCCCTCTGACATCACAGCCACCAAACTCTCAGTCTTGCTCCTGATCCATGCCAACTCATCCATTTTCAACAGTTGTGACTAAATAGAAGACTTTACCAGGTTACTGTTCTTATATCTACATCCTTCCATATGTTGCATGAAAGCTGAGCACTCTGAACACAAAGGCAACCTATGTGCACTGAGAGTGTGTGGAAAGAGGACTCTTGTTCCAGAAGCACATAACTCTGCTGTGGCTGATGCAGAGCATTTAACCCAATGCCAAGTCTTGTGGGAAGTAAATGACACTTCCTTAGACAGCTGCTACGCTCTGGTAAGTACTTGCATCTACGTGTCTGTGTTATTTTATGTTGGATGATATGCAACAGGCTTTTTAAATTCTATTCAGTGGTCAGCAAAAAATATGAAAAAAATAAACCATGGCGTCCACCTATAAAAATTGAAAATACTGAATTCAATATTTAGTTTTGAGATACCTTAAGATATGGGTTTGCTTTTCCCTCACTATTTTGAAATATTTTTCCTTTTACTTCCATTAACAATGTTTTACAAAAAAGCACTGGCGAAGCCAATAGCGTTGCACTGCATTACTGGCTCAGGAGCAGTTGTGAAGATTGAAAAATGTTCTGGGTTGATGGTTTCGGTGATCAGTGTGCCCGGGGCACAAGACTGGTTTGGTGGGGGACAGAGGTGTTGAGTGAGGGTGTACATTTCTCATGCAGAAATTAGGTTTAACTGTATTTATAAGACATACATACATCGTGTAACCAACAGCATCTGCTTGGGCCTGTGGCCAGCAACAGCTTAGAAACAAATTAAGCAGTTCCAATAATTCAAAATAAATAAATACCTCTACACAGTGCAAGTCGAACGTAATCCCAGTGGCTACTACAGCCCAGTAAGGGAGATGAAAGGATTAACCATCCATTCACTAATATTACTCATCTCCCATCTCATTCTCCCTGTAGTAGCTACCTCAGGGCCTGCATCGCCCAGGGTCATCTGCACCCGCCAACCCATACCCCTCTCAACACAACAGAGGCATTATGGAGACATCAAGACATGTCTCATTTCAAGTTCTTTACAAATGCTTGTGCTGGCTCAAAGTGAGGAAAGAAATGTCTTCCCCCTTATGTTCTACTGGTGTCTTTGGGGGGGTGGGGGGGGGGAACCGAAGCAAATTAGGTCCTTCATTTTCAAGCCCTGCTTAATGCTCTCTTGCCAGCGTGGAGAAGTGCAGGTCAGGGGAGAACAGCAACACCTGTTCTCCCAGCTTCACCACTTTACAGTGTATTGCTACCCTGACGTGTTGGTCCCTCCAGTATACCGCAGTAGCCACTAGCGGTGCAGCGGCCCGTAGGCCATAGATTCTGTTTCCTTGAACTTCGGTTAAGTTGTGAGGTCATCCTCACTATTGCAGTGGCCTCCCCCAACAGGTCAGCCCTCACTGCTCCCAGTTTAGTCTGCAGAGGAAACCCTGATGGGAGTTCGTAAACCAGAACCTCATGACTGATCTATGGCTTGCAAGCATGTTGACCACGCCCTCCAGTGATTCCTTATAGTGGTGTGCAGTTAGCACCCAGCTGGATAAACTTTCAATTTCCTATTTGCTACCTCGCACAATCGTGCCCACCTTCGGTATCTTCCCACCTAAGTCAGTGTGTAGGACTTAAATAGAGTGCATGAGCACCTATTCTTCCCCTTTATAGCACAGGAAGTTATTTCCGAACCTCCCGCTATATTCTGTGCCCCCCCTTTTGATTTGTATAGACAACCAGTGCCTCCCCAGCACGCTCTTCGTGGATTGTGCCACTTCCACAGCCTTGTCAATCTACGCTGGTACCAGCGTCTGCCACACGCTCCTCCCTGCTGGCAGAAGGGTCCTAGTTTCCATCCCTGTGATGCCTCCCCAGCCTATCCATGACTGTCACTCACTGCGATGGCCTAAGGAGACCGCCACCGTCAGTGGACTCCGATGTAATGCCTCACCACCGGCCCTAGGCTCAGGGACAGGGGAACCAAGAGGAGCCCTGCAAAAATACTCAAACCAGACCAACTCCCTTCCTCTTCCTGCGCTATCCATCCTGTCTCTCTCTTCTTCTCCCTCTCTGATCGCTTGCTCTTTATTTTCCCCTTCCCGCCCGCTCTTGAAGCCTCCCTGGCCTTTCAAAATCTGGGAAATATCCTAGAAACGTCCCTTTCTCTTCACTATCAAGGTAACAACTAGTTTAGTTGTTGTTCTGCTTTCCTGAGACTGCTAAAACCTAAAAATAATGCTGTGTTTCTTGGACTCCCATCTCCACTTTCCAGTGGCCAATGCATTGCTCTTGTTGAGACTCGATTACAGGAACTCCTCCCATGTAGTCTCATCAGCCGAGCCAATTCGATGTCTACTGTGGGTTCAGAATGATGCCGCCTGCATATCTCATGTTGCCCTAGACGAGAACGCATGTCACGGGTATTAGGGTCGCTCCATCGGTTGCCTGTAGCAAGAGTCATTTTTAAATCTATGATATTCCTACACGAATCGACCCTCCAGCAAAATCCTCAATTTTAGCCTCCGAATTCTCCTCGCATGCCCGACTTGGAATATACATTCCACAGATGTTTGCTTCCCATCTATTCCCAAAATGAGGGCAGCTCGTGGCAACAGAGCTTTATCTTTGCTTGGATCTGAAATTTCCCTGTATTTGTTTAGGAAATCATTGAATACCTGGCTTTTTAATGAGTAGTTTATTCTGTAGTTGTGGTCACAATAATATGTTGTGTTATTCCTGCAGCGCCAAGAAGCATAATTGTGCTTGCGCTTATACATTCAACAAAAGATATCAGAACAGGCAATGTTAGTGGGAACGTAGTGTCATTGTCACTAAGGTGCACAATCTGCATCGTTAAACCCTCACCGGTGATTTTGGTAACTCTGCCCTAGAAAATCTGACATCATGAACAATAAATGACAAAGCCAAAAGGTATGACTGTTTTCATAATTGAAGTACTTTTTGGTTGGCAATAGAGTGTGCGTGTGAAACACAGAATGTGTGTGTGTGTTTAAATGTGAGAATGGATCAATGGGTGAAGGGACTGGTGAGTGAGCGCACAAATGGATGGATGAAAAATTAGTGAGTGAATGGATTGGGAAGCGCATGTGAATTTGATCTGCACTGCACTTCCTGGGATCCCATTTTATAGGCGGATGTACAAGTAATCCCCTGACCCGTGGTACCAAGGTGCGCGCAGCGGGGCCCACCGTCAGCTCGGAGACGGAGGGTACCACAAACATCCTTACACCCTACGGAAGCAGCGGCAGGACTGGAACCTTACCATCTGGTTGCCACGATCCTCGCCTTTGCCACAGCCCTCTAAGGAATGCTGGGTGGCATACGGTGGTACCCTGGGGCTGGAGACTTCCTCTGTCAAGGTCAAACTGATGCTCAATTAAGCATTTGCAATGGTGGCGCTTTAAGTGCTCTAGGACAGGGCCGGCTTCAGCGCTCATGGCGCTGGAACCGACAATCTTTTTGACCTCCTGATCCACACTCCAGCAGTGCCCCCCATATCACCATAGCCACTCGCATGCATTTAATTTTTTATAGCGCTAGTCATACATCACTCACGCATGATTCACGTTCTTTCCAGTAAGCACGTTAACCTTCTGCGCTGCTTTCGCACGAGTCAAAACAGCCACGAGACAAAACACCGATCTCTCTCCCCAGCAGTAACATTAAGCACCAGAGCTATCTTGACATGTTTATTGGTGCCAGGAGACCGCTGGACGCGCAAGGGACTCTACAGTGGTGCTTTTAAACCCATAAGTTATTTTTAACAGCGCCTCCCTCGGGCCAGCTCCGGTGCTGCTGCACCGGTCACACCTGAGCTATCGGGGCAGTCTTGAAGGGCAGTGTAAGTTGGGTAACAAGGAGAAGCGTACACAGAATCGTGCCTGACTGGACGTGTTGAAGATTCCAGAGCGGCCTCCCTCCCTCCGATAACAAGCGCGTGCCAAGACTTGCAGCATAGCTCAAGGAAAATTATCTGCATTTCCCAGTGATCTGCTCCTCGCACTCCAGCACGCAGCAAAGCTGTCAGGCCGAGTTTTCTTAATCAGGCCTTTCCAGTTGAAACGCTCCAGCAAAGGAGAAATGTCTGCGCAGTCTGCAGAGTCAAAGAAGTGAGTGACTGTGGGGTAACAGAACCCCAAACTTCAAAGTGCAGACGAGTGTGCGAACTTCCCCTCCATACGCCTGGTGAAAGACACCAAAATGCCGGATGTGTGCATCTGCAGGTTTGTAACGTCTGATGACTTCCCACTTCGGAGTTACCTGGATTTGCACAGGTTTCCCTGGAGCAGTCGCGAGTTCCTGGATCTACTCCTGGAAAGCGAGTGATTTTCCAATCCCTCTGCAGAGCACAACTGGGCAGTGGAAAATTATATTGTATTTGTGCAACTGCACTGATTTTCTTTTCATTTTGTCCAATGGGAAATTACCTTCGGAAAGCCTGCTCTCTGCACGCCCAATTCTGGGCACATTCCGAGCTCCTTCCCACCCTTGACAGGAGTGAACCTCTAACTGTTGTCAGTCAGGGAATTGGCAGGAAAAGAGATTCTGAAAAGCCGCAAAGCCTTCATTTTGTAGGTGCCCCCAAACATTCCAGATCAACTCAACCCTGGAAGGCCCACGTCCCATCCCTGGAGTGGGATTAACTCAGGAACAATATTATATCAATAATTAGTAATATTGGAGAACAATCAGGTGCAAAAAAATGGGAACACAAGAAGGAGGTGGGCTACTAAGGCCACAAAAAGAAAACCAACTGTGTCTTGGCCCAACCCCTACCTAGGACGCCAGGCCCCTACTAATGAGGCTCAAACTCAAAACAGAAAGGGAAGAGGAAGAGCGACAGAGTAGCATGTTTCAAAGAAAAATATAAACTTTAAAAAAAGTTCACAGAAAATAACCAAAGAGAAGCAGTTGGCCATTTAACCTGAAGATAATCACCAAGAATAGAGACGCAAATTCGTCAGGGTCTGACCTCATCGCAGAGAGCACACTTGGATCCGTTCCCTTATCATATCCTCAACCTGCCCAACGGCACCAGAGCACCGGAGCTCTGATGAGCTATCATGTGATCCTTAGAGACCGCCACCTTCCCCTCAGACTAGAAAAACATCAAAATCAACCCGCTACTCAAGAAACCCACCGCCGACCCCAGGGAGCTGTTGAACTACAGACCCATTCCTTTGCTCTCTTTCCGAGCCAAGGTAACGGAGTAGGCCGTCAACAAGCAACTCAACGAATTCCTTGAGGCACTCTGTATCCTAGACCCATCCCAATCTGGATCCAGAAGCAACCACAGCACTGAAACTGCACTCTTAGCAGCCACTGACAACATATACATGGAGGCACGGCCGCACTCATCCTCCTCAACCTCTCCGCTGCATTTGACACCATCTCCCACTCTACCCTCTGTGACAGACTACACGATGCCAGCATCCAAAATAAAACACTGGATTGGGTAAGGTCCTTTTTCACCGGAAGAACACAGAGTGTCAGACTACTGCCGTTCACGTTAGAACCCAAAGACACATGCTGCGGAGTGCCCCAAGGATCTTCACTCAGCCAGACGCTTTTCAATATCTACATGGCCCCACTTGCCAAGATCACCAAACAACACAGGCTAAACAGTCTCCAATGCCGACGACATCCAGATGATCCTCTTTCTCTCAGAGGACTCTGCTAAGGGCCAAGAGAAATTTCCACAATGGGATGAGAGCAGTCGCTGCCTGGATGGAGGCCAGCTGCCTCAAACTCAACTCAGACAAGACAGAGATCCTCATAATCGGCTCCACCCTTTCTGGCCCACTGCTCTGGGAAACACCACCACCCCCATGGACCATGCACGCAACCTGGGCATCATCCTGGACTCCTCTCTATCCATGACCCGCCAAGTCAACGCCGTCTCTTTGTCACGCTTTCACACCCTCCGATGCCTGCAGAAGATTTTCAGGGGATTTCCTGACACGAGGAAGACAGTCACCCACTCACTTGTCACTAGCAAACTGGACTACAGTAATGCACTCTACGCTGGCATCACCAAGAAATTTCAATCAAGACTACAAAGAGTCCAGAATGCAGCAGCCAGATTCATCCTGGACATCCCCTGATACAGCAGCATCTCCTCCTACCTCCGAGAGCTACACAGGCTCCCAATCAAAAAGCGCATCACATACAAACTCCTGATCCATACCTACAAGGCTCTGCACAACATAGAATTGGCATACCTCAACCACCATCCCGATTTCTACGTACCCAACAGACAACTCCGTTCCTCCCAGCTCGCCCTTGCAGCTGTCCCCAAGTTCTGGAAAAGTTCAGCAGGAGGAAGATCCTTCTCCTACCTAGCAGCCCAAATATGGAACACGCTACCTCTAAAGCTCAGGCTGACTGCATCACTGAAATAGTTCAAGAAGTTCCTCAACACCTGGCTCTTCAACTGAGCAGCACGCCCACATCAGCGCCTTGAGACCCTGTAGGTGATTAGCTGTGCTCTACAAATCTACGATTGATCAATCAAACTTCTAATGGGGGAATTCAAGAAGCTGCAAACCACTGCCACAAATGTGGAGACTAAAGTGACCTGAATGGAAGGCATTCTGGTGGCTATTCCAAGGAAGCTAGAGACTGCTGAAACGATGCAGGAGGTTTTCACATCAAGTGCAGAAGACTGCTACATGGGACAGAAACATCTGCAGGAATTTAAAATGTGAGCCATCGAATCTTTTTTAGGTTTACCCTAGACAGCGCATGTGCTGTCTCTGTGAGACATGTTTACATACAGTGGGCTTACAGCCTGCCCAGCATAGCTTACCATTTGTTAGCTTCAGCATCACTTTAATTTGCTTGGTCTGCATTTGTCACGGCATCCAGGCATCAGGTCCTCTTTCTGTGTTTGGCCATACACTGGAGTACTTGTGTCCTTACGTGGCTCCCGCTTTAGGAGCTACTTTTTTCTTGTGTTCGAGCACTGTGTTTGTGTTTTCAATTCATCACCCATATCCCCATCCATGTTGCTTCTATTCCCTCCCACTCTTCCATGATGCTTCTTTTCCCTCCCACCCCACTATCCTGTACTCTACACCATTGCATTCAACTTTGCACCACTCTACTCTATGCCACTACACTCTACACCACTACACTCTACTCGGCACCACTCTACGTTATTGCACTGTATGCCACTCTGCTCTACAAATACTACACTCTATGTCACTCTACTTTTCTCGGCATCACTGCATTGTATGTCACTGCCCGTAACGTCACTCTACTCTACACCACTTGACTCTAAGCCACTCTACTCTGCACCACTCTACTTTATGCCACTGCACTCTTCTCTGCACCACTCTACTCTGTGCCACTGCACTCTACGACACTTAACTCTGCGCCACTCTATGACGCTGTAATCTACACCACTCTACTCAAAGCCGCTGCACTCTACATCACTGCATTGAATGTCCCACTACTCTATGCCACTTCCCTCCACTGCATTCTACGCCACTCCTCTGTATGCCACTCTAGCCCAATCCACCCCACACAGTGCCACTCTATTCTGCCACTCAACTTTATGCCACTCTAATCTACACCATTTCACTCTATGCTACTCTGTTTAATGCCAGTCCAAGCAACTCTATTCCACTCTATGCCACTCCACACCACTCTACACCATGCCACTGTAAGCCACTCTGCTCCACTGTATGAAACTCTATCAACACTCTAGTCCACTCTGCTCTACGCCACTTCACTCGAAGCCACACCATGCCACTACACACCACTCTACCCTACTGTACAAAATGACTAAAAGACATTGGCAATGCCAATGGCTCTCGCGCAGGCGAAACCAATTGCCTTTGCCAATGCTTTTTTCTTTACTTTTGTTTGTAGATGCACCATTAATTTGGCTTATAAAGTATTTTGCCAATGCTATGGACCTTGCAGACGATGGCAAATGCCCAAGACACTGTGGCGCTGTGGCTGGCTATTCTCACCTTGCATGGGACAGACCTCCAATATTCTCTTCTTGGGAGTCAATGTAAAAAGCTCTTTCGGAAATGTCCTCCTGCCCGCTTCAAGGACTGCTGGGTTATGTCAAACAAATTCATAATCATTCTAGCCGATTTACTGCCCTTCCTCTTCTTGTCGCTATACTTTGGGGGTGGGAGGGGGGTGGGTGGGAGATCCCACTTTGAAAGAGAAAGAATTGATTGAAGACTTGATCTACTGCAGCGAGACCATGGACAGATATGTAGCAACACTGCCACACACGTCTAGACCCAACGTTATTTGGTCCCCACTTCGCTCAAACTTACTAGCAAGGGATGTGCCTTACAGCCTGCCTCTGACCCAATGGACATGTTTGTCTTGTTTTACCTAGGGTAAAAGAATGATGCATTTCCTATCAAAGCATCGTGTAACTCCATGAAGTGTTATGTATGCTCTATGCTTCTCAGCACTGGATCATATGACAGGAACTATAAAATATGTTAATGAATAGGTTATGTCATTAACTTGAAAAACTACAAAAATGTGTGCTATTACATTGGAATGTACAACTTGAAGTGAAGGTTGAGACGATGGCAGGTGCTGCAAAAGCTTCAAATGTGCACATCCTAGGGTTTCCGCATTCCTGAACAATGAGATCCTAAAGGAGGCATGGTTGGCTTTCTTGAGGTCAGAAGTGCTTGGCGATGAGCATATTAATGCAGGGGTGTCACTGGCATGGCACAGTCTCCTGATACAGTGGTGCCATCAGGGCCATCCGACTGCCCATGAGAGGTCTCAGTGTGAGATCAGAATTAAGGATACTCCCTGGTGGGATCTGCAGTCCAGAAGTAATTGGTGTGGAGGGAGTGGATTGGTGAGGAAGGCCGCTGCGTCCTTCTACATAAACAGCCACAGCAATAACCTTAGCAGATAGCATGCCCTGGTGGCAGTGGGTCTCTTTGGTGGAACTGAGCTCTGCAGTTCTCAATGCATTGGTGTACCCCACTAGACGTATGATAGGACTGTCAAATAGGTGATAAGGGTGACCACGCCCTTCCTTTTAAATGAGAAGGAAGAAGACGATTCAGCCAAGTCCTTGTGTGCAGCTTGACATCTTTTCTGTTCTTCCTGTTGTTTGCAGTTTCCAGAGCATCACTGTGAGGGTGACATTTTGATATTCTTGTGGGGGGGTAACTGGGCCTATACTGTTGTTGTTTTGTAGGTGAGAGCGATAGCTTAATAAAAATGTTTTGGAAAGAAAGTGTACAAAATGGTACGATATGGGGGAAGGAGTGCAGCAGCACTGCCTCACAAAGACCAACACCTCCCTGACGAAGAGCCATTATATGGTAGTTATAGTTGAGTCAGCTGATCCATAGGAAAAGTGTTTTTGTGCCTCTATTAACTTTAGCCCCATTTGGAGACTCTCCACAAAACTTTCCAAAAAGGTGCTACTGTTTGACTAGTTTGCGCATGGCAAGTTTCAGGGTGATTGGTCTAGCGGGGATCAAGAAAAAAAGGAGGGTCCCAAAACGCAAAATGTTATGCATTTTCCATAGACTTCTTTAGACAATACTACATCAGAAACTGTTGAAAGGAATTATACCAAATTCGTCAAGAAGCTAGATCTTGATCCGCAGATAGTGTTTTTTTGTGATTTGGTGTAAATCTGTTAAGTAGTTTTTTAAATTAAGGTTGAAATATAATTGTATAGCTGGATGGTTGGGTCCGCAAGAGTCTCGAGAGACTATAGCAGGAGCGGCAGTTTAATAATAGAACGTTCTGAACGTTCCAGGGAGCTTTATTTCCCTTGGGCCATCTCGCTCCCTTGGGAGTCAAACTCCTGCAACAGCGAGTGCTCTGACTGGCTGCCAGCAACATGAAAAAAATGTTGCTGGCAGCCATTACAGGACTCAGGGACTTAGTACCCTGTGCAGAAGTTAGGAAAAAATAATAATATAAGGGAGCAGGCCCCTAGGCCCCATGGGGGGACCCAGAGGGACCCCACTACCCCCTCTCCCCCAGGCCCAAAAAGAAAAACAAAGCATAAAATGCTGCGATCCCGCACGACTCCAGAGGGATCAAAAGAAGAAAAAAAATAAAAATGGCAACTGGGCTACATTCACTATCATTATGACCCCTTCCTGAGCCTCCAGAGGCCACGGAGAGCCCATACCCAGGGCCGAAATTTGTTTATATGGGGAGGAGGCCACACAGCCACCATCCCCCAAGCCATTAGTGGCCCAGGGAATCCCATCCCTCAGGGCTGGCTCAGTAACTATGTCGCAGACAGGGAAACCTGTGTTTGCTCGCGCTTAGTTGGAGCATTTTTTAATTTCCCGCCAATAGGGAGCAAACACCAAGTCCTCTCCTATTGGGCGGGAGCTTTAAGAATGCTCATGCCCTCTGGGAGCAGACGTTTGCTCTTTTCCCCTGCCTGCAGTGATGCGGACAGGGAAACAGATCAAAATATTGTTCCCACCTGCAGGGAGCAGCTTTAGTAGTTGCGCCCTGCAGGCAGGAGCAATGCTGGCTACTGCTGCATTGGGGAGCCAGCTGGGGCTTCATGGTCCCTGGGGTTCCCCCTGCAGCCCCAATGAGAGTATTGTGGGTGTCCTGGGTGGGCATCAGGGCACCCACCTTTCACAGATGTGGGCCCAGGGGTGATGGGGTACCCTCCTCAACATTTTAAATAATCTTGGCCCTGAAGGTGGGCTTCTTGGGTCCTTTAGAGGCTCGGGAGCGGGTAGCGTGGCCCGCCTACCCTTTTAATATAGGTCCTGAGGGATAGGGTCCCCAGGGACTAAACAGACTTGAGGAGGGGGCTACGTGCCTCCCCCCATTTATTGAAGTCAGTGGCACTGGGCGATATGGCCTCAAGGGCTTGGGGAGGGGCCATTCGGCCAACCCCCTCCGTGCATGACCGAAGGCCCTGTGCAGTGTGGGGTGGACTATCTTTACAGGGTTTGGGGCTGAAGGCTACACGCAGTGGGTTAGTGGATTTATGTATGGTAATTAGATATTACTTAACGTGTGGTAATTAACTATTACTTTACAGTACAAAATCATCAGTGATATCATCAATGATGTCATTTGAGATGTGATTAGTAATGTCATTAATGGATGTCATAGAACATGTCATGGGTGAAGTCATATGTGAGGTCGTAAGCAGTGCATGACGAAGTTATAGTTATAACTGGTGAATTTCTGTGTTTTTTTTGTTCAAAACGTTAATGTTGTCACTGACAAATTCATCTAACTATAATGATATTTTAACCTTTGTTTTTTCAGTGAATGTGTGTGTGTGTGTGTGTGCATTCGCCATTTAACAGTGAAGATTGTTCAGACTGAAGAACACTTGCGAGAGCATCAACTCATGCTAAATTATGGTCCGGACTGAATGTACCTTGAATAAAGAAATAACAATTTCACCTTCCAGATTGACAATTAACATCCCCTGCACGTGCACCTTCCATTACATCATTACCTAAAACTAGAATGCAAGATTCACCTAAAAGGACATTCAAATGTCACACATTTTGATTGAGCCACATTTAAAGCATCCCTGGCTTATAATTTTAAATTAAAAAGTGAATCCTGTAAAAGTCTTTGATAAATTGTAAAGCCACAACTTTGGCATTTTTCCAAATCTTTGATTTTATGCTGTTTGTCTGTCAGAACATTTCAGAAAGACAATCGCTGGAAATGAGAGGGAGACTGGTGGATCGTGAAGGGATGGTCCCCAAAACAGAATGGCTGCAAGTATTGTATAAATGAGAATTGGTAAGGCCAACAGATCACTCTTTTTGACCTCATGGTTTGGCCAGTGTTTTCTGCTGTGCAACCTCAGCAAAAATCTTTATAAAACAAATGCATTTTGCATTTTCAAAAAAGTTAAGAAAAAAGATGTGATGATGCAAAGCCCGCATGAGGGCGTACGCATCCTGTTTTCTGGCTGTGTCATTTAGGTGATGATGTATGCAGCAAGCAAGAGTTACTGGTACCTTCAAAACGTGCAAACAAAAAGTATATTAAAGACCACAAAGGCTAGTGGAGCAACGAATAAGCAGGTAGGGGCCCAATGGGGACATTGGGTGGTGGGAGCAACAGATGAGCTTTGGGCCGTGGGATGGATTAAATGAAACCACAAATTAAATGATAAAAAATGGAGGAGGGGGGTCAAGAAGGGAACAACACAAAGCACAAGGGTGTGTTACGGGTTAGGGTACCAAAAAGGAAAAACAGCATATCAGGGATTCAGCAAGTGGGAGATGAGCTTGTGAGGCATACGGGGCAGAAACAGCAAACAATGGAGGAAGCTAGAAAACACATGCACTTCAATAGAGTTTTTTTTACAAAAGTAGTTCCTAAATGTGAGCAGAGAAAGCGTACAAACCAACTAATCAAAAGAAGGATAAAGAGGCTGTGCTGCAGGGAAGGGACAAGCATAAGAAGAGGAAGTCAAGCCATCAAATAAGAAGCAAGGAAATGAGAGTGACAATAAAGTTAACCAATGGTAAGCAATGGGTGAACTCTAAGCCCCTTTTATGTTGTTGGTATGATGTACAAGAGGCTTTTTCCATGTGGACCACACTATAATGTAGGTGAGACCTAGAAATTGATAAATTGGTCACCTGTTGGCTGTCTGCTTCTGGCTTCTTTTAGGTAGTACAGTGCGTTGTCGTAGTCGCCAAGATGATAGAATGCTACTCCAGATCGGTAAAGTGCCTTGAAGTTCTCTCCTTCTTTTTTGAGCACTTTAAGGCAGTACTCTTTCACACGCTCATAATTCACAAGTTCAGCTTGAAGAAGACATGCTATGAAAGAGATGAAAAGGGAAAGAACGTATGAGTACTTCTGCATACAGCCAGGATTAAATAACAAATGATTCGTTTATGAGGCTTTTTTCTTAAATTTACACTGAAGAAAAAAGTAAATTAGCTCCTAGCTCCTCATATTGTCTTCTTAAATGGTTCTTCTTTCGGATGAGCTAGACCAAATGTAATTGATGCAATCTTGTAAGGTAGAGAGTAATGGCTTTATTAAGATAGAAATGGATTGGAAGATACTCCTTTTGGATTGTAATGAACAATTTAATATTTTAATACTGTCATAATGAAATCAAAGAATTGTGTAAACTGAATGCTAGAAATTTGTAGTAAAAAAGGTGTCTATAGTATATTTATTGAAACCATGAATAAACACATTCTGTATGCATAATTTGTAAGCATAAGCTATATTGCCTAAAGTAGATGGGGAACAGAATGTATTTCACAATCCTTTGCAAGGCAGCAGATCTGTATAGCTCATTATCTATTCGATCTTTGAACATGCCATCTTTTTAGAAGTGCTCTACCAGATCATATTTAAGACATCTGCCTTCCAGTGGTAGAGACCTGAGCATTAACAGTCACTACGAAGCGGAATATAAAACCAAGGGAGTCTAGAGAAACAATCAAGAACTGTCACCGAAGAGAGAGGCCGATAAATGACACTGTCGAAGAAACCAAGCTGTGCACCTAATTCAACTTGCAGTTATTGACTTCTCATTCAACGTCATGAAAAATGTCATTTTTGGCACATGCATGCTAGTATCAATACCCACGCTCACTAACAACAATCTTGTCCTAGTTCACATCATCACGGTGGTGAAAGACAGAACTGAGAGGTAAAAGTAAACAATGGCTGGTTATGTGCATTATAATGAATATCAATAAACTCTAGAATCAAACAATTCTCTCATACAATCAGCAAACTGAACTTTCTGATGGCCCAATATATTGGGACGATGATTTGTTAATTTGGAAGGAGTTCGGTATCCTAAGCATCTCCCTCATTTATTTGAAAGGCTGTTCACTTTTATCCAGACCATACAACCCATGCTTCTGAGCTGGGGCACCTGATTTGAGGAGCTGGCTCCACCGTTTTTGGACCCATTTTTTTTTTATTAAGCTTGCTGTATGCTATTCTCTGAACATGCAACTCCCTACATCATTTAAGCACATTTTTTAAGCTTGTGCCCCGCTTTTCTGTGCCAACATCCATTCCTTCCAGCCAGAGACCCTTTTTAGGTTGAGTGCGTAAGCGCTCTGACGTGTTGTAACCTCTGTGGGCTTTAACCACGCCCACCGCACGCCCATCAATATCACTCGCTCAAGGGCTTGCCTTTCAAAAATCCTTTATTATCATTGGTAAATGCTTTAAGTTTGTCCCTCCTTGGGGTAGCTTTGTTACCGCCTTGGCGATTGACCCTGTTCCATGGATAATTGCACATTTGCTGATACGTTTGACTGCGAGCGAACTTCTTTTTCCTTTTGTATCTCTCCTTCATTCCCATGCTCATGGCGGCCCTGGCGCTTTGAATTGGTTCGCTTATGTCAACTGTTTAACTTTTCATTTTCAATTTATGTGGCAAGAAAAGTCCAGTTAGGAATTTACATCGCTAATAGCTCTAACCCGAGCAAACGCGAGACCCTTGCATTGCGAATGCTCGCTTTTAATTTCTAGCCTATCGTCCTGTTTTTTCGACTCTGCACTACTGGTCTTCTGAGCTAACACAGATTTTTCTGCACCTACTCCCATTTTCCTGAGCCTACACCAGTTAGCATATCCTTAGCAATTGTAGAACGTAATCTTAAACAGTGTGTCCTGGCTGCCATTTCACTCACTTTCATCTCCAAGAGCAGCCATTCTAAAATAAATTATTTCCGTTTCTGCCCTACTGCACATGTTCGCAAATGCTCTCGAGCGTCTGGCACGAAAAGAGAAGTAGGACTAAAACGACAGTGAAGTTGCTACAGAAACCAGGTCAATAATTTTGCAAAATGCACGTGCCCTGCCAAGACTAAAGCCATGCTATCTATTGTCTAGACAACTCATTTATTTCCCTTCAGTATGCACAACATGCAGGGGTAGTAATTATTGCTTTCTGGTGCTCCATAATTGCCTACTAAGCTGAACAACACATCACACAGAAACTGTTGGTTAATTCAAGATAATTAGGTTAAATTCATAAACATAAAGTGTTTGCTCGAAGAATTATTACGTGCTACTTGAGGGTGCGAGTATATACTATTTATATGTGCTTTCTCAAATCAGTGGCGAAACATAAACAAAAAAAACTATAAACAAACAAGGGTATAAATAACGCATGTTATATTCACTTCCATTACCTTGCCCCATGTCTTATGCAGTGAAGTCTACCTCGAGGCCACAACCACCCTACCTTGCAAAATTTTAATCCTGCCAACACCCAGAGGAGGATGTAAGTTGTCTGCTACTCACCAGGTGCCTCTGCAGTTTTGTGTCTCCTGTGACAGCGGACACACACTACTGATTCAGGTTTAGTAACCACCGGCCAGACGCCCAGTTCTCAGATTATTTATTTTTAAAGTTACCTCATACTTTTGCCAGGTGAGTGAGTGTCTGGGCTTCGTGAAGTCCTCCACCGTGTCCTAGAGGGGGGCGCATCCTTATTATTTTCACAGGCCTTTGACATCTAATGCCTGGCTCTCGTGACTGCACAGAGGAAGACTGGGTGTGTTTTACCACTGAAGCAGACTGTTAGTGGATAAGGTGCACCTCCTGCACTAACCAATGTTCCAAAGGGCAGGAGAAAAGAGAAACTGCAGACAAGCACTTAGTCCACAAACAGGGATGCTCATCTCGGGCACTATACACACGCAGACTTGCTTTAGATGACTATGCAGAAGATGCCTATGCGGCAGCTCTTCCTACACTTATGCAGCGGATTGTGCACACATGTTCAACCAGACACTGCCTATGCGGCAGCTCTTCCTACACTTAGGCAGTGGGTTGTGCAAAGATGCTCAACCAGACACTGCCTATGCGGCAGCTCTTACTACACTTAGGCAGAGGATTGTGCAAAGATGCTCAACCAGACACTGCCTATGCGGCAGCTCTTACTACACTTATGCAGTGGGTTGTGCACACATGCTCAACCAGACACTGCTTATGCGGCAGCTCTTCCTACACTTATGCAGTGGGTTGTGCACACATGCTCAACCAGACACTGCCTATGCGGCAACTCTTCCTACACTTATGCAGTGGATTGTGCAAAGATGCTCAACCAGACACTGCCTATGCTGCAACTCTTCCTACACTTATGCAGTGGATTGTGCAAAGATGCTCAACCAGACACTGCCTATACTGCAACTCTTTCTACACTTATGCAGTGGATTGTGCAAAGCTGCTCAACAAGACGCTGTCTATGAGGCAGCTCTTACTACACCTATGCAGTGGATTGTGCAAAGTTGCTTAACCAGACACTGCCTATGCTGCAACTCTCCCTACACTTATGCAGTGGATTGTGCAAAGATGCTCAACCAGACACTGCCTATGCTGCAACTCTTCCTACACTTATGCAGTGGATTGTGCAAAGATGCTCAACCAGACACTGCCTATACTGCAACTCTTCCTACACTTATGCAGCGGATTGTGCAAAGATGCTCAACCAGACACTGCCTCTGAGGCAGCTCTTCCTACACCTATGCAGTGGATTGTGCAAAGTTGTTCAACCAGACACTGCATATGTGGCAGCTCTTCCTACACGTATGCAGTGGATTGTGCAAAGATGCTCAACCAGACACTGCCTATGCTGCAACTCTTCCTACACTTATGCAGTTGGATCTTGAAAAGATTCTCGTCCGGACATCGCCTCTGCGGCACCTGCTCCTACACTTCTATAGGGGACAGCTCTTTCAGCGCACATAGGGTGATGTCAGGGGCGTAGGAGACAATACATTTCTGGGGGGGACAGGGACAGCCTTGGGGACTTTCAATCAACCCTATACAAATTGCTCGTTGTTTACGAACTGCAGGCTCCGATAAATATACACAATCATATATATTGGAAGTAAAATAGGGAGAAAGGAAGGCATGTTTACACAGTCTGAAAGTATCTTTTATTGTTATTTACATTCACAAAGTAATTAGCTAAAATGTGAAAATAACATGTTGATTAACCTTGCATCTTCATGCACCAAGCAAATAAAGGTAGGAGGGTAAAAAGGAAGAACATACCCTTTGCGCCCCACACCCACCATGCTCTTCGCCTCATGCCAATTGGAACCGCACTGGAGATATTAAAAGCGATTACGTACAAGAGTTGTAAACTGTGCTCGGAAACCATAGTTCTAATAACACTTCTACTCCTGTGTGTGATCTTGGGCAGCTCAGCTCCACATCAGTCATAACTAGAAGCATTTCAACTGAAGAAGCTCTTGCAGTTACAGGCTATATAAACATGGATTCTCTAATCTCTGTATAAACTGCAGTCACTAATTTCTCTAGAAACGGCTGTTTGTGATGCACCAAGTCACTGCGTGTAAAGAAAAGACATTCACTGATTATAAAGAAAAGACATCGGAAAATGACTATGATAGGGTTATTACAGTCGAGTTCTGACATTACAATGCCTTCTGCCAGAGCTAGCAGCCAAGGTAAAAGGCAGACCAGGTCCCAGAGCATAATTAATGCAGCTGTTTAAAGCAAAAAATGGAATGTTGCTTTTCTTTCTTCTGCTCTACTTTCATAGCTTTGAATGTCAGAAGCTATGCACTAAGGTTTTAAGTGGTTTGTGGGAAAGTTGGTGGTGTGACCATGTATTATATGGGGTAAAATACCCCCTGCGTACATAAGGATATTGCAAGTCACCTTGAAGTTCATACCTTATAAACAAGCATTGGCAAAGCCAATAGGTCTCGCCTATGCAAGTTCTATTGCCTTTGCCAATGTGTTTTAGCCATGCTGTACACTAGTGAGACTACTATTCAGCATGGCTCAAAGTTAATGGCATAAAGGAGAATGATGTGTCATTGACTGGTGTGGTGTAGTGTCATGGAGTAAGTAGGGTGTCCTAAAATGGAGCAGTAAACTAACTTTAAAGGAACAGGGGTCCCTTGAATAAAATGCAACACCACTCCCATAAACAATGATATTAAAGTAGTATGCAAATGGATTGTTTCATACATTTATTCAATCACAATATAAAAGATCAAATGTAGTGGGAAAACATCAACAGGGGAAATCGAGAAAGACTGGTATTCGGGCATTACACAAGTTATCTGGATGACCCAATGTCACCAATTACAAGAAAAATGTAAAAAGTAACCTATATAGTACAGTGGTTTAGAGGAGGCTGGCCTGGTTTGTAGTGGGTACCTATGGTACTTACACCTTATACCAGGTCCAGTTATCCCTTATTAGTGAAATGTAGGCAGTGTCTAGAAGCCAGGCTCTCTAGGGGTAGCTGTAGCCAAGGCTTATCTAGGAGACGTGCAAAGCTCATGCAATACCACTGTAGTCACACAGCACTCACACACATGAAAGAAAATACTCAGTGTTACAAAAATAAAGGTACTTTATTTTAGTGACACAAATGCCAAAAATACCATAGAGACTATACTCCCTTAGGAGGTAAGTAATACACCAATTATATACACTAGTATGCAGCAATAGCAATAAAAACAGAAAACAGTGCAATTAGTGAAAATCACAATGGTTAGAAATGGGCCTAGGGTAAACACAAACCATATACTAAGAAATTAGAATGCGAATGTCGGTTTCCCACCTAGACAAGTGTGGTGTGTAGAGGGGCGCTGGGAGTATTAGAAAACAACAAAGGTAAGTAATAGAACCCACCTCAGAGCCCAGGAACGCAGGAGTAAATGACAGTAACTTTCCTAGAACACACAAGAACACGAGAAAGAAGATAATGCAAGAACCAGAAGATACTTCAAGACACAAAGGGTGGATTCCTGGACCTAAAGACCAGTGGAAGAATGGGACTAGGTCCAAGAAGCACAGAAGAGTCCAGGGAGGACAGGAGCCCCTGCTAACCCGAATAAAGGTGCAAAAGAAGAACCACTGGTGAAGAACAACAGTCAGTACTGCACCCAAGAAGATGGATGCGGGTTCCTGGTTGGTGCAGATGATATCCCACACCGGATGGATGATTGCAGTCTGGTTGCGTGGCTGGATTCTGCCAACAAACCTTGGCACACGCAAAGCTCACAGTTAGCGGGAAATGGCAATGCCTGGGACCAGGAGGAACCTGGTGGACTCTACCCAGGAGGAGGAGTCGGATGGGGCTCTCAGCAACTCAGAGAGCCCACAGAAGACCAGCCAGTGCACACAGGAGTCCTCCAGCAGAGGGACAAAGGAGTTGCAAAAGGAGGCCCACGCAGCACAAAAACAAAGGATCCCACACCGCCAGAGAACCGCTCAGGAAGCTGTGCATTGCCGGAAGGAGTGCTGGGGGCCAGAATTACATTGTGCACAAAGAATTTCATAGAAGGATGCCAACAAGCCTTGGCAACTGAAAAACACGTGGTGAACAGGGTTACTGTCTTGCGTGGGAAGGCAAGCTCTTACCTCCACCAAAGTTGGACAGTAGGACGTCAGGACCATCGGGACCACTTCAGTCCACCACCCGTGATGTAGGATCCATGCAACTCAACAGGAGAGGGGACCCAAGCAGATGGTCGTCGTTGAAGAGAGGTGCCTGCTGAAGCAGGGGAGTGACTCCTTCACTCCAAGGGAGATTCCTTCATTCTTCTGGTGCAGGCTGAAGACAGGCTGTCCTCTGAGGATGCACGACCGGGAAACAGTTGCATATGCTGGCAAGAGCTGAAGATACAATGTTGCAGAAGTCGTCTTTGCTTCGTTGTTGCAGTTTGTGGAGTTCCTGGAGGGTCCAGATGCAGTTTCTTCGGTGAGAAGGTGAAGTAAAGGATGCAGAGGATTCCTGGTGAAGTCTTGCAATCCGAATCTGAAGAACCTCCCAAAGGAGAGACCCTAAATAGCCATGAAAGGGGGATTGGTCAGCTAAACAGGTAAGCACCTATCAGGGGACGGCTCAGACACCACCTGCTGGCACTGCCCACTCAGATGCTCCCAGAGTTTGCTGCCAACTTGGAATCTAAGATCGCAAAACACAGGGACCCTCTGGAGGAGCTATGAGCACCACACCTGGGGTGGTGATGGACAGGGGAGTGGTCACTCCCCTTTCCTTTGTCCAGTTTCGTGCCAGAGCAGGGACAGGGGGTACCTGAACCGGTGTAGACTGGATTATGCAAGGAGGGCACCAAATGTGCCCTTCAAAGCATTTCCAGTGGCCTGGGGAAGGAAGCTACCCCTCCCAAGCCTGTAACTCCTATTTCCAAAGGGAGAGGGTGTAACACCCCTCTCCCAAAGGAAATCCTTTGTTCTGCCTTCATGGGCTTGAGCTTCTCAAGCAACAGGAGGGCAGAAACCTGTCCGAGAGGTGGCAGCAGATGGGCCTGCCTGGAAAACCTCAGAAGGCTGGAATGGCAATACTGGGGGTCCTCTAAGGAGCCCCCAGAGTGCATAAAATCATACAACCAATGCTTGCAAAAGCCTTGGGTTATGATTCCAACATGTTTGATACTAAACATACCTGTGTTCCGAGTTACCATTATGTAGCTGGGAATAGGTAGTGACCTATTTCAAGTACATGTGTAAAATGGCATCCCGCACTCAGGAAGTCTGGGAAAATGGTCCTGGAGGTCGTGGGGGCACCTCTGCTAGTGCAGGGGTGCCCTCACACACAGTTACTCTGCACCCTGCCCTCAGGGCTGGAGGGCCTGCTATAGGGGTGACTTATAAGTGACCTGGTGCAGTGCAACTGGCAGTGAAAGGGTGCATGCACCTTTTCACGCAGGCTGCAATAGCAGTCCTGCAGAAGCCTTTGCATGGGCTCCCTATGGGTGGCAAAAGAAATGCTGCAGCCCATATGGATCTCCTGGAACCCCAATGCCCTGGGTACCTAAGTACCATATACTAGGGACTTATAAGGGGGCACCAATATGCCAATTTTGGGTGAAATACTGGGTTACCAGTATGCAAAAACCATAATTTAAGGGAGAGAGCATAACTACTGGGGTCCTGATTAGCAGGATCCCAGTAGACACACGCAAACACACTGGCAAACAGGCCAAATGTGGGGGTAACCAAGCTAGAAAGAGGCTACTTCCCTACAAGGTTAGCATCCACAACAATGATTTACAAGCTTTTATACACCGACTTTTTCATGAATGACTCAAATAGTGAATCAAGAAGTCATTAGCTCATAGTACCTATGCCAATGCCAACTTATGTACAATATCACAAATTCAAGTCAAGGTACTTTGGCCGACAATATTTTGATCCCCTAGACAAGTATCAGGATCCTCCTAAGCCTTCGTTAAGCTTGAGTTAAAAGGGTTACAGAGTGCTTGTAACCATAACGGCGAAGATAAATCGGACTCACGTCTCATATGAGTGAGAAGGCAATCAATGGAGATCTGAATCTCTAATCAAGCCCCAATGCCATAAAGTAGTATTAGAGTGGAGTAGTGTCACAGTGTAATAGAGTGTCATAGAGTGGAGTGGCAGAGTGTCGTAGAGTGGAAAGGCATAAAGAAGAGTGAACTGGAGTAGAGTGAAGTAAAGTAACATGAACTAGCATAGAGAAAGTTGGGTAGAGTGTTGTTGAGCACAGTACATTGTTGTATATTGGAGTGGCGTAGAGGGTTGTGCAGTGGCATTGAGCAGAGTATCGTAGATTGAAGTGGCATAGAGTGGTGTGGAGTGGCATACAGTGGAGTAAAGTGGAATGGAGTGGCATATAGCGAGTTGTGTAGGGAGTTACAGAGTGGAGAAAGTGTTAGAGTTTAATGGAATAGAGTGTCAGAGTCTAATATCATGGAGTGTAATGTCATAGTGAAGTGTCATAGAGTGGAGTTGGGTGGTCTAGAGTGAAGTGGCATAGAGTACAGTGGTGCAAACTAGATTGGTGTAGAGTGTAGTGGTATAGAGTGCATTGGTTTTGAGTAAAGTGGTGTAGAGTGCATTGGCGAATACTGCACTGGTTTAGCGTACAGTGCAGTAGCGTGGAGTGGTGAAGAGTAGAGGGGAGCACAGAATAGATTGCAGTGGTTCAGAGTACTGTGTCATAGAGTGATGCGGTGCATGGTAGAGTGGAGTGGTGCAAGGTAGAGTAGACTAGTGTAGAGTGCAGTGGTGGAGTGCAGTGATGCAGAGTAGAGTGGCATAGAGTGTAGTGGCATATAGTACGCTGGTGTAGAGTGCAGTAGAGTGGCATATAGTTGAGCGGTGCAGAGTAGAGTGCCGTGGTGCAGAGTAGAGAGGAGTATAGTTCAGTGGCAGGGTGCAGTGTTGCAGAGTAGAGTGTCATAAAGGGCAGTGGTGTAGAGTAGAGTGGCATAGAATGCATTGGTGTAGACTGCAGTGATGCAGAGTAGAGAAGAGTGGCTTAGAGTACAGAGGTGCAGAGTAGATTAGAGTTGCATAGAGTGCCGTGGCATAGAGTAGATTGCTGCAGAGTACAGTATAGTGGTGAAGAGTAGATTGTTGCAGAGTGGAGCATAGTGATGTAGAGTGCAGTAGCATAGAGCGGTGCAGAGCAGATTGGAGTGGTGCAGGGTACATTGGCGTGGTGCAAGATAGATTAGACTGGCATAGCATAGAGTAGAGTTGCGTAGATTGCAGTGGCATAGAGGAGATGATTTCAAAGTAGAGTGAAGTGCCCTACAGTGGAGTGGTCTAGAGTAGATTAAAGTGCAGTGGTGCAGAAAAGAGTGCAGTGGGACAGAGCACAGTGGCATTGAGTGCAGTGGTGCAGAGTAGAGTGGCGTGGAGTTCAGTGGCAGAAAGTGCAATGTTGCAGATTAGAGGGTCGCAAAGTACAGTGGTGTATTTTAGAGTGACATAGAGTGCAGTTGCATAGAGTGCTGTGGTGCAGAGTACAGTGGCATTGAAAGCAGTGGAATAGAGTGCTGTGGTGCAGAGTAGATTGGCAGTGGGATAGAGTGCATTGGTTTTGAGTAAAGTGGTGAATAGTGCACTGGCAGAGTGCAGGGGTGTAGTGTACAATGGTTAGAGTAGAATAGCATAGATTGAAGTGGCGTGGAGTGGAGTGGTACAGCATAGATTGCAGTGGCGTAGAGTGGCACAGAGTGGAGAAAAGTGGTGTAGGGTGCAGTGGCATAGGGTAGATTGTTTCAGAGTAGAGTGAAGAAAAGATAGAGAAAAGATAATATACTTCAATATGCTGAAGTATGTAACGATAACAACAACATAAATAATAACGCTAGGCATAACGGCCCAAAATGAAATATGGCTTCTCCCTGTTAGCCACGCTGTAATCAAGCCCTTCATTACCTAGAAAACAAAACATTAAACATAAATGTTAGAAAAATATACCCTTCTAATAGCTAAATTGTTGTGTAAAAATGTAAAATCTGGGCTCAGTCTCGTCTTCACTGTTTCACCAACTGGTGTGATCTTAGGCAAATACAAATATTGTGTTTCACAGAGTCTCCTTTCTAGCCTGCAGGCATCACGGTGAGTGGGACTCTGTTCTCTCTTTAGATCTTCCTCATTGTTTTGCAGCTCCTCTTGAAGGCATCCTGCAGTGCTCCTCTTCAAGGCAGCAGGTGACAGTAATCATCCAAAACTCTTTTCTCCTCCTGTGCCCTTTGTTCTTATGAGCACCCTTAGAACAGGACAAAAGGGCAGAGGGCGCAGGGGGCCTCCTGACTCACCTTCATTTGGTTACCATCAGCTTGGAGGATTTGTCTGTACAGGGCTATCGTAAGTAGCGCTTTTGTGCGCTAATGGCCCTCTGAATGACAGATGTGAGAGGGGAAATTATTGTGTCCCCTTGTCCCCCCCACCTTCGTCCCCTGTGTCCCCCACCCTCCAAAATCTGGGGGGGATACATCCCCCGCGTCCCCCACACTTCCTACGCCCATGGGTGATGTGCTACGTATGCGACTCTCGGCGTGCACGTCACAAGAACAATGCAGACATGTCTGACCTAGAGCAGCTTGAGCGGGCCTCTTCCCACGCACTGGTGCAGAACTTCATTTCCATTGCTGCAGCGCGGTCTTTCACGCGGGCAGCAGTTTGCATTTGTAAAGCAAAAATATAATGAGAAGGACCGAGGATTTCATGTTCTTACATCTTTTTTTTTAATTAACTCGTTTTCTCACTAATTAACTTTTTTCTTGAAAATTCCCCATGGAATACTTTAACACCCTACTCATTAGAGTATTCTTTGAAGTCAGACGCGGGGCTTAAACAAGATCTAGAAAGGTGCAGAGCTTGCATTTACAACATGGGAATAAGACTAGCACGTAACATATCAAAATAGCCTGCACATTGAATAATCAATCCGCTGCCTGTCCCTAAACTAGAATTGACCTCTCCAGGCCACCATACTGAGTTATTGCAGCACTTTGAAAGTAACAGTGTCTTCATTGCTCTCCCTGCTAATGTTCCCTATTCTTGTGTTGTTTATCCTACTACGTGGCAATTTATCTGCTTGATCTGATTGGTTTCTATGATATAATCATTATTAGTCATGTATATTCCATTAATACAAAATATAATCCAGAGAGAATGATCCACCCATGCAAGGCTGCGTGGATGCAACAGTAAATCATACAATACCTACCAACAAATATGGAAAGTGGAGCAGAAAAAGCTACTGCAAAGGTTCTCTTTTTGAGTCTGGCTTGAAAACTCAACTGTCAGATAAACGTGTTGTTACTAACTCTTTAAAATTAACAGAGTGGGCTTTGGCTCGACCCTCAGAAGTACTTTTCTCTCCTCTTTTGCTATACTTGATGTATTTTTCTGCCTTATATTGAGTGCTAGCGGGGCAATGAGCGAGGGACTATCTACAATCTCAAAAGTACACTGCAGCCTTCTGCGTTAAATGCTTTCTCATAAATACATTCTGTACAGAAAGCAACACATATACTTTATTTTTAATTGCCGCAGTTATTTTGTGATTTAATCAGGACTCAAAATGAAAGAGGATCCAATTATCTTGCCAATGCTTGTTTTTTTTTTGGTGTTCGTTGCTCGCGTACAGCCATTTTTTTAATTTATTTTTTACAAACCAGAACCCTGGCACTGACCTAAGGAAGTACATGGCCTTTGCGGTACCTAAGGAGGAGCTAGTGAAACTTCCTCTATAAAACACAGAACACAAACGCCTTTTGTGCTTGACTGGAGAAAGCGTGTATATTTAGTTTTTGCAAAAGGCCAGACTCTTATTTATATGTGTGTTCATTTAGCTATCTATAAAGGGCGATCCGACTGTGGTCCTGCTGTACACACAGCAAAACATCAATAAACAAGGAATAGTAAGAACCCGTAGTGAACAGAGAGACTATTTTGATACAATAGAGAAGCGAGAAAGAATCTCAGAGGAGGGAGGAAGGGGAGGGGACCTGCAATTACATTTCTCACCACCAGATGGCGATCTGCCGGGAGTCTGACGCGAGGGACCCAGTGCTTAATTTGTAAACAAAAACGTGCCGGCGTTGAAATCCCTCCTTTAAAAAACGCGGCTCCTGTAATTAAATGTGGGAACACAGAATACTGAGGCAGCATAATCCTGAAGCCGTCCCGGGCCTCTTCAATCTATGTAAAGCCACTCCCTGCCCCTTCAGCTCACTCTAGCAGCTTTCTGTTTTCTCCCTTTGTGACGCTTTTTCTATTTTTCCCTTCCTCCGTCTTTCCCATATGTGTCTTTTGCTCACAGCAAATGCTTGAGGCAGAAGATTAAGCCCCGGTGCTCAGCACCGGATACAACAAGCACAAATTAAGCACTGGAGGCACCGTTTAAACTAGAGTGTTTTCAACGCCTTTGTCTAAGCCATTGGAACAGTGTCATCTTAAAGATTTCTGGGTCAACCTCAAAGATACATTTTGGGACCCCCTTTCGGGATAACTTTGAATTCATTACCTGTTTTTGGCTCATTCAAGTCCCCACCACGCTATATGATACTGAATTAAATGTAAACCTTCAATGAGGCTACAGAAAAATAGCATCAAATCTCAGGTTGCCTGGTTTCTGCCAGCCAACTGGGATCAAAAGAAAGCCTGGACCAGCACTGATGAAGCCATTTCTTTTTTGGGTTTAGTGCTAGATTTGTCTATTCGCAACAACATTTTATGTGTAATTCAGCGTTTAACCAGCTTGTGACTCCCATTACAGGAAAACGTGAGTAGTTAGAATTTTCGTAGACTACTGCATAACAGTAAAATAATACATATGTACAGATTCAAGACTTACTTGCCAAATATTTATAATCCCAAATAGATCCCTCTTTCCTACAGGTGTTCTTGCTGAAGAGTGAACATTGAAGCACTGCTCGGAGCATTCTCCCCATCACACTGGTTACAATCGAACCTGCTTTCTCTTAATTTGTTTTCTCTTGTCCCTCTTTTTCCCTTCATGTGCGCACTCATCTGGCTGAAGTCATCTGTGGCTGGGCTGAATATCTGAACTGGGACAGATGATGTAAGAGGACAGAGAAATAAAGAGGAGAGTAGATTTTGGAGATGGGAAGTTGAGGGAGAAGGGGGTAGAGATTATGTAGAAAAATATGTGAGGTAAGGAGAGAAGTCAAGAGAAAGGCGACTTAGCCAGAGCCAAAGGTAAAGAGAGGTGGAAAGACGAAGATGTAGGAACAGAAACAGAGGTTGAGAAATAGGTATGGTAGATCTCGATAGAGATATGGACATGTGGAGAGCGCACAGGAGAACAGTACAGAAAGTAGTGGAGGGAAGAGAGAAATAATGCAGAAAAGGTGAATTAGAGATAAAGGCAGAGAGAGGCAAAGAGCCTTGAGGAAAAACAAATCAGTGCCCCAGAAAGAGCTGAGCTGGAAAGAAAGGATGAGGGTAAATAGAGTTGCAGAGATAGAGAGAAGTTAGGTGTGCTCCCACTTTGCCCATGCAAATGTCTCTGCCTGGGGTATGAAGAAACAGGGGTGCAGCTGTCAATAGTGCAGAAAGCGTACTAGCGCTAGGACCTAGGAGACTGGGAGGGCCCAATGCACCCCGGGTACAGAATGTTTTGCTACCAAGTCCAGGAAATCAGTGCCAAATGGCTTTGATTTCATTAGGAAACACGGAATACTTTGCATGGCACTGGGTGGAAAGCCTGATTTCTTCTGGGAGGCCGCTGCACCATCTTTGTTCTGGACAAGGTGACGCACCCGCCTGCTAAACACCAGGCCATGGTCTGTGTCCCCCTCGTGGTGCTAAGATTGCATCCACCCTCCACAGGAGCAACAGCTACTGTATTCCATTAGCTGGGCTATCTTCTGTGGCACGTCTTCTTACTAGCCCGGTCCTAGGGGATTCCCCATGGATTCTAGAGCATATCAATAGGGTCCTAATGCATGGTAATGTTTCGGTGTAGACGCACAAGTAAAGAGACCATGATTCACTCTTTGCATGACTTGGTGATTGGTGTTGACATTTTGTGTATGTATGGAAATAGAAGAACAGCTAAAAGTGCCTCCTCCCTGGTCCATGCTGTGCTGGTGTCTGGGCCAGACCAATGCATGCGGGTATGTCTTCTTCGCCACAACACTGCTCGTCTTTTGCTAAGGTTCTTGTGGTTGCTCGACTTGAAATGTAATTGCTTACTAAGAATAAAGGGGACAGGTTGACAAAAAGTTAAGGAGGGAAGGTAAATTCCATCTGATTTACACACATCCCTGCAGGGGTCTCTGGTGTGTAAAATACAGATCTGAGTTTGTATGGAGTGGTGTGTGCAATAGGGTGAAATGAGGCGAGCCTGGTCTGTGTTGCCCATTAGCCTGCTAACTGTTTTGTGCCTCACACTGAGATACAATAGTCTTGAGCCTGGGTAGGGTTTAAGCTTTGGCTAAGACAGGACTTGCACCGACTGGAGAGTATAACCTTTGGGAGCCATCGGGAGCATGAGATACCCTTGGAGTGCGAGACTCTTCATAATTGGACACTTTCAGTCCAGTGGGTTTAGATGAAATCTCCAACTTTACCACAATGCACAAGCTCTGCACATTAAATCGACTAGGACTAATGTTCCAGTTGAAACTGCACTCATTTGGCTCAAATGAGGTTGGTGAGGCTGCCCCCTGCCTTAACCAGGATGCTGCTCAAGCCTTCATCTGGCTACATAAGGTATACAAAAGTGATGGGTGGAATGCTTGAATTAATCTCAGCCACTGATAATTACATGGGGCTGCATCCCATTGTTATTTTGCACACCAGGTCACCTCAGTTTGGACCCAGCTGTCTGCAAATCAGTCTTGACCCTGCTCCAGTGGGAACAGTCCAGCCTGAACTGCCACCTGGATACATGGACCTACCCTATTGTTGTTAAAGTCTTTTAGGGCAAACGAGCATAGCGCTACCCTACCATTTGGACCATGAAGCCAAACACACACCAGAAGTACATTTTAGACAGCTCATCCCACATACAACAAATGTGCACAGCGGAGGAGGCTGCACATGAGAACAGAACTGATCAGATGGGATAGGTACTTGGATGTCACTGAGCTCGATAGGACTTTCCCAGTTAAAAAAAAAACCTAACACGCAGGACACTGTAGACAAAACATGGATCAAACATTCATCCGCGCTGAGATGTTCCTTGTACTTGGGACTCACCAACCCTACAACACTAACCATAATGATAAACAATCCCAACAAATGACAACCTACCTTAATCAGTACAATGCACAAGCAACCACCGCAGCTCCGAGGCACTGTGCTGTTGGACCTCAAGGACATCATAACTCTCCTTTTCGTAAAAGGACATACTACTTATTGACAGCACATAACACAAGAAATCCACATCCACCTAACACGCCACAGCAAGTCTAGTTAAAGGTCTACTGTGGACAACAGCAAGACCACATATTGTCATTTTTTTTTCACACATACCTGATGCCGGGCAGTGCACATACTAGTCCTCCCAGATGGGACATATCTAATTTGGTACAGACCGCTGGCGGCACACACTAAACAATCAAAGCTACAACACGCATACAATTAAAAGCAAAAAAAGCACCATGTTATCCACACTCACTACTGATGACACAACACAATCAGAAATCAGGCTCAGATCCATGATGTACAAGAAAAGAATAAAAAAAGAGTCCCTTCAACAGTGCTGCAAAGCCTGCCAATGGCAATATGGTGCTATATAAATATTTGTGACACTGTAAAGGGACGCTGGGTTTAGGAGAGCTTCGTGGATGAAAAAACAAAGCTTTGGAATGGGGCTCCAAGCGATCGCCAGTGGCTAAGATTAATTCAAGCATTAGCTCGATCACCTTGATGTTTGCTGCAGCATGTGACATTGTTTTCTCAGATACAGTCTTTTCAGTCACAGATTCCACACTGTGGCTCTTTGCACCTCATCACGTTAAGCTTTACAAATGTAGTACACGCATCACTTTTATAACCAATCACACAATGCTCAAGACAATTGTCTTCCAAAGAACTAGCAGTGATCTGGGAAGTCGACAATCACTGAGGGATTTAAACAGGATATTTACAAACTCCAATAGAGTGGTCTGTTACAAACCGGTCGCCTGCCAGAACATGTTCTTGACAGTTTTCCACTAGTTGAAGAAAACAAAGCAAGAAATACGATTTGTGGGCTGAGGGTTGAGAGTCAAAATAGACTACGCAGTGTGTGAAATGTTTTATGTGCCGTCTGCTCGCTTGAGTTCAACGAAGCCAATCACATTTGGGCATCTACTCCTGCGTATCTGCACAATATCCTGGAGAGAGACATGATGGAGTATAATGGTTGTAAATGTGAATAATGGAACCAATCACCATCTGGCACACCATCTCACCCATTTCTGCAGGTTCCTTAACCTGAAATATCTGTAGTATTTGAACCTGTGCTGGCAGGGACTACAGATCTATCTCTCTTGGTTGCCTCTGATCCCGGAGCAGAAGTAACCTCAATAGTCTCCTGCGAGGCAGTCTCTTTGTTCTGTCCAAGAAGGTGTTTTTCTTTTAGTGATCGACCACTAACTGCTCCTCAAAGATGTCTGCTTCATGGAAGGTTATGAAATTGTGTGCGAAGATTCAGTTATGTGATGGCTAACAAGCGCGCCTCATGCCTCGTGTAGTGAAAAGACCTAAAGTTACATCTCTTGAAGGTACACCTCATCCATCATCAAAAAAGATCCTTCGGCTTCAACTGTACCCCCGGGACAACCGCAGACGAGAATAGTCCATCACCGGTGTAGTCCCACTTGACGAACATGATCTAGAAGCGTCTCTGAGTCCCCATGGATATCAACGATACATTGCTTTCCAGATAGGTCTGCACTATGCAGATGTAAATACGTGCACACATACAACTGTGCCGTATCTGGAGCCAAGCAGCTGAAGCGCAGCTTTGACAGATGTTCATGGCTTCTGCCCACATCATCCAGTTATTGTTACTCCAAAGGCTGCTTTGATCGTTTTGATGTTTCAGCACAATCCCTGCCTTACGAGTGATGCAGTGTTGTGTGCATCTGCCATCTGGATCACTGAACACACTATGACTATGTTCTTTGGAGTAAACGGACATACACAGCGCCCAGCAGCTCCTTTATAGATTCTTTGTCGGCAAGCGCAAATCTCAAACATCTACAACCAAGCCATTATGAATGATTGAATTATAGGATTTAGTGGCAGCACAAACACGCATATTTTCAAGCTACTATATTAGCCAGATAGCCTTGCATACAGCCAGAGCCGCAGAGGTGTGCCTGTAGTTGACTATTGCCCTATCACAACACTTGTCAGTCTTCCCGCTACACACAACAGAACACATTGGACAAAAATCCCAACACACAGGCACCACACTGCCCAGATAGACCAGGTAGTCTATCATTGTGGTGTCCAATAGCACTGGCTAGTTGAACCCAACAATACCCAGTAAATAGCAAATTTCCAATTACACTTGAAATTCACGTTTACCCGGACACCCTCTTCTGCATGGCATAGAACCAAAGCCATACAGCGGGTAAGAGGCTGCCAACTCCACAGCATCTCTCATGCACCAACACCTGCTTTAGAACAATTCAGAGAAGGTTACTACAAACACATCACACCCACACCCACACAGCATCGTAGCTGCTGAACTAGCGGACAATGTGGGCTTGAAATCAATCCACATAGGGTGGGCTATAGACAGCCGACCAGCCCGGAGAACAAAAAACGTCAAAGTCTTTGGTCACACCTATCCGTGCGCATGACACACTGCAAACATGTACTGCAGGGTTTAACTCATTTTATTTTCACATTAATGATCCCGAACCGTCACAAAACTAGGCACTTTACACACATCAACTAACCATGCACAACCAACCAACAATGCACCCCCGACGGATGGAAATCACAGAGTCGAAGAAAAAGGACACCCAGATTAGGAAAGTGTCACGGTGACAAGTGCTGAGAACATAACAACTGAAAAAGCACCTCACAATAATTGAGAGACCAGGGAGACCTAATAGAAAGAAGGGAACTTCTCGCATCAACATATTGCAAAAAAATGCAGAAAAACAAATACAGGAGCAAAATATGAGCAGAAATAAAGGGTTCCACAACATCACAGGCCTCGGCAGACGGGGCGCTACAAAACAATGTTAAATTGCAGGTGTTCAGCTTTAAAGTGGAAAGGCACTAGATGGAGCTTGCCACAATTGTGGGTTAAATTATGGGCCTCTCTGGCCTTTGAAGACCCCGCCACCTGGCCACTGGTCAGGAAGGAATATGCCTTCCAAGATGAAAAGCAATAACAGCCTCACAGTGTGATCCACTTCGTTTGTCCTTTTTTGTTTTCAATGTATATTATCATCAAATACCTGCAGCTTTTAAACGCCCCGTAGCTCTTCTGTTCAAGCATGTAGAGCTCAGGGAAGAGCAGGATGAAGATGAAGATGAAGGGAAGAAGACGAAGGAAGAACAAGAAAAGTAAGTAATGGAAATAAACTCATTCGCACACACACATCAGTCTCTGAATTACGGACCACAGTGGTTCCCAACCTTTTGTAGACCCCTGCTTTATCATTAATGGAACCTGGGGACCCCCACTGAATCATTATTGAAATCTGGGGACCCCCAACTGAGTCATTACTCAAAGATGGGGTCCCAATCTGTTAAGATTATTTAATTTTCTAAGCAGTCACGGATCCCCTGAGAAGCCTTCGCGGACCCCCAGGGGTGCCTGGACCATAGGTTGAGAACCACTGACGTACCCCATTACCTCGATCCATCTAGTCATTTGAGCTTTTAAGTTTCACAAGTAAAGGGTCTCATATTAGCAGAGAGGTGCCCGTCTCCCTAGATTCACCCACTAGTAATTTTGTGGGTGTGTGGTTGGAATCAGCAGGGCAACCTGTCCCTTTAGAAATTTGCCCTTAATTTTGTCCATGTCTCTGGCGGTCATAAGTAGATACGGGGAATCCACACGATTTTTGGGTGAATGACGTCATCAGGAGGAAGGGGGTCATTGTGATACTCAGAGTGAGGCGTTTTATTTTTTACAGACAGCTCTCTAGCCACCCCTAATCAGAAGGCACCAGCTTTACTTGTGCAATGGTCCCGTCCCACACCACCTCCAACAAGTAGTTGAAACGAAGTTGAATAGGTATGTAGCTGAGGGGGTTCAGGTATCCTTTGTGCACATCATCGTAAGGCAGTGCTTGGTACTGCAGTACCTAAACCTTATTTTCCAAAGGTAATGGCTTCCTGCTCCTTCAGATCCATAGTTAGGCCTCGGAGAACTGCCCATTTGTGTCAGAGTTTTTCTGGAGTTACCTTTCCTATTGGCTAAAGAGGTGCGCATCGCCATAAAGAACCAAAGGTGCTCCATTGCTGGTGTCCTGGAGAGGCTCTGCTCACTTACATACTAACTTCTTCCAGAAGAGAAAGGATAGAGCTTCCCAGATGGAGGTATCTTCAGAACTCATCCTGTTGAAGGACAGAGGTGTGATGCATTTCTGCCATGGACATTGTGAGAAATTAGGTTGTTGTTTGACTGGGGTGTGAGCCCTGGTCAAGAAGCAGCCCCAATGATTGACAGGGTAAGGCAGGAGCAATCTCAAATTAACCTGTGGTTGACCCGCTGGTAGCTTGGCACAGAGCAGTCAGGCCTAACTTAGAGGCAATGTGTAAAGTACTTGTGCAACACTTCAAAGTCAAACAGTGAAAACACCACTCAAAAATGATCCCACACCAAGTTAGAAAAATAGAGTAAAATTTAATGAATAAAACAAGACCACAATGGCAAACCTTCCAATCAGTAGAACCGGAGTTATACATTTTTGAAGATTACATGGTAAAATAGCGCCTAAAAGCACAAAGCGCCAACAGCAGCTATGTAGTTGCCCTGGGCCATGTCAAAGTCAAAAGATCAGGCCGACCGCGATAGAGCGCAGGTCGGATACAGTCCCCAGATCTGCCCGCTGAAGTTTACCTTCTCAAGTTTGTCCCAAGAGTCCCGTTTGAATTGAAGAGGACTGCGAGGAGCAGGGAGAGCTTCAAGGGGGGCTGTTGCCAAAGCACCAGGAGCCGGTCGGCATCACAGGCGGGTGTTGCTTGATTCTCATTGGCGGCATCAGCAAGCAGTTGATGCTACACTCCGAAGAGTCGGTCTGATGGAGCTTTGACTTGATTTGCAGTGTAAGCAGCGAGGTCTCAGTGTGAATGTCCCCTGTGTGACCACAAAGAGCCAAAAAGCCTGATTTCAGCACCCATAAGCCACACCAAGGGTCCAGGACCTGAGAGGCAACTGTTGGGGGGTCAGAAGCTCACTGCAGCGGGGTCAGGGGCTCATACAGGATGTTGGGGAGTCCTTGAGGTCCCTGAGGCTCAGATCAGGAGGCCAGCAGACTAGCCTTTGGATTCACTCTGGGGAATAGGTTCAAGATGAAGTTGCAGGTCCAGCTCCCTTTCCCAAGGCAGAACAGCAGGACAGCACAGCAGGGCAGCAGTCCAATAGAGTGGCAGTCCTTTCAGCAGCACAGCAGACCTTCTTCCTGGCAGAGTATCCGCAGGTCTAGAAGTACACTGAAGAGTTGGTGTCTGAGGTCCAGTATTTATATACAGTTATGCCTCTGAAGTGGAGAGAAGCTTCTAGAAGCATGCCTTTGAAGTTCACAGATGCCCTGCCTTTCTGGCCCTGGATCCAGATTAACTATAAGGGGGTTTGCAACTCTTTGTGTGGAGACAGGACACAGCCTATTCAAATGTAAGTAGGGCTGGGCCTAGCTCCTTCCTCCCATCCTGCCAGTGATGACCCATCCAGTGACAACTAAGCTTCCCATTGTGTAAGACTGTTTAGGAGGAATACACAAAGACCAACTGTCACCCATGCCCAGTCGTGTGACCTAGAGACAGGCTGCAGGCACCAAATGGCTAATGCAAGGAAATGCCAACTTTCTAAATGTTGCATTTTCAGAAATGCAATTTAAAATCTGACCTCACCATAAGTTAGGATTTTAAATTATGATTCCAGAGACACCAAATATGAACAGATTACTGATTCTCATTTGTAAATTACATTTATAAAATGTAAAACTGTAACTCCAATGTTATACTATGGGAGGGGTAGGCCATGGAGTAGTGAGAAACAAATTTAAGACTTTCACTACCAGAGCATGTAAAAATTAGTACATATCCTACTTTTTAAATAAATGGCACCCTGTCCACTGGGCTGTCCAGGGTCTACCCTAGACGTGACTTATATGTATCAAAAAGGAAAGTTTGGGACTGGCAAAGGGTTTATTTTCCCAGGTCAAAATGGCAGTTTAAAACTGCACACACACAAGCTGCAATGGCTTGGCTGGGATATGTTTAAAGGGCTACTTAAGTGGGTGGCACAATCAGTGCTGCAGGCCCACTAATAGCATTTAATTTGCAGACCTTGGGCACAGTTAGTGCTACTTTATTAGATTCTTACAAGTAAATTAAATATGCCAATTGGATATAAGCCAATTCTACCATGTTTCAAGAAGAGAGCACATATCACTTTAGCAATAGTAAGCAGTGGTAAAGTGTGCAGAGTCCTAAGGCCAGCAAAAATTAAGTCATCAAAAACAGGTGGTCTGAAGCCAAGTGTTAGGGGTGAAGACAACATCAAGGATGCAAGGTCTAACGGACATGAACAATCCATCCTTGGGAGCTTGCAAATACTGAAAAGGAGATGCGGTCTAGCGGTAATGTTGTCAGCTGTGGAGCCAGACCTACTGGGTACCAATAGCTTTCTGTCCCATTAGATTCTGGGCAAGTGCATGCTATGTCTATGCGAAGATTGGAAGTGGCTAGAACACGACTAACTCCCAGTATGAACCACTATGCAAGATACCATTCTTGAGTCATTAGGGACCTCAGTGATCCCCACGGACATTGGGATGACTGTCATTTCGAGAATTTTGTGAACAGTTTTGAAAGATCATCTTGATGAGGAAAGAGAAGGGTCTTCCATAAACAGAATCATCTAAGTCACAGGCCAGCACATTAGTACGGATCCCTGGCAGCAGTGGGGTCTTCGGGACACAGGGGCAATGAGATCACATGGCAAAATCACACAGACCAGCTGGGTCCATCGTCTGAGATTGGTACTGGGAGGACCGAAGGGTCATCACAGGAATTGCATATAGTGGGCAGGATGAGGAACACAGCCAGGTAGAAAAAATAATCTGAACAGCAGATGATGACCTACACTACTGCTTGCCGACATTGAGCCTATCCTCATAACTAATCCCTTGTTGTAGACACCCCATCAGCAAGGCTCATAACCTACTCCTGGACTGCACCACACCTCTGAAAGGTCTGGTTTGCTCGCTATTTTAGCATTCCTTGCAATGGTCATGCATCTACAGCAAAGGTCATGGTGCTCCTGCGTGTAATACAACAATATCAGTTTGTTCTGCCAAACTTACATCTCACAGGAAACAGTTGTGAATTGGTAACAGCACAGATTATTGCTTTGTAAACTAAACCTGGCTTGTTTTTCCCTCAGAAAACGACTGTCACCCCCCCACTCCAGGGTAAGCAGTAAAGTGTTTACTGGAGCTACTGGGTTTGTGAAAACACTAGGAGCTTCTGGTGTAAAGCTTTGTCTAACTCCTTCATGGATTAGGGCTCTGACCTGGTGCATTCAGTCTCGAAAGCCTTCAGTTACCAACCAGAAGGCTACTGATCGTGAAGTTGAGCCCTCATGAATGCCCGAGATCAGGTTTGACGTCGTCTCCCACCCAATGTCCTAAAATGTCACAACTAGTACCCAGCTGGCACTCCTGCTGACATTCTAGAGCTAGCAAACTCCAGATAGGTCTGAAGTTCAAGCGACATTTTCACTCACCGTAGGAGACACATGCACTGCTGTAGTAGGTGCAGAACCCCCAAACTGCCACCATCTTCTGAGTCACAAGCCAGTACCCTAAATCCTCACAAGCACCCAGATGTGACGTGGCTTAACGAATGTCAGCCAACACTCTCTTCAGGCTGCAACTTTTCTGGTCTTCTTTTGACTCTGGTTTCTTAAACTGTTCTCCAAGTATTGAGTTCACACCATCTTGCTACTTATCAAGAGCTGTCGAGGGATATTCAAATTTTACAAAGGATAATGCCCCACAAGGGTCATCTTGTCTGATCATTCACTGTTTGAATGTACACTATCTGGCCTTGGATCCACCTCTACCCATTGTCTACCCATCGACTTCCAGTTAGCCCACTACATCCACCACCGCTGCTGCCAGGTGGCAGGGTTCATTCATTATCTTCTTACGAATGCACAATCCCCTTTCCTTTACCCAGCCCGCCTGTAGAAGTGTATGCTAAACTATTTCTAGAAGTAAGGAGGATAGAAGGTCCTCCATGTCCATCTGGATTCTCGTCTCGCCTATCGCCATAGTCTCGCAGTTTCTGGTTCTGCCTCTCCTCTTGCACTATCAGACCACTCCCAAAGTCCCACATCTTTTGAAATTTTGAAACAGATTCTCCCCACCCCTCCACCTGGATGAAGTTTCTGTAAAACTGTTTATTCAGCCTTTCGCTCATCTTCCTTTTTCTGCCCATAATATGTCACACCTTCTCTCTCAATGTTGGCATCCGATTCTTTTGTCCATTCTCATAGCTTTGCCATCGACCAACTATTTTATAGCTACTTACTTATGCCTTACTTCATCAAGTACTTACCGAATTACTAAAGCTTGCATAGTCTGTTCTGTGGTGTGTGTTAAGGCCCAAAGCCATGAGGGCAAAAAAGCGCAAAGACTCCTAAACTGTACACTTAGAAACAGCTGCAAAAGTACAGACCTGGGACCAGCTGAGAGATGAATACAAGTGTATTGAGGTCTTCATAGATAAATAAATAAAATTTGTTTACAAGATTTTCAAGCTGATAAACAGATGTGTAACATGTCACAAATGCAAAGTAGAAACACTCAAGGTTGCATGTTAGTTGGGTATTTCCCAGTTACCGAGGAGCAGATGGACTTAGAGGGGAGGGCGGTTACTTTACCTGTCTCATCAGGGGTCCCGGTAAAACAGTCTCACCCCTGTGTACTAGGAACAGCTTCGACCAACCACCAGTCTCTCCACAGCCTGTTATAAGGGGCAGCATCCAGCCCTGACTGTGTACGAAGGCCACAGTTTGGGTGTTTTTCTGACCAGCACAGCCTCCGATTGTGCAGTTTCAGCTTAAACACCAGGGGTCATATGTACGAACACACTTTCCCATAGACACAAAATGGATAAAACCCCTTGATACATCTGGCCCCAAGTACCTCTAGGGGACTCACATGTTGTTTAGCCCACCTCCTGCCCACTAGAAAAGCTGTACAGGGTGGGGAGAGCATGCGAGGCCTTTCTGTGCATAAAGTGCAATGTAGAGAACTTTCTGCGATAAGTATAGCTTCCCTTCACATATCACAAGCCCACCACTGCGCACGTATTGTCTTGTGTTGGGGAATAGTGTTACATGTGCTTCATAATTAAGCATTAAATACATTTAGATCAGAAATTAACCATTATTCTATTTATTCTGCTTTTGTATCTAGTTCTTCTCTACCAAGAAAATTGTACTCTGTACACACAAAAAATGAGTCGGATGAAATACAGTTCTTACAGAGAACAGGGAATTATCAGAAGGTTCTTCGGGCTATTTTCAGGTGCTACCAAATTCCTAAGCGGCCATACAACTTTGACATCTAAACACCGCACAAAACATTCAGAACTTTCACAGTGCTTTATTTGTACGAAAAGAAGTACCAGGGCCCTCCTCAGGAGGCCACTGCAACTTGCATCAGCCATTGCTCCTGAAAGCGCTGCCATTGACTGTACCAGCACAACTATTAAGCATCCCACTCTTAAAAGTGTGATAGTTCAGACTACTCCAGGTCACACAAAGCTGTGAAAATGGCTTGGGCACCAGGTATTTTTAATGTATATTGAATAACTACGCTGTGCTCATTTCAAAATTAGACAAACAGCGACCCCAAGTGATAGGCTGTCATAATAGCCGATGTTGACGAGTAAGTACAGGTGGCAAGCACCAGAAACTCCTAGCACAAATTAAGCACTAGTCTTTCACCTTCTCTAAAAGTGACTTAGCCATGCACATCAGATCTTCCACCCACATCAAAGGTGTCGTAGTCTTGCCCATCAGGCCTTTCACTCACAATAAATGTTGCTTAGCCCTGCAAACAAATCCTTTCACCTGCATTGAGGGTGGCTTAGCCTTGAACATAGGAATGGTGCTTTAACCTTGCACATCAGACCTTTCACCTACTCTAAAGGTGACTTAGCACAGACATCAACCCTGTTAAATATTCTAAAGGTGGGATAGCCCTACACTTCAAACATTTCACCTTCTCTAAAAGTGGTTAGCCCACACATCAGGCCTGTCACCCACACTAAAGGCTGTATTTGAGACCTTTAACCTACACTGAGGGTGGCTTAGACTTGAACACCAGATCTTTTATTGACTTCTAAGGTTTGCTTAGCACTGCACATAAACCCTTTACCCTGCACGAAGGGTGGCTCCACCTTGCACATCAAGCCTTTCACCTTCTCTAAAGGTGGCTTAGCCCTGCACATCAGGCCTTTCACCCGCTCTAAATGTAGTTTAGCCCTGCACATCAGGCCTTTCACCTGCTCTAAAGGTGGGTTAGACATGCAACTCAAACCTTCCATCTACACTAAACATGGCTTGAACCTCTATATAAGGCTTTTCACCTGCATTAAACATGATGTAAACCTGCATATCAGGTTCTTTCACTTACTAGAAGGGTGGTTTGGCTCTATACATCAGGCGCTCTAAATGTGGCTTAACCCAGCACATTAAGCTGCACAGAAGCCTGATGATAGTGCAGTGGTCTTCAAAAATGTTAATGACCCCCCCTACCCTGTGGTGGGGGGGAAAAAAAAATCGAGCACCTCTACAAATTTTTCCCAATTATTATATTATATTGGCAATGTTTAAATATACTTAGACTCATTTAAACATTGCCGTGAATTTATTTTACTGTTTTAAAAATGCAACAAATACATGATGCCAAACGTACTATTCTGGTCAGGCAGGGCTTACTGAGTGTGAAAGTAACCACAGTGTGCAGTGTGATGATGGGGCAAGGGCTTTGGAGAGTATTTGGAGGCCCTTCCCTTTTGACACATACTCCCAACTTGGATATAAATGACAAAGCGGATTGGTGATGGCCCATTACAGAGCAGTTTGGTGCTGAACATTTTTCCAGCTTAAAACAAAGCCCTGTTATCAGCATAATGCTTCTTTTGGGCAAACCCTGGCACCCCCCTTCCAAAGGATCAATGGAGCCCCCCCGGGGGTGGGGGGGCACCCTCTGGTTTGAAGACACCTGTATATAGTGTGTGTTGTGTGCTTCAAACTCCAGGAAAAGGAAATAGAAACTTGAGGAGCAGGATAAATGCTGCCCGCCACTGAAACATGCTTTATATTTCTGATACGTCGATTTATATAGCGCCTTGAGACCCTATGGGTGATTAGCTGCGCTCTATAAATCCTTGATTGATTGATTTATCCGCCATCTTCGGGGATCTGCAGGGCCTCGCCCGGAATGCTGCGTGACGAGCGCGCTCTCAAACCGAGCCCAAACGTGAGCAAAGTTCAGCTGTAATTATAATTATGGGGGGGGGGTCTGATTATACCAGGAGGCAAGTCCGTGGAAATCTTCAACTCGTGCGCATAAACAAGGAATCAAGGGGTATGATGCGAAGACATAATCAGGATATGATGGGATTTGTACATTCGGTACTTGTGCATCAAGATGGAGTGTGCAGGAGGAGAAATGCCGATTATAAAAAAAAAAACCTGTCTGAAATCAGGTTGCCATGCGAGTTTGTGAAAAAAGAGCAGAAAACAGATTTCTGCCTTCGGCTCACTCATATTACCCGGAAAATGTCTAAGTGAACAAACCTGAGTTGCTCATTTCATATTTTGACTCAGCCTCTATTTTGTACAGAAAGTAAACACTAACAAATAACAGCTAAGGCTCCCTGGCTTCCTTCTTCCCACAGAGAGGGTACAAATCACCGGATGCATCCCTAGGAACACTGCCAAGATCACAGGGCTGGAGGCAGCGCTGCGGTGCTCATCATGGAAAAAACAGCCAGCCCCGTGCCAGACATTCAGTGAATGTACTGCGCGCTAACAATGGCTGCACTGAGAGGGTGGCTCAAGGCAGAGCCCGTCAAGACGACCGTGGCACCCTGCTAGCAGAAGAGATTACAACCCACGTTTCCTCTCCTCGCTCTGATGGCTGAGATTTTGGCCTCGGTTGAATGAGAGAACCTGCATCCGGCGCGCATGCGCAGAGTGGATTTGTCTTCTTGAGACTGCAGAGCAGATACACTAACAGTATGAACACTCGAAAGGAACACTGGGAAACGACCACCCACCTGCTTCTCATCCATACGGGATGCAACTGACCCTACCCTAGCCCTACTGGCCTGTCAGACTCGTGCCTGCACCTTACTAACTCCTCTCCAGTCCAACTCTCCCAGAAACCTGTCTTCTACCCATCACCATGTGTCTCCTGTACCAGTGCTGCTGACATAAGCTGCAGGGTGTCCTCTATGTGATTGACTCACAGCCTATTTGCTTTTTAAAAGCACCGGCCTGTCTGCAATTCTCACGGAGAGGCCAGTCTTTCATTTAATTGTCTCCCAGGCTCTTTTCTGATCGTATGGTGTTTCGAGACTGGCACTAAATAGCAGATTTTAAAAATGCATTTTACCCTTTGTCTGGTAAAAACATACACTGTCCATTCCTAAAAAGGATTTCCCAATTCTGCAGACACCAAAACCAACTTCATGACACAAAGAAAAGAGGTCGCTCTTCTGAGGCCGGCCTCTCTTACGACTCTACCTGCGAAATGGCGGCGTGCCAGTCGTGCAATGACAAAGCTCCAAAATGGCTGATGCCTATGATAAAGGACAATTACAATCAATCGATCTATATCGGAGCTCAAAATATAAATGTCACCAGGATGCCTCGCTATATGAGTTGGCGAACCTTGTGGGAAAGATGGCAATGTCTCTTCCAAGACTGAACAAAAGGGCCCTATTCACAGAGGTATTTTTAGCCGTATACATACGTTTAAAGACAAAAATAACCCATTTACGGCTCACAGGATTTCACAAAAGGGTCCCTAGAAAGCATAAACGCAGTTGCTACTGCAATTTACTCCACAGGAATCCACAGTAGTAACTCCACCCAAGGAGTGGAAAGTGGGTGTTACTATGTGCAGTTTGCCTTGTTAGTTTGTGAACACCCGAAACGTGTCTGGGGATTCTCACATTTCGATAAGAAGGATTCCCAGCACGGAAATCGTCAAACATTACCCAGGCTACAGTAACTTCCCTTCCAGGATGGGAACAGGACCACATTACCCCCACATTTGGTGGGAATGTAAAGGAAGGGCTTTCTCCATGGGGAAAATATGTCTTCACAGACAGAGGACGAAACACAAAGAAAAAACATAGTGTCCTCCTTTCTCCCTGTGCTGAACTGTACACTATGTAGAACTACACGCAGTGGGAATAGAAGTCTCTGGGAGATGTGACATGACAGTCCCAGTAGTATGTCTTGGAAACCTGCACTAGGAGCAGCTTTCCGGGCCCAACATACTTTTGGTAATGTTTGTGAACTGGAAAGAAAAGTAAAGCACATTGAGACAGACAAGTGAATGCCCACGCTTTTACCTTTTTTTTTTTCTTCAAAAATGGGCCTAATATGTTGGTAAGTGACATGAACACCTGCCCTGAGTGCCCAACTTCACTGTTGTGTGGATCCCCAATGTTGTTTTTGTCACAGACGAACACTGCTCATGTGTGTGCACAATGACACAGGCCTGCCTCATGGACTGTGGTCTAGTTGGACCAGGATGGATGCCCAAAGCGCTACCCTCATAGTGGGACAAGTCTGCCACCTTCACCACAAGTTAAGCAGCACAAGCGTGCTGGTGGCTGCTTATTATGTAGTGGTCGGTAGGCATGAAAAGCAACTTTTACCCAATGGCACTGGAGTGAGGCCTGCAGTCTCACTGACCTCTTTGAAAGCTCTGCTGCTGTGTGCTTGACTCACCTTTGGCCTGCATCAGGGAGATGTGGAGTGCTGCACAGCACAGGAGTAGTGACTCTGCATTGATTATATGTGTGTCGGAGAAGGGTACCGTACAAGGATGGAGAAGGACTATGCAGTGCCTCTGTACTTAGTACATGTACCGGGTGTATGTACGCCTACGAGGAATACATTACATGAGAGAAGTAGTGTGATGCAGTGCATGTGTGAATAAGACATGCGCTGGGTGTATGTGTGTGCTTGTGTGAAGTATAATACATGAAGGGTGAAGAGTTGTGCAGTGTGCAAATAATGAGTGTGTGCGTTTGCAGTGCATGTGTTGAAATAACACCCTGGCTAATGATAGGAACGGTTCGGTGCTGATCAGTGCACACAGACTCTGTGTGCTGGATGCATGGGTGCATGTAACGATACAATGTATAGAGATATTCATGCTGAACAGTAAGTGTGCTGAGAGCGTACACTGAGTAAATGTGTCTGCAAGGGCACATTGTATGTAGGACCCTGTTCCATTATGGGAAGCCCTGGGCTGACTGGTGAAGACGCAGGCAGGAGAGGAACTCCCCGGATAGATTTGTGTATTGCTGCATTCCTGTGAGCTGGGTGGGAACACACACTGGATACTCCCTTCACATCTCAAAAGACTGCTCTTTGATTCAGTGATAGATCACAGGGAAGGGGCCAGGACGCCTCCCAGAAAGGGAAATGGGTCTGATAAGAGAATCATAAAGAGTAGCGCTGGGGATCTGGAATCAAACTTTTGATGCACATATCACTGTGGCTGACATTCAGGTGTGAACTCTGGCCATTCCCATGAATTATGTTATTAACAATCAGCTTCAGAGTCGTGCCTGCTTTGATAGACCTGTTTCAAAAAGGAAGATGAAAAGGAAAAATACCCACTTCAAAAGAAGCAGAACCCCAAAATAAAAAAACTTCAAAGACACAGACCCTAAATCTTAGCAAGACGGGGTCACCGTTGAACTGAGTCTGGGCCAGGTGCACAGGACCTGCGACTGCTGAGATCAGCAGCCCATATGCCAGAAGGACCCGCAGTAGTCAGGGACGTCACCTGAGAGTCTATGGCCTGATCGCGAGAAACCACAACTCCATATACCAGGAGGGGCTACCCGTATCCTTTGGCCTAGGGTTTGGGCCGTCACCCCTGACCCGAAGGAGAACTGCTGTGACCACGGGTCAAGCCTGCAGCCGTCATCTGCACCTGAGTTCACTGAGATGTCACAGCGGATGTCACAGAATACTCAGTGGGAAGCTGGAAGATCACATCAGCATGGATGTCACAGAATCCCTGGTTGGAAGCTGGAAGATCACATCAGCATGGATGTCACAGAATCCCTGGTTGGAAGCTGGAAGATCACATCAGCATGGATGTCATAGAATCCCTGTTTGGAAGCTGGAAGATCACATCAGCATTGGCCATTTCTGCAAGGGGGAAGAACAACTTATCTTTTGTGTCCACCAATCAGAAGCAGCTCCATTCACTGGAAACTGACCAGCAGTGCTGCTCGACAGAGAGATCCTGCGCCGCCGGGAGCTGCTGCGTCCATCGTGAGAGGCCAGACTCTGCTATACAGGATCTGGAGTGGGGAGCGACCGAGGAGAAGGCACTTGCTGTACTGGTGAACAGTGCCATACTGCCGGAGCGGGTAAGACTGAAACCAGGTCTTTTGGACCCCATGGGATTTGCTGCTAACGGTGCTGCGACATCACAGACACTTTTCTTCCTAAAAGGTCAGAAGAGAGAACTCTTGAGTATGGCCTAATAGTCTGCATTTCATGGTGTGGCCACCAGTGAATGGGAAATTACCCTGGACATGTTACAAGAAGAAGAAAGGGACAAGGATTTGCCTGACAACTATTACAGCCCTGACCTCAAGAGGATTGTGTCATTGCTTCTTAATGACGTATTCCTTTGCATGTGTAGAACTAGAAAAAATATATACTATTTTTTATAAAAGCAAGTATTTGGCTGGACATTTATTTGTTGTTCATATTGTTTGCGTTTTGAGTGATGAGTTGTGTTCACTGACATGTACCGACATCCCTTGAGGAAGCCTTGAAGCTCCACCACGGCTACCACTGACAGTCAAGTGCAGAAGGGGTACTTGGCCCAGTTGAGCGGGATCCACAGTAGGTCAGGCCTGGGACATCAGGAGTAAAAGGCCTCAATCTTCATGGTTTGGCCCAGTAAGCCCTACGTGCCCCGTGGCCCTCTGAAAAGGGTTCTGACAGCTTCATTAGGTAAGTTGGAAGCAGAGGTCCATTCCCTGCACCATACCCACTGTACACGACCACAGGGAGTGTACAGCCAGGGTTGGCTGTCTCTGGTGTGATTTGGCACTGCAGCCAACTCATACTGCACACAGTCACAGATTTTGTGCAGTGATGGGTGGGGCATGCCTTGAGTTACATGCCCAGCGAGGCTACCTATGGCCAACCCATGCTGTGCATGGCTGAAATCTGTGTGGAGATGAGGTTGGCCTCCTGCAGAAGGTTGTGTGCTGACTCACCTGTGCAGCTAGGGTTGGCTGCCCACAGAAGGTTGGGTGCTGGAATTGCCTGCATGCCAGGTCCAGTGGCCAGCTACCAAAGGCCATGCACAGTGGGGGATCACTGCTCGTGACTGGTTTGGGCACAGGGAACTGTTTTCTGTTGCAAGTGGAATATGATCAAACAAAACCCAAAAATGCAAAGGTTAAAGCGAAGTTATGGCTAGCCTTGGAAATTCACTTAAAAAAACCTCATTTAAAGTGCAGTTTAGGGCACTGAATAAAAACAGAAAGTTAGGTTTAGGACAACAATCTATAAGTATTACAATAGCCAAATAAATCCTAACGTGCACACCAAATGCAATGCTAATGACCACATCTGAGAGACTCCTGAGGTTCCACTGGACTGCTATTGTAGGGCTTGGTCGAGAGAGGAGGGGGTATCTATAGGTAGTATAGTTATTGAGATATGCATGAAGTTTATTTAGAGCTTATACTTCATTGAATATAGGTAAAGTAATAATTTGGAACCCCTTTCTTGGAATCCAATTTACCAAATTAATCAAAGCTCTGTAATGACAAGCTATTGCTAACTTTGGTAAATAGTTTTGAATGACTATAAATGCCTCCCTCTAGTCAGTTTTTCATCCTTATTGGACTCCCTGTCCTCATGGAAATATCTGTCTGTGGTGTAGCTGAAAGATACTGAAATGTCTATTTTGGAAAGAGCTGGCTTAGAGGCCAAGAGGTAAGATTTAAGTTTTAGGGAGCTGTGTACTGAAAGGATAGACGTGCACAACCTTGATTTTCTCACGAAAACCCTCTATCAAACTTTAGCAGCCAAAAGACAGGCCTTACAAAACGTCTGCTATGTTTTTACTGCTGGGAAAATGTGTTTGGACCACATAGGGATATCTTTAGAAGTACCTAGAACCCACGGTGGACCTCAGCAATCCATGCACAGTACTCCACCTTTCAGCACAAGACGGTAAAGAAAGAGACAAAGACTTCCATGCTTAGTGGAGGAGAACCCATGCTACTAAAGAAAAGAATGTGCAAGATCTCCCAACCCTCTGCCCGAAAACTGGCATCTAGTGACTTGCTCCAGAACTGTGGGAGACATTTCCGGAAATGCCTGAAGGGGTGGGGATTCAGGACAGTTTACAACAGGCAACACCTTTCCTAGAGAAGCACATGGGTCTTGGAGCGGAGGCAGCCCTAGCCTACAGGCCAGTTGAAGCGATCCAAGTTGACAGGGGCACTATTAGAAAGATTTGGGTGAGTGTTCCCTGCAACGTTTCCAAAAGATGAACAGGTTCACTCACAGAAGCTCAGAAGTAATACATTTATGAAATTATTTGGAAAGTAACATTGACCCTGAAATCCCAATTTTTAGGGAACTTTCAATTTTTCAAATAATCTGGAGGCTCTTTGTAGAGAAAATATACTTTGCGCATTGCACAACTTGGTGGTTCAGGGGTGTTTCATAAAGCTGTTTTCTGTCAAAATACAGCTTTGTTTGAGCACACGAACATCCATGTCCCTTTAGCAGTTTTCTTTCTTGCAAATGGTGCCGACTGTTGCCTCAAACCAAAGGTATCTCTTTTCGACCTGAATTGTTAGATGCTGCCTTTTGATTTCAGTCAAGAGCCATGAATACAGAAAAAGACACAACCCAGGGAAAGTCCATCACATATCCGATTACCCAGTACTGTTCATCAGAGACCCATTTTCTCGGATTATAGCGGTTTATTCAAGAGTTCTGTAGGTCACAGAGGGCCATCAGATGAGCAAATTCGAGATCCTGGGATACAACTTCTTTCGGCTTCCTGTTGGATGGCTTTTTTCCCCATGAAAATCACAAAGTCCAGCACTTTCTTTGGCCAGGATTCATGGAGAGGTAAGGAATACAGAAGTAATTGATTAATGAAGAGGGATTATCGCAGAGGTGGGATAATGCCACTAAAATGTAGGAGGGGCATTGCTACCAGGGTGTCAGTGGTGTTGGTGAATGTAGGAAACAGGTAATTGCCGAGGCACACTGGTAAAGGAAGGTGTGGATGTCCTAGGGCAGTGATTCCCAACCTGTGATCCAGGGACCCCTGGAGGGCCGCAAAGCATCCTCAGGTGGTCCGCGGCTGCTTACAAAATTAAATAATATTAACAAGGTAGGTCCCCAGCTTTCAATAATGACTCCATGGGGGTCCCCAGATTCCAATAATGACTCAGTGGGGAGGTCCCCAGATTCCAATAATGATTCAGTGGGGGTCCCCAGGTTCAAGTGATGATAAAGTGGGGGTCCACAGAAGTCAAAAGGTTGGGAACCACCGTCCTAGGGTACTAGGTGTAAGCAGGATGAATGTGATAGGGCACGGGCATGGGTAGTGGTATAAATAGAAGTACTGGTACAAGTATACATAGGAGATGTAGTAAAAAGGTTAAAAAAAGGGTATAGGCAAAAGAATTACAGTACAGACATTGCCTGAGGTCAAATTTACAGTGGGGCCGGTCATACCTGGACTCACTTCCAGTAGTGATGAAAACTTACTTTGAAACAGATCAGTCGGACTCAACTTTGTAGGCAAAAATACAAATAATTTTCTCAACACTGGCTGCAAAACCCCTTAAGGACATCCACGACAGCCATGGCAGTCCATGTTTACATTTCACACACCTACTTCACCCTGCATTTCTGTAAGTGTATTTGCTTTTTGCAGACTATGTGTTTCTGTAGAGTTTTTCATGCATCATATGACTCATCTATGACACATACAGTAAACTGAGATAATTGTGTTGTCCTGTCCGGAGACTCTCCATACACATTGGCCTTAAACTGGACTTTGTCTGCTCATCCTGCTCTATTGGGAAAGACGAGCAGGAATAATGAGGCCTAGCTTTCATTGCTAACACTGTAACCATAGTCTTGATTAATGGGACTTGACCCCACTTGTAGAAAGCTTGAAAAAGAGACAATAAGAAGCCTGTTTTCACAGGTTACCATCTTCAAAGTTAAGAAATGAGAGGATGAAAAGTATAATTCAAAATAAAAAGAAAACTTAGACATCAGGCCTAAACTTAGACTTCAGGTCTAAAGTTAGACTTCAGCTCTCAGCTTACCTTTGTGAATCAGGCCCAGTGTCTGGTAAGTACAAAGGGCCTTTCCCAGGAAGTGTTAGATGAGTGCTCAGGGAAATACAGCTCAACATATGTAAAATTACAAATACTTTATTATGTGTTTCCCATGCGTGTCTGCACATCTGATTTAGGCGCACATGAAAAGTGTACCACAATATCCATTTCAAAATCTTGTAGCCAGGTACCTCATCGACTTGAGAAATATTGTTGGCTCAGAGTAAAATGCTTACAACATTTATTTTTCACCAATGGAGTGGAAACAAGGGATACATATATATATTTATGTGTGACAGCCTAGATATAGTCTTAATCTTATCTGTCCTTATATAGTCTGAACTATAGTTGTGCCCTGGGGGCAGTAAATTAAAGCGAAATATGGAACAGCTGTTTAAAAGGAGCTCCATGTTTCATAATGAAAGCAGCAACCCGTCTGCGCTTAAAAGAGGGGAGCGAGATTACTTGCAGGCGACTGCAGTGCGGGACTGCACCTGCCTACAAGTGGATGTCTGGGGTGGGGGGGGGTCAGTGGGACCCCCTTTCCCCTCTAGAGGGCTGCCTTTTTGAGGTGCACTGAAAGTGCACCACCTTTTTGTGGTGCACTTTAAGTGACCACCTAAAGGCATGTTTGCCTCTGCACACTTGTCAATAATATGGCACAGGCGCAGAGGCAAAGTGATTCCCACACTTGTGCACACCTGCCTACAGAAGAGTCAGCTTCAGTGTCACGCTTGGTGGGCTAATCTCCGGTTTTAGTTCCGCTTTCATTTCATGTTTGTTTGGCTTTACCATTATGTTTTCTTTTTGCCAGGGCAGTTCCCCACACACTGAAAAAATATTAGGAGGGTTGAGAATGCCAGGCCTATTGGCTTTGTCAATACTTGTTTTTATCAGGTGGTAGGGAGGCTCAAATTAAGTTAATTATGCTCGCCCTCATACACCAGTAAATAGGTTCAACAGTGGGAAAAAGGCAAACAATATTTTAGTCAGTAGACATTATCATCCACGAGAGGGGGGCCTCACCCAGCCTTAGTCCAACCAATCAAACCATACGCAAAGATGGGAGAACCCCAAGATGAAGTTGACCCAATTACACAGGTTATGAGTTTTACCACCTGCGTCGGAGGCAAAATACAGGGCACAACTCACATACAGATTACTAGGAAAACTAAATAGTTGCAGCCACAACAGACTGTCATACCTTTCGGTAAGAGGCTAAACACGCATTTGCAATGCAATGGGAATCAATGGGTCTCGTGTTTGCTTAGGTTAGAGCTGTTACTGTTGTAAATTCCTAACTGGACTTTTCTTGCCACATAAATTGAAAATGAAAAGTAAAACAGTTGATATAAGCCAGCCGATTCAAAGCGCCATGACCGCCATGAGCATGAGCGCGAAGGAGAGATACAAAAGGAAATAGAAGTTTGCTCGCAGTCAAACGTATCGGCACACATACAATTACCATGTAACAGGGTCGTTGGCCAAGGTGATAGAAAAACTGCCCCAAGGGGGGGCAAACGTAAAGCATTTACCAATGATAAAGGAATTGATAAAGGCAAGCCCACAAACGAGTGATAGTGATGGGCGTGACTTGGGCGTGGTTAAAACCCACAGAGGTTACAACACATCAGAGAGCTTGTGCCCTCGACCTAAAAATGAATTCCACATTCTCCTGTTCATGCACACTTACCTTTACGTAGGCCATAGATTACGTGCACACACTTGCGTAAACAGTGACACACAGAGCAGACTTTAGCTTTGGTGGGATCAAGGGCGACAATCATTTTTGGTGACCCCCCACACCCTCATGATCTCCTTCTCCTCGGATTCCTTCACTACCACTGGGCAAAAGTGCCCCTCAACTTTATCTACCCAAACTAACCTTTTTAGCAACATTAGGGGTAGATAATAAAAGACTGGGGAAAAATAAACCTAACATCCTGACCTATTTGATGCAGTTTGCATACAGCTCTTTAATGACAGTTCGTAACAGTCACTCACATACTAGGGTTGTAACTTAGGAACTGTGGTAGCTAAAGGATCTCTGTGACTAAAGCAGCCATCCACTCAGCTATCCACACAAAATACAGATCTGTGATCTGCTCAGCACATGTTCTTTGCAGCAGCCATATTAACCCTCTGTGCTACTTTATGGCAGGTCAAAACTGCCACTAGACAAAAGATCTCTCAAGTAGGAACATTAACCAACATTAACCACAAGAGTTATTTTGACATTTTTATTGCTAACTTAATGCTGGGCACAAGAAACTCTGCAGCAATTTTTTTTTTATCGTAAGTTATTGTTAGGCATAGCCCTCCCGCGCCCCTCCAGGTCAGCGCCCCAGACACACACACACACACACACACACTTACCCACACTAAATGAAATTTGTCAGACACTGTCGAACTATTGTGACCAGGTAAAGGCGCAAATCACTTGTATTAATTTACACCTGCCTTGTCGATAGTTCCGCTGTATCTTCTGCCTAGAGCCCCCTGCTCTACTGTACAGGAAATAACAGGGCTCAGAAACATTCCACGAATGACGTAGGCCCAGTCTCGCGCGCTCCATTCTGACTGATGGCCGCATGAAACCAGATGACATTAAACACTGCTAATGAAAACGCTGCAGCCGGGGCCCCATCAGCAGAATCAAATCACGCCCAACACAATATGCCAGATTGCTCGTTTAGTGCACTCAACAGCACGAGCCAATCAAGGGATCTGAGGACGGAAGCCCGGAATACAGGATCCCTGACAGAAGAGTGAATATCCGTGCGTAACTTGGAGACAGATAAAGCGTGACACCAGCCCAATGTTTATTTAGACGCTACACATCAGCATCCACTATTTGGTATGTTAAGCCATTGGAGGCAAATCACGAGGCACATTCTGTGTATCATTTAGCTATCTATCACAATAACAATGTATATTTTCAGTCTATGGTGTCACTGCACCTGCTGCACCATTGGCAGCTACACCCCTGTTATTGACATTTAACTTAGTTATTGGCAGAAAGGGAAACTCGATGCTATAGAAACACACAGAGACTTTGTAAGCGACTACTTCATTTCAAAATATTTGATTTTGTCCTGCATGGAGGCGCTGAAATGGCATTTTATCAGCAGCCTTTCCACCTCTCAGAGCAATAATGTCAGTGTAAAGCATTTACAATGTCCGAGTCAGCAGACAATAACTCTAAACACAACACTTTAATAAAAGATGGTCCCCTTATTCTGCCCCCTCCCGCCCCCCAGCCATGTTTTAAACCCTGCCTTATGGAGCTCAGTTTCAGGTTTATTATCTGCTCACCCCATAGGGCATCTTGAAACATCTCTTCTCAGCAAGAAACAGCAACGCCGAATAGTACTGTGCATTATGTATGTACGTGTTCTACAGGGGGAGCTTTAAGATTCAAGATAACCCATCTGGGAAAAGTTGTAAAGTAGTTGGGATTTTTCAACTGGGGATATTAGAAGTAAAACCATTTGGGAAAAACTGTCACATCCTTAAAGCCACAATACAGTTATTAAAAGGTGAAAGGTAACCAGTTAAGTTTTGTCACTCTTGGGAAGTGCTTTGCATTTCATGTGCGGCTTTGATTACATTTTGATTAATTTAAGCCAGATATTTTTTTTTTACTGAACTCTCCAAAGTAGACAGCACATGGTGGACATTGTGGCAAATCTGCAGTTATGTGGAAAATACCTCAACAGTGATGCAGTGAGAACTGATATGCATAGCCGTTCTCTACTGCTAGCAACTTTTTGCAAGTTCCCCTGCCACTGTGCCTAAATTATGCATGGTTTAATATATGTGCCTAAAAGTATGGGATTTACATACAATTCCCTATTATACCCATGCTTCTACTCTATGTCTGTACTGTATGCATCATGTTACATTAGCTTTGCAGAGTTAGGAAAACCTTATATTCAGCTGACATGTATTATTGTACTTTTTCCTGTTGTGAAACCAGGTTTCCTATAGATAGGGCCTCTTTCTACAATTATCCAGAAAAACCTGACAGGGCTGGGAAGCTTTTTCTCCTTTCAGCACCACCTCCTGATCCAGCTGGGGTAAGTTAAATGCTCAGGTACATGTGGAGGGGGGAGGGGGCGTACGCCTGCACTGATACACTCCTGTAGAATTGAAATGTACATTTTACTGTATTTACATGGCCACCGGCTTCAACCACCCATGCCTTTGGGCACTTTCCTCACCTACTGCATACCAATGCACAGGTATATCCCACTGACACGATTATAGTGTATAACTAATGCATAGTATACATGCATATACTATAGCCTCTACAAGCCGTAATTCAGACTTACACACGGAAAAAAAGAAGTAAATTGTCTCCAAAGAGGTGAGGTAGACTAACGTTGACTTCTAAAGAGAACCCAGATGCTTTAATCAACATTTTTTCAAAGTAGAAAAACCTCAAGGCTCCAAAAGTGTGAAATGTTAATGGACTGTGGAAAACTATATTTCACCATAAACTTGAATATTTTCTGATGTGAGGAGTCATTTGGGTTTATGAAGCCACCGTGACACCTCCATGATTGTAAGACACCCAGTCAATGAGCAAAATGGGGGAGTCTACAAAAATGTTTGAGGGGCCACAATTATTAGTCATAGGCCAATATTTATATTTTTGTTTACTTATATTGTACTACTAAAGCCAGAAACAAACCGCACCTCTTGCTGCCTACAGAGAAAACAATATAGATGCGGAATGATAAACAGTAAGATGGTCAGAGATTTTGCGAGATAATCGGGGCAGATATTTACAAAGTTCAGAAGTAACTCAGATATAGAAACGTCCAGCTGATTGTTGTATCTGAGTGATGCTCGCCTAGGAGGCTGCTGAAACTGATCAGGGGCTATGAAAGGAGCTTTGCTTTAGAAACTGACTTGTTTATCCATGAAGGACCGTCTTAGGCCCTCAGAGCAGGAACTCTGTAATGTGTTGTTCAGTGGACATGACCGATGGCAGAATGGAGGGCTCAAGATTCGTCTTTCCTGAGTGAGGTAGCAGGGAAGGATGCAATTGAGCCCTGACACTGCCAGCAACAACGGCAAGGGTTAAGAGAAAGGGGCTCTGACATCACTACTCACTTATGATACGATATTACATGCGAGTCGGCCCTCTTTGTTTAGGTCGAGCGCGCAAGCGTTCTAGCCTGTTGTAATCTGTCTGTGGACTTTTAACCACGCCCACTGCAAGCCCATCACCATCAATTGTTTATGGGCTTGCCTTTCAAAAATCCTTTCTTATCACTGGTAAATACTTCACGTTTGTCCCTCCTTGGGGCACTTTTGTTACCACCTGTTACATGAATAATTGCACGATTGCTGATACATTTGAATGCGCGCAAACTTTTTTCCTTTTCGGTCTCTCCTTCGCACTCATGCTCGTGGCGGCCACGACGTTTTGACTTGGCTGGCGTATGTCAACTATTTACTTTTCAGTTTCAATTTATGTCGCAAGAAAAGTCCAGTTAGGAATTTACAGCACTAATATCTCTAACTCGAGCAAACGCGAGACCCACTGCTTTGCAAATGCTTGTTCTTTCTGTAGTCCCATGACTGAACAGCCAACATAAGAAAATAAAGGGGGGGAGGGTTCAATCAATCAATCATTGGCATTTATAAAGCGCGCTACTCACCCGAAAGGGTCTCAAGGCGCTGGGGGGGAGGGGGTTATTGCTCGAACAACCAGGTCTTGAGCTGCCTTCTGAAGGAGAGGTGGTCCTGTGTTGAGCGGAGATGGCTGGGGAGAGAGTTCCAGGTCTTCGCTGCGAGGTAAGAAAAAGATTTGCCTCTGGCGGTGGCTTTGCGGATGCGGGGGACGGCTGCCAGGGCTTGTCCGGTCGATCGCAGGGTGCGGGTGGGTACGTAGAAGGAGACGCAGTGGTTGATGAGTTTGGGTCCTTGGTTGTGAAGGGCTTTGTGTGCGTGGGTGAGGAGTCTGAACGTGATCCTCTTGCTGACTGGGAGCCAGTGAAGCTTTTTCAGGTGTCCGGAGATGTGGTGGTGGCTCGGGACGTCCAGGATGAGGCGTGCAGCGGCGTTCTGGATTCGTTGGAGTTTCTTCTGTAGTTTGATCGTGGTGCCGGCGTAGAGGGTGTTGCCGTAGTCCAGGCGGCTGGTGACGAGGGCGTGGGTGACGGTCTTCCTTGTGTCGGTGGGGATCCAGCGGAAGATCTTGCGGAGCATGCGAAGGGTGTTGAAGCATGCCGATGTGACCGCGTTGACTTGTCTGGTCATGGAGAGGGAGGAGTCCAGGATGAAGCCTAGGTTGCGGGCGTGGTCAGTGGGTGGGGGAGTGCTGCCTAGGGCGGGGGGCCACCAGGAGTCGTCCCATGCGGTGGGAGTAGGGCCTAGGATGAGGACTTCTGTCTTGTCGGTGTTGAGTTTAAGCCGGCTGTCCGTCATCCAGTCCGCTACTTCCTTCATTCCTTCGTGAAGTCTGGTTCTAGCAGGGTTTATACATTTATTACTGTCTCTTCTTTATTAAAAAGCATTAAAGGGAAACCAAGGAACTCTACCAAGTGGCTGAAACATGAATCACTTGTCTGATACTTAAATCCATTCAAATCCTGTTTTTTGCCTGTCATGCAGCCAATGTTATTTTTCTTATACATGCTTACGTTAGGACAACGTCTACACTTGCTGTTTCTGCAGTTACACAATTTGCAGTGTGAGTTATCTGACATCTGAATGGTTGTGCACCAGCATTAAAGTATCTAGTTTAAACCTTTATTATTTAGTGCTGCTGGCCTCCTTTATTTATGTTTCTCATTAACCAGGCCTGGAGCCCAAAAGGCTCATCTCTAAGCACAGATCTTTGGATTTCTGAGCTCTAGAAGAGCGTGGCTTTGTCTCAGCAGTTCACATAACAATAACAGTTTAATTGTCTTCCACTAATACCCTACTGTTATACTCCAACATTCGAACAAAAGTTGATACAATTAGCCAAACCAATAATACTAGTTTAATATGAACCAGCCACCAGCTCGGTCATTATTACAATATTTGACAGGCATGTTGCACAAAGAATTCCACAGCAGGAGCATTTTCCCACTAAGTTATTTTAGGGGCTTCAATCACTATGTAGCTATGTTTTTATCAAGGCTGAGCTTACATATGTGAATATCATAAGCACTAAGAGACCATGAGTGATAGTGCACTCATAAGTCTCTAATAACATAATTTAAAGTATGTTAAAAAAATAAAACACCATGTTGGGAAGCCTTAAGTCCAACAAAAGTTAAATGCAAAGTAGAAGGCGGCACGGCAAAAGATCAAAGAGAATTATAATTTCAGCAAACCAGGGCTGTTGGAAATGACCCTTTCGGCAAGGTTATCCCCAAACTTTTTGCTTTCCTCCTCCTATTTTTCTGACCTACGTTTTGTTGGCTTTAGAACGCTAGCATCGGTTAGCTATCTCCCCTAAAACATGGTGTGACTGGCTTACACATGTTTGGCATATTTAACTTACCTATAGGTCTCTTGTAAAGTGGTATACCATATGCCCAGGGCCTGTAAATTAAATGCTACTAGTGGGCCTGCAGCGCTGATTGCGCCACCCACAGAAATAGCCTTTCAACCCTGTGTCAGGCCTGCCACTGCAGGGCCTGTGTGCACAGTCTACAGTCACCTTGACTTGGCACTAAAAACTATTTGCCAGTGGCTAAACTTCCCTTTTATCACTCCTAAGGTAGGCCCTAGGTAGCCCTCTGGACAGGGTGCTGTGTAAGTAAAAGGTAGGACACGTACTCTTATGTTTTGCATGTTCTTGTAGTGACAAGCAGGCTATTTCGTTTTTCACTGCTGTGAGGGCTGCTCCTCTTATAGTTAAGCATTGCAGAATCCCCTTATATACTTTTAAGTGGTAATTCCTGATCAGAAAGGGGTAGCATTGCCATGTTTGGTATGTTTGAAATGGAAGCTAGAAATCCTGCTTATTTGTGTAGTTGGATTTTACATTACTATTTTAGAAAATCCAGTTTTAGAACATTGGCATTGCTCTGTGCTCATAACTCTAAGTGCTTTGCAACCTAACTCCAATCCATGTCTGGGGCTGGGTGACAGCTAATTTTGTGCATACTTTCCAGACAGCCACAACACAGGAAGGGCTGGGTGTGAGGGGATACATCTGCATTCATCTGCATAATGATAGTCTTCCTGAGCTGAGAAAGGGAGAGGTCGTTCAGACTCTGACCCTATGTTTCCAGAGCACTTTTGAAACAGGGACCGAATCTCTGTCAGAAGGACTGCTGCACTGCTCAAAGGATTCATTTAGACTGTTCTTCTGCTGTTGCCCTGTTGCCTGCCAATTGCTGGGTGGACTAAATAACTCACTAGATTGCTTTTCTGCTTGTTGCCCTGCTGCCTGCTGCTCCCTGACTCTGTTCTGCAAGAGGACTGCTGTTTAACCAGGAGGAACCACCATTGGACTTACTTGATTTGTTGTGCTGACCTGTTGCCTGCTGGGCTGTGAACAGGACCTACGCTTGGCCACAAGGACCCTGATGTCATGGTCTGCTGCCTGCCCTCTGCTTCGTGCTCTCCAGGGACGCTTGGATTGCTCCCCTCCCTCCACTTGTGGTGGGTTTTCAGGGTCTAACAAAGATTCCCTTGAAGTACCTCTGCATCGGCCGTGGGACTCTAGAGTCCAGCCACCCAAGTCTTTGGTTGTTCTATTTTTAAACAGCGTGTGTTGCACGCTTTTGGGTGAGAAACACATCATGTGCCCAAGCACATGTGAGCGCTGCTCATTGCCAGCACCAGTGCTTGTGTAGCACTCAGGGCTGTGTGTACGTGTGTGCCCCACACAAAGATTAGCATGTCAACAGCAGTGACCTGTGCTCAAACGCAGTGTGGTGCACCCGATCACCACCTACCCCCGTCAGAGTGTTGCTGGGCAACCAAGTCAACAACCCAGAGGGATCTCCTGCCTTGTCACATGATCAGAATCAAACCTCCAGTGCCACACCAGAGTTGCCGCCTCACCCCCAATAGTGTCCAAGGTGACACAGCGTGACTCACCGTCAAGCAGCCTTGACCCTTCCTCCCCCAGAGACAAGGAACTGTGAGTAGTGAGCCCTGTGCAGTTTCAGTGTCTGCCTGGTGTGTCTTCACAAGCAGTTGAGTCTTAACTGCGTGTGTTTTGCGTGCGTTTTGCTGTGGGTGTTGACCCTTGTAATTTCATGTCCTACTGGAACCCAGGGGAGCGACCCATGATTGCATGCTTTGACCATTGTGGATTCTCACTTCATACCAGTCAAATAAGACCACTACGAAGTTCCTAATCCCGAGCATTCATACCAGCACTGAGGCACTGGGTTGGCATGCTATATCCAGTATTTTAATTTTAACAGAACTGAAATGTGTGAGGAGTTTCACTACTCCAGGCAAAATTGCATTTTACTCTGTAGTGCTCCCCTTACACAGCACAAGGCAATGTTTGCCTTTTTCTGTAATTTGGCTGCACTACCCTTACCTCCCTTTATGGATGCTCTCACCTTGACCACCTGAGATGGTTTGTTGAGTTAAATGCTCGCTGCTGACATGTGATCTGCAGACTCCAAGTTTGAATCACAGCAAAGTGAATTCTGCCTTCCCTTCTTTGAACGTCAGGTAACTGCGTGCATAAAGCGTTGGTGCAGTCGAAGACATAACATAAAAATGTATTATTATTACGTCGCCAGGAGTCTTTAAGGAAACATCTATCTATATTTTATTTAGTGTGGCTGCACACAAAAGTAAGAGAGCAATACTAGTAAGAGTGTTGTCTGCATGAAAAAGTGCTTACTCTCAGAGACGAGGGCCCGCCCTCTAACAGCTGCAATGAAATGCAGACATTCTCTCCTCTGCCTAAGGTTCCTTCTCTACAGAATGTGTACTTTGCTGGTCAGGCCCAGGTTGGCCCACTTGGCCACGGGCAAACTCCCCCCATAATTAAATTCCAACTGAGGCCCAGGGCCATGAGATTGGATTTAATGAAGGAGTGTGGCCTGCCAGCAGCCCAGGGGTTGAGTGCTGCTGAGGAGGGCGTCAGCTGGAGCTGCAGAAGCTGCTGGCCCAACCAAGTGGCTCTCAATCAAAGGCTCCTTAAAGGACGTGGCTCCCTCTGCACTGCCGAGCAGCTCCTTATCCAGACCCCTGAGCTCCAAAGCATTGTGTGGGCAGGGTGGAGTCCGTGCAGAGTCCACATCTTGCAACACAACTGCAAGGACAGGCTCCAGTGGGAGGGGAGATGGTGGGGGTGAGGGTGGAAGACCAGCGCTTCTCATCCTCCCAAGCTCCTACCCAAGGGCCCAAGCCACACAGGGCCCAGGTATGGGTCATGCCGGGGGAATAAAGTGAGCGCAGCGACAAGCCTTGTACTGTACTTTAGTAATTGTATAGCGCTTCATAACCCTGCTCAGGGTCTGAGGCACTCTTCTGGGCATACTGATAAGCACCAGGTAACTAGCCGCACCCTGGCGTACTGAGCAGCATCATGATATGAAGTGCAGCTAGGTGTACTGAGCAGCACTATGTTAGTAGCTGCACCCTAGCAGATGGAGCACCAGCATTTACTAGCCACACCCTGGCATCCTGAGCAGCACCATGTTACTAACCGCACCCTGAACCATGCTACTAGTTGCAACCTGAGATACTGAGCATCATGTTACTAGCCACACCCTGAGCAGCACCATATTACTAGCCGCACCCTGGAATACTGAACAGCGCCATGTTATTAGCCACACCCTGAGCAGCAACATGTTACTATCTGCACTCTGGCGTAGTGAGCAGCACCATGTTACTAGCAGCATACTGAGCAGCACCATAGTACCAGCTGCACCCTGGCATACTGAGTAGCACCATGTTACTAGCCGCACCCTGGCATATTGAGCAGCACCATGTTACCAGTAGCACCCTGAGCAGCACCATGTTACTAGCCGCCCCCTGGTGTACTGAGCAGCACCATGTTACTAGTTGTGCTCTACACCATGCTACTAGTCACAACCTGGCATACTAAATATCATGTTTCTGGCCGCAACCTAAGCTTCACCAAGTATATATTTTATAAAATTCCACAACCCTGCTAAGCATCATGTTTCTAGCCGCACTCTTGCATATTGAGTATCGTTACTAGCTGCAACCTGAATAGTACCATGTTACTAGCCACATACTGAGCAGCGCCCCATTAGTAGCCGCACCCTGAGCAGCACCATATTCCTAGCCACACCCAGGCATACTGAGCAGCACCATGCTACTACCGTGCCCTGCACCATGCTACTAGTCGCAACCTGGCATACTGGGCATCATGTTACTAGCCGCACCCTGAGCAGCGCCATGTTACTAGCTGCACCCTGGCGTACTGAGGAGCGCCATATCACCCTGCTCAACCTTGCACACCGGATGACAAACGGATTCTGTTTTTCTGGACTCGCGGGCAGTTCAAACAGAGGGTGCTTTTGGAGGAGGGGCTGCCATGATCCAATCACGACCCAAGGCCGAAGTTGCAGCCTCCTGTATGGTGTGGCTGGTCTAGCACGTTGTCCAGGGCAGATTACCGTTTCCGGTTTGGCCTTGCTGACGGAAACTAACTGACTGTTCCCTCTGTCTGTGTGTCATTAATCTATTGACTTCATAAAAAAAAAAAAATACAGAATAAATACCCGCAAGTTAAATGATTCCTTGCAGCGAGTCTATCTCACAAACTCGAGAGAGTCTTATTTCAATCATGCGCCAGGAGTAACTTGACAAGGCTTCTCTTGCACAGCACATGTTTAATTAGTGCGTGAACAGGGATAGTAGCTGGAGCACAAGTGCAAACGCAGCACAAGACAAGGGGCACTGGGAGTTACTGTTTGTACAGCTTAATCCTCTCTTTACTGGGTTAAACTGAATGTCCGGGGTCAACGCACGACAGGGTGAGTGTATTGTTGAGCAATTACAGAGGCAGCAGGTTAGACAAACAGAACTGACGTTCACTGGAAAATCCCTGCCTCTTCCGATGATGCGCGCTGTGGTGATTGGCTGGCGCCCCGTACTCTTTCCAGTACTGCATTTTCATGGAGTCCGCATTTTTTTGCGTCAGGCACCCCACCGTCTTCACGTAAGGGTTTTACAACGTACTTCTAAAGCCCAGTGGTCGAAGTGCGCGAAAGAAAAAGTATGGGAACTGTGATGGTACGTGCAATGGGGTGGGGGATGGGTCAGTGAGCGCGGGGGTCAAAGGTGTGTCTAAAAAAACACAATATAACTTATTTTTATCGGTCTTTTTATTTTTATTTATTTTATTTAATGCGTTTTTATATAGCGCAGACTTTACCCGAAGGTGTCAGAGCGCTTCACAATAGGCAAAGTAAAGATACAAGAGGAGAAGAGTTACAAGTGAGCCTGTTACAAAAGCAAACGTTACATACGAAAGGAAAAAGTGACGTGTGCAGGTTACAAGAGCAAATAAAGTACGAGTAGAGGTAAAAAAAAAAAAAAAAAAAATTGCATTAAATGGTAGACACTCAAAACACTAAAACAATAGTTACGTTACATGAGGCAGTGGTGGCCGTTGTGCATGTATCAAAAGCAAACAAGATATAAGAGGTAGCAAATGATACGTTGTAAAAGGAAAGGTGCCGTGTGCATGATACAAAAGAGTACAAAATACAGGTAGAGGTATAAGACTGCACTAAATGGCAGACACTAAAAACACAAAAACACCCTGGGAAGGCACTTCTATAGGCATGGAGAACAGAATTTCCTATAATGGAAGGACTTCCTTCAGAAAACAGAGGGCTGAATTAAATTTGGAAGTGTCTTTGAAGGAGGAGAGCTTTGAGGTCAGTTTTGAAGGCCTGGGAAGAGGTGGTGGTCCGAAGCTGAGGCGGAAGTGAGTTCCAGATTCTCACCGCGTTGCCTGAAAAGGATTGGGCCATCGATCTTTCCTTCTTGAAAATGGGAGGTTCAAGCAATAACTTTTCTGCATTACGTGATGGTCTGGAGCCCCCAGAGAGTTTCAGTTTATTCACCAGGTAGCAAGGGGAGGAGGAATGCAAGGCTTTGTGGGTGATACATGCAGTTTTGTAGATAGATCTTGCCTCTATGGGAAGCCAACGGGGGTGGATAAAATGGGTGTAATGTGGTCACCTCTTTTGGCCCCATATATGAAACGAGCTGCTGAATGGAGAATAGACTTCAGGGGGGAAAGGTGGGATTTGGGAAGGCCAGTAAGAAGAGAGTTGCAGTAGTCCAATCTGGAGAGAACCAGCGATTGGACCAGGGTTTTAAGGTTGTGCTCCGGGAAGAAGCAACGAATTCCCCAAAGAAGGCGCAGTTGGTGTCGAGCAGAATTTTTCAATGGAGTCGATGTGGGAGAGTGGATTGAGTTTTTTGTCGAGTATGACACCAAGGGATTTTGCGCTCTCGACAATGATGGGCTTATTGTTCATTAGATTGATCTGATCCATCCATGATTGCACTGGGGGATGAGAAAGTGAGGAGGAGAGGAGGAGGAATTCTGTTTTGGAGGGATTCAGGATCAGTTGATGAGTTAACATCCAGTTTTTAATGGAGTCGAGAGTAGAGCTAAGGAAGGAGAGATCGTGATTGGAGGCCACCTTAAGGTAAATCTGAGTGTCATCCGCATATAGATGATAGTGGATCCCGGATTTACTCAGGAGATTTCCCAACGGTTCTAAATAGAGATTGAACAGTGTGGGTGCAAGTATGGAGCCTTGAGGAACACCTTGACTGACCGCTAAAGGAGCTGAAAGACTGTTCGCTATTTTGATCATTTGGGATCTATCAGAGAGGAAGGAGGCAAACCATTTGAGCACAGTGCCCTCCATGCCCATTCTCTGTTGAAGAGTGTTAAGGAGAGTGTTGTGATTGACAGTGTCAAAGGCTGCAGAAAGGTCAAGAAGAATTAGAAGACAAGACTCCCCTGAATCGAGTATCCGCAGCGCGTCATCAATCACTAGCAGCAGGGCTGTTTCAGTGCTGCAGTTTTGAATGAAGCCGGACTGGAAATTGTCAAGAAGATCATTTTCCTTGATATGGCGAGAGAGTTGTTTCGCTACACATTTTTCTGTAATTTTCGCAAGAAAGGGTAGGTTAGTGATGGGACGGTAGTTGTTGAGGTCGTTCGCATCAGCGGTGGGTTTTTTAAGAAGAGGGGTGACCTGCCCAGTTTTGAAGGAAACAGGAAGGGAGCCTTGACTGAGGGAGAGGTTGACCAAAGTGGTCCAATAGGAAAGAGAGTTAGTATAGAAGTCAATGGCAATGGCACTAGGGATGGGGTCAAGAGAATGGTTAGAGGGCTTTGTATCGAGGATGCATTTAAGGAGAGCATCGCCAGAGATGGGGTCAAAGTTTTGCCAAATGGTTAAGGATTTGCGCTCCTCTGTAGGGGTAGGATGAATGACCTGATCTACAAGTGATTTTACCTTTTCGTCAAAGAATACAGCGAATTTCGCTGCTTTCTTTGTGGAATCTTCCAATTTGGAGGTTGGGGAGAGCTGTTTGGGTTCTTGATGAGGTCGAAGAGTTTTTTGGGTCTATTTTTGGCTGAGTCAAGGAGGGATTTGTAGTGTGATGCTTTTCCAAGGAAGATGAGCTTGTGGTACTTGGATCTTGCTGAACGAAGCGTGGCCAAATTTTCAGTGGAGGGCGCTTGACTCCATTGTTTCTCAAGGGCTCTTAGGAACTTCCTTTCTTCATAGAGGGATTTGTTGAACCAAGGTGCTGAGGGAGTGGGCCTTTTCTTTTTGCTTTGGAGAGGAGCGACATTATTGATTTCGACTGCAAGGACTGTGAGGCATTGGGAGGTGAGTTTGTTAATATCTAGGTCCGGGTCTAGCCTTGGAAGTGATAGCAAAGCAGAATCACAGAGGGTACTGAGGTCAATATTTTTAGTGTCACGGAACCAGGAAGTAGCCCTCTTAGGCTGGCCAAGAGTTATAGAGTGTGATAGGTGAAGAGAGAATGGGATGAGGAGGTGGTCCGACCAGTCTACATGAATAGGGGTAGCGATAGTCAGCAAGCCTGCTTTAGAAATAACAAGGTCCAGGATTGAGCCTCTTTCACCTTCAGGTGACTACACAGAAAATAACGCACAGTCTAAGTCAGTGCTTGAAATGGAAAAATAGAAGTGCAGGTACTCTGTACAAGAGTACCTGCTTGTTTCTGAGAAGCGCCGGTACTTTCAAAGGTATTACGTTTTTCTTGAGAAGTGCAGGTACTCTCCCTCACAAAATAAAAAAAGTGGCGGTACTTAGTACCGGCCCATTTGAAGCACTGGTCTAAATGAAAAATAAATACAAGCTAGGCTAATTAGTGGGGAATGCAGTATCGTACATTATGAAACCTCTGTTGGTTAATGCACTGCAGAGGTCTGTGTCTGTAACCAGAGAGCCAGAGAATCCAATCCTGGTTGGTGCGGTGAAGAATAGTGATTTGTGTATGTTTAGTGCTATGAGGTCTGTATGAGACAGAAAGCACTATTAAAAAATACGTCATTATTTTAAACTTGCATTAAACACAATGCAAAATAGGATGCTACCAAATGGACAAAAAGGTTTAAGATATATAAAAAAAATCCCAAATATAGATTTTAGCAATACCTAGACCGCACATAGTGCAATATTGTTTAATAAATGTCCTTTAAAGTCACACACATCACAGCTCGGACGTTAACTCTCTTGCAATTTGTGTCATCAGGAAGATTCAAGTGATCCCATCAATTAAAGCCAGTACTGGCTTCCAAGCTCCCTTTACATTTGCAGATTAACTAGTTTCTCACATTTACATTTCTTTCAGGCAGCAGTCACCTGGGCAAGACAGCTTGTTTCTTGTTTAGCTGTCTGCATCTCTCTCAGTTTCCCAGCACAGGAGACACCCCATCTTACACTTCAGCTGAAGCATTTAAGCTATCGGAATCTACTGTCCCAGGTGGTTGTCTTTTCACATAAGGTAGAGGAACTGTTTTTCTTAAATTAAAAAAACAGAATGGACATGGTGTTGCCTTTAGGTCCCATCCACTTCGACCTCTGCTTATACTTTCTCCCCTATAGATTACTAGGCATTCGCTGATTAGCCCTTTTGTTGATACACACATACATAGTGCCCCCATTGCCCCTCTGGATAGAATGGTGTTGTGTAGTTGCCTAAATGCTTTAGTCCTAATTATAATAATAACACCGGGCCTAACTCCCGTACCTCCTCCATTAGACTGGTAGGCTCTGCGCCCAAAGACCAGATAAGCGCACCTCTCAGGTCACTCACACATGACACATTGCACCAGACTTCTTCCCATATAGGATCACAACCATCTGCCAACCACTGTGCCCTTCCACACAACGCAGCGTGCTACAGTGCCCACACCTAAGAGTATGAAGTGATAAACAAAAGCCAGTACCCAATGCAAGCCATTGCCCTAAATAACAACTCTCCCACAATCCTTGTTCTTTTTGTCTTTCTCTGGGTAGACACGGGTAGCTAGGTGGAACGGCCTCTTCCTCCATCCACACCGAGGTCATTAATGTAGAACTAGGAGGGACACAATCATAGACTATGTAAAGCAGTTCCATTTACATTTGTTGTAAATAACTCCATCTAATGTGGATTTCTTGAAAATCTGACATGGATCCATCCCTCCTGGACTTCCACTGGACACAGAAGATAATGGGATTTAGTTTTTGGAGGATGGGATATTCGTCACCGTTGTGACAGATTAACCCATCCACTGAGTTCTAAATCAAGCCCATAGTCTGCTATTACAGTCTGCATGTGGAAGAATTTCCTTTGGAGGTCTCAATTGCTTGGCTTAATGCGAGTTTGAATTTGTTTTCAGACCATCGTCTGACTTAGTTTGGCAATGGTCAGCCAGATTTAAGCAAAAAACATAGATCCAGAGATTAAATGGGCCAACCAGTGGAGAGAGACAAAACAAGCATTTGCAATGCATAGGTCTTGCATTTTCTTGGTTTAGAGCTACTGGCATTGTAAATCCAGAACTGGAATTTTCTTGTCACATAAATTGGTCAACCATCTCATAATTTAATCTTTTCCTGACATGTTTTGGTGGTCACTGGCGGCTACAGATATCAGAAATCAGAAGCCCTTGAGGAGAGACGAGAAGATGATTGCACTACCTCTTGTGTAAACATATGAACAGAAATTGGAAAATAAGGCTGGAAAAGTATTTTCTTTTTATTTTAACAGAATGAAAAGTCTTGCAACATTTTTGCCTCACATTTCAATGAGCAGAGCAGCCTAAGAAGATTTATGGCCCCAATAAAGGAAATAAGCAATCCCGGGTTGCAATATCATGAGTGCTGGCAGGGCGGGGCCCTAGAGAGAGAGACCTGAGATGCAATGTGAGGCTAAGCAAGTTTCACATCATTGCTTCTAAGTTTTGCTACATGCTACCAGAAAGGGCATATTGTGGCTTTCGTGAATAGTGAAATAAACGACTGGGTGTTTCTTTTGTAAAATAAGCTTATTTTAGGAGGCAGAGGTAAACGAGGACAGCACTGGAATAAAGCCAAAACAAAAGTCAGCGACATGGGAGGAGATGGGGGGAACGGAATGCTGCAATAAAACGTAGGCAGCTGCCAGCCTAAAACACCTACAGTGAAAAGGGAGCACCAAAGAAATAACAAAAATAGTCACTGCAACAGTTAAAGAAATCAACGTGGAATAGTACAGTAGTAGCAAGAATTTCCAAAGGACACTGCAACCAACAAATTAAATCTCTTCAAGCCACAAGAAGTATACTAAAAGTATACACGAGGTCGAACGCTTACACTGAACCTAAAAAATTCTCTTGTCCAAGTTTTGAATCTCCAACAATAAGCATTGTACAATGCTGCTTTGTTTGATGACGTCTGCTGAGGTTTTCAGAAGTACTTTGCCATAATTTACCAGATGGGCCCTTTAATTTGTGCTGGTGATTACCAACACTTTTTTTTTGTGAACTACACTTTGCTGTAACTCCTAACAAAAAAGAATGGCAAAGGTTGTATTTACAGATTTCTGTGGGTATTTTATAGAGTGCTTTCCTTGCCCTGGTGGGAACCTCATAACGTTAAGTTGGCACCGCACCAACACACTTTGACCATCATTTGAGATGCTATGTCCCTTTTAATAAATAACGTTATCACATGGTCCTGCGATCATGTAGTTGTGAGTTAACAGAGGCGTTCAGATATGACGTTATCAGGTTTTAAATAAGAAAAGCTGTAACATTATCTCTCATTAGTATACTCATACAAGCACAGAAAATACATTCCAATGACTTATAAAAAAAATAAAAACAAACATTCGTATTATGAAGGGTAACATGCGCCCCGACATCCTATTTGCCCCTTATTATTTCTGAAACATTTTTTTAATGACTGCTTACAATTACTCACCTAGAAGCAGATCCCATATGTGGCTGGCCCTCTCCTCCAGGCAAAACCCTGACATCTGCAGAGTTTGGTGGAGATGGAAAAAAGTCACATGTGCATCCCCTCAGGTGCGAGAGCAGATACTTGCACCATCTCTAATGCCCCACGGCATGGGTGCAGCCAAACACTGTTGGGTTAGGCAGAACAACTACTTCAACTCGTAGCCAACTGAAGACAGAATGGCAGGGGCAAACATAACTGGAGCATTGCATTTGCATCTCCATTGGCAAATCCTTCTCAAGGGTCCATTCATGCAAAACACAGCTGACATTCTAAATATCTTAGGAAAGCATGCAAAGGAAACTTAAACCCATTAAAGATCCATAATTCCCCAAAAAACGTAGGTTTTCTGATAAAAAGTTAAATATTTTATACAGTAGTGGCTGGTGTCAGGGAAAAGTGGTGGGGCGGGGGGGAGGTTAGCAATTACAACACAAGTAAAAAAAAAAAATAAAAAAAAAATAATTTACCAGCCACATCACCACTCTTCTGCTACTTTAGCTCTATTGCAGCACAAGACTCCCCTACGGACAATCTAGATGCTGCTGTCATGTTGCTGGCAGCATGAGAGAAGCACCAGGATTGGCCTAAGCGGGATAGATTTGCATTCCCACGGGGACTGGGAGCTTGTGTCTGCTGTCTCCAAGCCAGCAAAACAGCTCGGGTTGGAGACATCTCAGTGCGCATGTCGGTTTGGCTGTCTTAAGACGGCTGGCCAAACCCACATGCACGCTTGCAGCAATGCCCACCACTCCTCCTCCATGTCTGTCATCGCATTGACCCCACCCCCAAGACTCAGTCCGGTAAAGAAAAATAAAATTATAATAAACCTGTTTTATTATCATTATATTTTCAAGTTTTGCATCTGCTGGCGGGGTACTCGGGGCAATGCTCTGCCGCCATAATGGAGGCGCAGCCGCTCATTTACTGTGACAGAATGCCGCAGGTATGCTTGAGAGTGCATCCTCGCAGCTTCTAAAAATACAATACCGAATGCACTTCGCGCCAGACCCGTGATGGGCATCTGTCATCTAGAGGAATAAAAACAACCCTTACGGGTTCAATCAAACTTTCCCTTGATTTGATGGGGATCTACCATGACGAAAAAATGACAATGTCAGTAATCAGGTTATTGAATTCCATGCCCTGACTATACAAACGCATTTATTTCAACAGTGCAACAACTGTCCAACAAATGAAAAAAAATCTATGTAAATGTAAAATTAAATTAAATTTGGAAGAGGGAAAACTTTTTTTTTTTAAATGGAAGGCCCATACAAATCCTTGTAATCATTTAACAAATTCAGTAGTGGTAGCATTCCCGTTATATTTCCAGTATAAAGGAGCCGTGGTACAGGCCAAAAAGGGGAAACTTCAAGACGGGAGTACACAACCATACCTAAAGTGGTAACAAATATTTGAAATATTCGATATAAATCCATCAAGTTGTGCCAAAGTTTCAGACTGAAAAAGTGCCAATAGTATAGAACCTGCTTTGTCACCTTAACTGTGGAATGTTACTGTGTCGATAAATAAATCCATATATAATTTGTATCCATATAAGAGCAGGATTAGAATCGTGCATCGGCAAACCACCAGCTGAAGCAACTGCAAAAATAAAGTACAATCTGGGCAAACCTCCTCAAAACACCCTCATCACAGATGCCACCAATAGCACTCTTAATCAGTCACCCTCTTAAAACTGAACATGGGAAACGCGAGGACATCGGCAGAGAGGGTTTACACTTAGCTTTCAAGGCCTACAAACGTTAGTGCAACGCTTTGAAGCATCTCGGGGACCATCCAACACACATCTTCTTCAGGAACACCAGAAAAACTTTCATCTTCACACCATCACCCAAAAGATGCAGTCTGATGTGAAAGGCATGCTGTAGATTATTCTGTTCATAGTGCAAGGAATCACTTGAAACGAAAAGAAAGTGAAAATGCCCATTGGTGACTAATCAATGCTACTAGGTACCACTGGTATCAGGGCAGCTCAAACTCATTTTCTTTTACCCTAAAGGCTCGACAATGCGAAAATATGCGGATTGAAAATGGGCAGGCAAGTACTTGCGCCCCCATACAAATCGTGCCTGAGATCAGCTAACAATAGGGTGAATGCAGTGATCCTAAGAATAACCACAAAGAAACTGTACAAAGCACCCCTGGGGTACTAGTAGCCAGAAACCACAGCAGAATCCATTTTAAGAAGAGGCAGAATCTCACATCGAGTAAAACTGCACATCTGGCAGGTCACATGTCCCAACAAAGCTGGATGGACTGCACAGTGAGGACAGGTAGTGTTAGTGTTAACCTAGCCAGAAGGCCATGAATGGGAAACCCACCAGCTACACCTGTGCACACGCTATGACAGTCTATCTGAATATTATGGTTTAAATATCGTCATACTAAAAGTATTGTTGTCAGAATATCAACTACCACAATATTGTGAAGATAAGCATATATGGATCATTTAGGAATTACTGTTCTCAATTCTACATATATGTACCCTTTGACACATCTATGTACCCTTTGACAATCTTTGTGGCACACAGGGGTGGAGTTGAGAGTGGTATATCTATACCTTTACTGGTATTTTGATAGTCTAGTAGTCGATATTCTCACGACAATAATTTTGTAGGGCGATGTTGTTGTACTCGTTATTCTGACAACACAAACTTACTGACTCTCACTACGTGTTTTTTAATCCTTTGTGCACAAACAAACTATAGACAACTCAATCACGTTTGAAATGTTTTACTGGAGAAACAACGAGTTGAGTTTTCACCACTTATGACGAACTTCTCGCTCTAAGCAGGGGTTGGGAAGCTTGATGTTTTGAGTAACTTGCGTTTGAAAGTTTCTTTGAGAACACTGTTCAAAAACTGTCCGAAGCAGGTACCACAAAAGTCTTTTAAAATAGAAAACCACTGACCAATCTAAAACAAACTTCAAAAAGGGTTACCACATATCTATTCCTGGAGGTGGAGGCCCTGTCATTTTTTTTTACTTTTGTCAGAAAACGCCCAATGATTACCCATAACACACAAAGCGTGGGTAAGCCTTCCTTTCATGTTTCTTTTTGTAATATGGGCTAAGGCCCAAAACGCCAAAAAAACTCTGCAGTGCCCGATGACACTGCATGGAAGCTCATAAACAACACTCTACCCCAGGCACCGTGCCAAAATAAATAGCCTTGACGTAGAGGCTGATCAATGCACACTCATTAAGGCAAGCCACTGAGGAGCTGGCAACACCATAAGATGCTCTTTGCATCTCTTTGCTTTTAAGGCACCATTATAAATCTCTCTATCTAAATATACAGTTCTTTTTTTCCATAAAATATTTATAAATAGGTTTCCTAGATGTGCAATAATACTGGTTGGGGTACATGTATTTCTATGGCAGATAAGGACCACCAGGCGAATCTAGTTTCTGCATCTGCATTGCTACTTCACACCACTTTGTCTAGGCCCCACACTACACCCCATGAAAGTTTCATTTTGGAAGTTAACCCTATCTACACCTCAATCTAGGGTAGGGTTGTCCTAATAAGGAATTTACAATAAAAATATTTCTCTCTCTACACTGTGCACACTTTTATGTCGTATAATCTATGTTTTATTTTTAAATGCGATTGCCAGATATGCAAACAATTACAGAGTATTACCTCGTGCACCAAAAACTGTCAGGAAATTAATTAATAATGAAAAACTAAAATCAATATATTAAGCGGTCTTCGCCCATCATTTGGAAAATGCAATTAGCGCATTATCTTCCATTCTTGGAGCCAAAGCTCTGAGGGGTGTGGCGCACCTGCTAATTACTGTAACAAGTGATATATCAATTATGGGTGAAAAATGACTGCACAAATCTGTGTATATGATACATTTACCTGATATTTCCCCAGGAATATTTTTGCTTTCACAAGAGTACTCCTGATGACAATACCCAACAGGACAGACCGAGGTGTAGAAATTGCTTATGAAGGGAGCTCACATAGGCCTTTGCGCTAGTGTTAAAATAGGCGCAAACGGTTTTTGTGCAATTTCCAACAAAAGTACCACCAGGAAAAAGAGTATAAATTGAGGTCATTTCTATTTTGCACGAGCCAATACCTCCAAGTTGCAACTGACCCATAAAAACAGTGCACAGTCTATAATAATTGGCATAAAACTGTGCACCGATTAGTCCCTATTTATTTGTACTCATCTCTAAGTTGAGCAAAGGTAACAAGTTTCCAGGCATATATGTACTCTGCATCACAGTGGGTTTGCTCTTGCAACTTACTTGTGTGCAAAATATTTCATTTGTGTCAGTGAACTTATATTGTTGGTATAATACAAAAAAGATTTCACAAACAGGAAGGGACACTTTAGGGTCAGGGCCCGACGTTGCCTTTTTGATTGCTTCAAGCCTCATACCTACCATCTTGTTGAAGACGTGCTATGGTTGATGAGAGGTCTTGTCGGGGATATGATAGCTGTGAGGAGGAGTCTAATAGAGAATATGCCAGCTGTGCGAAAGGGTCATGCAAGGCATATTCCAGGCGTGGTGAGGTGGTCTTTTGGGGATATGCTAGGACTTACAGGGTCTTGAAATGGTCATCCCGGGGTGACTGGTGGTCTTGTGATGGATATTCCAGGTGTCGTGAGGGGTCTTTTGAAGGAAATATTGGGAGAGGTAGGGTCTTGAGGTGTTCATCCCGGGGTGACTGGTGGTCTTGTGAAGGATATTCCAGGTGTGATGAGGGGTCTTTTGGGGATATGCTAGGACTGACAGGGTCTTGAGATGGTCATCACGGGGTGACTCGTGGTCTTGTGAAGGATATTCTAGGTGTGATGAGGGTCTTTTGAAGGAAATGCTGGGAGAGGTAGGGTCTTGAGGTGGTCATCCAGGGGTGACTACGGTTTATGTGAATGTCATGTCAGATGTGAAGAGGGGATCTAACAGGAAATATTCCCGGTGCGAGGAGGGGTATTATGAAGGATATTCCAGGTGCAAGGCTGCTAATCTGGAGAACATACAAGATGTGACTAAGGGTATCATGGAGGAGAGGTTTGTGGAAATGTATCAGATGTGACAAGGGAGGGATACTATGGAGACACTGACAATTGTGAGGAGACGTTTATAGAGAATTTGCCAGGTGTGATAAGGGTTCTTCTCTAGGATGTGCCAGGACTGATGTTCTGGTCTAGGATCTGCCAGATACGAGGATGGTTTTCAGAAGGCTTACCAGTGATAATGAGAGGTCATATCAAGGATATGCATGGCGTATACAGCACTGTTATAGGGGTCACACTGGATCTAGTAAAAAATAAGATGAACTTTAAAGAGACAAAATGGAAGAAATTAAATGCAGGATATAGAAAAGGATCCTGTGGGGAATATTCCATTAGGACCTATCCAAATGAAGGAATTTCAGAGCGTGAGAAGATACTGTGAAGAACAAGCTAGGGTTGCAAAAGAATCCTCACAGAAGATGCCCCAAGTAAGAAAGGGTTCTGCAAAGGACAGGTTGAAGGTCATAGGGGATCCTATGGATGAAAGGCCCAGTGTTAGGAGGAAATCTAGTGAATGGGAGGACCATGTGAGGAAGAGTCTTTCGGACGCTGGTCCAGGCTTAAGAGAGATTCTTTGGTAAAAAATTCCGTGGCAAGAAGGGATTGAAAGCTGGAGATGGCACTGATTAGAAGAGGTCCTATGAAGGAAACTTAGAGGCTAAAACCGAATACATGGAGGACAAGTTCGAGGACCACATGGACAGAGACCTGGGATCAATAAGTGCCCTCCGCAGGCAGGCCTGGAATGAAATCGGACTTGTAGAGAGACACACCTGGAGTCGGGAAGGCAGCAGGCGAGGGGAAAGAGAGCTCAATGGGGGTAGGTCTGTGTAGAAGAGGCCCAGAGATGGGAGGAAACCTGTAGAAAAAAAGTGTATATCCAGGAGAGCCACACCCAGGAGACATAGTGGGTGTTCACCACATTCTCAATAACCTTCCTATCATTTTGACTACACTCTGGCAGAGTTTTTACGGTAATACTATTGCTAAAACCAACACATTGTGATTCTTTCAACAAGGCTTTAGGACACAGAATGCAATCTCAGTCTTTGCTACGATAAAAAGCATGAGATTGGGTTTAAAAAAAAAAAGTGTAAGATCACCTGCTCGCCGGTCTTACCTAGCGCCCCTGCAAGGTTTAATGTGGGATTGCAGTGTAGGTAAGTCTATCTAAGTGACATATCTCCGGAATTTGCAAGGTATGCAGAACTCTGCAGCAACAAGGACATAAACAAATTAAGGCATTCTCCTCCAGTAATCACTCTTTTGAAGGAGACGCCCTAGATGCCTTTTGAAGTTGGAACTCCTGGTAAAATCCTGTGTGTACTATGCAAAGCAATTTATTTGCAGACACCCTGCTACCTCGCTGATAAAGGCGTCTGAGGCGTAGAGATTATTCAAAGCGATTGATCCCAACCCGCTGTGCATGCCTAATGCCTTCAACGAGTGATGTGCTGGAACATACACATCTCTACAGTTTGCCATCATTCCACCCACAAGGTTTTGTTTGCTATTTTTTCATATTAGGGTTGAATTTTCCATACTTTCATGAAGGGCGGTGTGTACATCTTTCTCACAGAGATCTCATAAATATGCATTCCATGCATGGAAATAGAACTGTTTGGTGAGAGAGCTAGAGAGGGGGGAGAGCAGTAGAAACAGAGGTGGTAGCGGAGAGAGAAAGCATGAAGAGGGATGGGGAGAATGGAATGAGACAGGGAAAAATGGGAGAGAACTAAAACTAGGCAATGTGGGAAAAGAAGAGAAAGACGTAATAATAAGGGTGTAAAAAGGCACTCTGCCACATACGGAGGAGAGAATATTGAGAAAAAGAGAGCAAAAGACTAAGAAACTTGATGAAGGAAGAAAGAGAAAGGGAAGAAGAGAGTGAAAGGGAAAGCGATAGAGAGAAAGAGGGAAGAGCTTGTCACACAATCAGATATCCTGACATTCCTATGGATTAGAAAGAGTTGGACTGGAGCTGAGAAGATAGACGGGGCAGAGAGATGGGCCACCGAGAGAGAGAAAGTGAGACGAAGAGTGAACAATAACGAAATGGAATGAAAGAGGAAGAGAGAACTAGCAATGCAAAGAACATGGAGTGAGACAGAAAGGAGAACATCTTATACCCTGAAAATCCCTTGTAAATCTACTGCAGTAACTGTGAATCTGTATAGATTTAACATTTGTGAATCCATAATTCACTACAGAAAAGTGAGAGAGGAAAGGGTCAACCGGGGCTACTTGCAAGCTGGCCGGACCAGTATCTCCCTGAAGGCAGCTATCTATTTTTGAAAGATTTTCATAAATAGGTGACTGGAAGTGGAGCTGAGCAATGCAGAATTTAAGACCCAGATATATAGAGAGGAGTGGTGTATTGTGGGACAGAACACCACTCCACTGCAGTAATTCACACACACAAGATGCAGGTGAAAATCGAATTTATTGAAGAGTGGCAAAAATGAACCAACACGTTTCGGCTCTAACACAAAGAACCTTACTCACGGATGGCGCCATCAGTTAAACTGATGAGATCAAAAAGTAAGGACCACAAAAACGATTAAACACTGAAAGGTCACCCTTATTTTAGGGTGCAAACTATAATAGGACACTAATATTTACATAGAGAAAATAACACTGAAAAGTGGTACAGGAAATATGCCCAGTAGGGCTAAAGAAAAGAAAAATGAAGGGAGTCGTTTGTTTTCACGGTGAATCCAGAAGCCAATTAAGGCTCAAAACCTTTAACAGTATGAAAGTGACAACTACGTATGTAGTATTTACTGGTTGGAGTATGCATTGTTATTTAATTTAATTATGCTCTGTTTTAGATTTTGCCACTTATTGGGATAAATTGTGAGGCTATGCAAGTTATAGTTTGCATGTCTGTTGCGCGAAATGTGGAGTGTGATCCTAACCATAACCTGCAAATTCTGTATATTTTTTATTTTAATTCAAACCCCTCTCTCCATTTAATATCTGAAAGTGTATAACAAAAGCTAATCATAATTTAACTTCAACATTTGTTTTTTTTCCAGTTACATTTTAGGTAAGTTGATTATTTACCACATGCAACAACTCACTGTCAACTATGGACAGCCAGCTGCTGCGTTGCACAGCTTTTAGCTTTGCATGGGCAGGGTGGCCATAGGAACTGGGCTGTGGACAGGCCCTGCAGCTAACCCTCCACTTGTGGTCAAACTCTGCTACCATGGCCTTTGGCCATGCCTGGCATTGGTAGGCCTCAATGCTTGATTTTCAGCCAGACCTAGTGCTCAGTACTTCAGGGGATGCCACCACCCCCTGCACACATACTTCGGCCATGTGCAATGACATTTGGCTGCAGGTAGCCAGGCCCAAAATGTATCGTGTGGCCAACCCCAATTACACAAGGCCTTCTATTATGCAGCAGCAGAGATCGACTGTGTGGCCCCATCCCACCATGGCAGACAACTCCAGCTGTTCTCATCCAAACTTTGTGGCAGGGACTGGACAGTGACGATGCCCTGCCGCCAACCTGGTGCGTGTAGCCATCCCCAAGGACGGCCACTGGCCAAGCACAGGTGTGGTGCACTGAACACTTTTTTCAGGAGTCACAAATCCTGTGTCAGATTTGGGAATCCTGTGGCTCAGCTGTGTCCGTGGGAAGCAAATAGATCCCAGGATTAGTGAAACCCGGGAGAAAAAAAGTTACATTTTTTTTATTCTACGACAGGTCCTTTTGGGAGTCCCCGCATTGACCTTGATGTTAGTGTAGGTTTAGCCTACCCAACCCCGTATGCATTTTTTACATTTTTTCCCCCCAGAACGTGAACCGTTTTTGGCAATGGTGGCTGCAACCACAGTTTTTCTGTGGAGAGAGCCAATCAGGGCGCAGCAGATTCGCAAATCTGCACCAACATTTGAAAATCCACAAAACAGGATGGCAGAAAAAAACTCCATAGTCTAATACGATGTTTTTATTGTTTTTTTTTAACTAGACAAGTATATCCTCGGAAGATTTGCAGATGTATTATTTATTATAGGAGTGCATTAAATAATAGATACATTGTTAAAATTCTGAATAAGTTATAGTCTATAGAAAGGTTCTGCTTAGGTAACTGGAAAGTCCCTACTCCTTTGCTCAGGGGTACATTGACTCCTCCAATACAGCTAGGTTGCATAGGAATGCCCGTCAGAGAGTGTACTATTGCTAGAATCCTGATGGACCTATGATTGATAACTTGAGAAAGCTAGTTCAAGGACTGGCTTATGAGACCCAACATGTTCCATGCTCACTTAGGCAACAAAGGAACACTCGGGCCAGCCCCCTCACCACACACACACAGAATACCACCCATTACTGTCCGATGACCACCTTGCATAGAGACAGGTGACGAATACATCCCTCAGACCCAGTGCTTAATTTGTAAACAAAAACGTGCCGGCGCTCAAATCCCTCCTTTTAAAAACGCGGCTCCTGTAATTAAATGTGGGAACACGGAATACTGAGGCAGCGTAATCCTGAAGCCATCTCGGGCCTCTTCACTCTATGTAAAGCCACTCCCTGCCCCTTCAGCTCACCCTAGCAGCTTTCTGTTTTCTCCCTTTGTAACGCTTTTTCTATTTTTCTCTTCCTCCGTCTTTCCCATATGTGTCTTTTGCTCACAGCAAATGCTTGAGGCAGAAGAATAAGCCCCGGCCCGCAAAAATAAGTGCTGGTGCTCAGCACAGGATACAACGAGCACAAATTAAGCACTGCTCAGACCAGCCTACCAGGACGACCGTGGGGTGTTTGTATTCGTATGAAGAGTTCCATAAACCCGGCCTGTTTACCACCTCTTTATCAGACATTTGTGTGATGAATACTCGAGCTTGGCTCCAACCAAATCAGTATAAAGCCTTATTATCTTATTGCAAATATCAGAAGGTTTGCCCCTGCATTCACACTCTTGCAAATCAGGCCATCTGCAGCTCAGATGGCAGTAGCCAAATTCTGATTTGATAGCCCCAATCTATTATCATCATTAATAAGTATAATGGCCCCTTCGCATTTTATATTGAGCGTTATGACCAGTGCTTAATTTGATCCAGTGGTAGCCGGTAGGGGCCACTGGCACTCATGTTTGGGCACCGACACTTACTTTCTGTCTGAGACACTTATTGAGAGCAAAAGAGAACAGAATGACAGAATAAGAGAAGGATGGATAAACGTCACGTAGGGAGAGAGTTGGTACCTGCAAGAGCGAAAAAAGGAGTAGGGGGTGTCTGTTCGTGAATTAAAGAGGCACGCAGTGGATTTAAGACTACGCAGCCACGCCAACATTTAATTATGTCTATGGCTTTCACAAGAATGAAAAAGTGGGGCATCTCTAAAAAATGTGTGGCCTGCGTAATGAGGGGAGTGACTTAAACATGTAAACTAAATTTCTGCAATTTCCATAATGTGCCAGCCAACCGGTATTTGGGTGCCTCTCTGAGCTTTCCAATATTTTATCCAGATATAAAACACCACAACTGAGGCACACAAAAGAAGTCATGACTAATGGCTTTGTCCAAGGTTGTTATTTGATTATGATAAATAACAATGATTTTGTAGCAAATAATTAATATTTAAAATGTTTCAATTCTGAAATTGTGAGACAGTGACAAACATTACTGAGGCCTGTGGAAGGGGCAGTGGTGTTCAGTGTCTCAGTCGCCTTACGCTCACTGTGTTTGATATGTACACCATTTTTCTCTCCACATCTCATCCATCAGCTTATCTTACACCTCATTTCTTTCCTGTCCAGCACCCTCATTTCACTCCTCCTGAATGCACTTCCTTGAATCTCCTTCACTTCACCGCCCCCAAACATACACAAGACCGCACTCACCTGAAAAAAATGCATTTTCTTTTACTTTTGTCTTCCTGACAACTATGTACACCCTTCACAAACATTTGCAAAGAATGACAATTGCTCTGCAGAGAGGCCAAGAATTGGATGACCATGAATTCTGAACATCTCTTTGACCCACTGGCAGGAACAGTGAGAGACTCCACTGTCATCTGCCTCTTCCCCAGAGCACTCAATCATGTCATCAGTTATAAACACCTGGAGCCGACTCAGTCTAAAGTATGCACCATAGAGGAGTAATAATCTAAAAGAAAAAATACAGAAAGGCAACATCCTGGAAACAGGTAACACTCTTAGATGATGCAAGATTAAGTAAAACATGAAATAAAATAAACAGGAATTAAACTGCTGACATTACCTTATTTTTATGTTCATTATTCAATATTCTATCAGTCTTTTTGCCATTACAACTAAGGACATGAAAAGAGACCCTGATGGAGACCATTTCAATGTCCGTTTTTGATTACTGCGGATCTGAAACCCAGAGGAACCTGGACCACTTAAAGCCCTGAATACCCTTGCCGGGGGCTACTGAGCTCAGCTTTGGGCACCAGCATTCATTCTTTCACAAATTAAGCACTGGCTTCGATCTTTGCAAACTGGTTGCTTTCTTCGTAGTAGAGAACTGTATCATTTTCGCACAGAATCACAATTTTTGCATTTCTCAACGTCTCCAAATATATCAAAACCACAAGTTTTTGCTAAGGTAGTTCATCTGTGTGTGAGGAAACGTCCTTTGAGTAACCAGAAAGGTGGTAGACAGAGCTAACTGCAAGATATGATATGTGATTCTGCAAAATCATACATCACTTTCTGCACAGTCCTCTAAGTCAGTGGTTCCCAACCTGTGGTTCGGGGACCCCTGTGGTCCGCAAAGCCTCCTCAGGAGGTCCGGGACTGCATAGAAAATTAAATATGAACAGATTAGGTCCCCAGCTTTCAGTAGGGGGTCCCCGGATTCCAATAATGACTTAGTGGGGGTTCCAGTAATGATAAAGTGGTGGTCCACAGAAGTCAAAAGGTTGGGAACCACTGCTCTAAGTAGTACACCTGCTAATTCTCACACAACAGAGGAGATTGGACACTGCAGACGTTGTCTGTCACGATTTTCGTTAGCCAGACCAGCTCAGGGCTAGCTTCCAGTGCTTAGTTCCAGGTCATCTGAAGGACTTGTCAGTTCACAGGCACCGTGGAGCCCAGGAACATCAGAGGAGGCGCTCATGGGTCACAGCAGGTGCCCCTGGCCTCCTGTCTGCAATACCAAGAACATTAACATGAGGTCCCAAGCCACAGAGGCAGTTCTAGCTAACAAAGGGCACCAAAGGGCGCTCCGCAGATACAAGAGCAGACTTACACCGCTGTCTGGCTCTACAGTGCGAACAGGCCCTGCCAGTGCTCGAATAAAACTGTTCTGCCGTCCGTTACAGCCGAGTGTGGAGGTGGAGTGCGTGAGTCGGAAATAGCACCACGAAAATCACCGAAGACTCAGAAAAAACGAAACTCAACCCACAAGGGGCTCACTTGCCCCCGGGTAAGGGCTCTGAGGAGCTTGAAGTGCTAACGGCGCATGTCCCACCTGCACTGCTCAGGGAATTTGTTCAGCCCGCACTGCTTAGGCTCCCCTCCAAACTACACAGGTCCAGTGCTGAGGGTTCCTGTCCAGTCTATTGCAGGCTCCTATCCAGTCTGCAGTGCCCCAAGTTCCTGTCTACCCTGCTGTGCGTAGGGCTCTTATCCCATCGGCAGTGGAGCAAACTGCTGCTCAACCTGCTTTGATTAGGGCTCACATCCAGGATGCAGTGCTGAGGGTTCTTGTCCAGGGAGCAGTGCTGAGGGTCCTTGTCCAGCCCACTGCAGGCTCCTATCCAGGATGCAGTGCTGAGGGTTCATGTACAGTCCACTGCAGGCTCCTATCTAGGTTGCAGTGCTGAGGGTTCAAGTCCAGGATGAAGTGCTGAGGTTCATGTCCAGGATGCAGTGCTCAGGGTTCCTGTCCAGGATGCAGTGCTGAGGGTTCCTGTCCAGCCTATTGCAGGCTCCTGTCCAGGATGCAATGCCGAGGGTTCCTGTCCAGGATGCAGTGCTGAGGGTTCATGTACAGTCCACTGCAGGCTCCTATCTAGGTTGCAGTGCTGAGGGTTCCTGTCCAGGATGCAGTGCTGAGGGTTCCTGTCCAGCCTATTGCAGGCTCCTGTCCAGGATGCAATGCTGAGGGTTCCTGTCCAGGATGCAATGCTGAGGGTTCATGTACAGTCCACTGCAGGCTCCTATCTAGGTTGCAGTGCTGAGGGTTCATGTCCAGGATGCAGTGCTGAGGGTTCCTGTCCAGGATGCAGTGCTGAGGGTTCCTGTCCAGCCTATTGCAGGCTCCTGTCCAGGATGCAATGCTGAGGGTTCCTGTCCAGGATGCAGTGCTGAGGTTTCATGTCCAGCCTATTGCAGGCTCCTGCCAGGAGTCATCGCTCTGGGTGTGTATTTCCAGTCTATAACAGCCTCCTATCCAGGATGCAGTGTAGAGTGTTCCTGTCCGGCCTATTACAGGCTCCAGTCCAGGATATAGTGCTGAGGGTTCTTATTCTTCCTACTGCAGGCTCCTATCCAGGATGCAGTGCTGAGTGTTCCTATCCTTCCTACTGCAGGCTCCTGTCCAAGATGCAGTGCCCAGTGTTCCTGTGCACCCTACTGCAGGCTCCTATCCTTGATGCATTGCTGAGGGTTCCTGTCCACCCTACTGCAGGTTCCTGTCCATGATGCCATGCTCAGTGTTCCTGTGCACCCTACTGCAGGCTTCTATCCTTGATACAGTGCTGAGGGTTCCTGTCCACCCTACTGCAGGCTCCTGTCCAGGATGCAGTGATGAGGGTTCCTGTCCATCCTATTTCAGGCTCCTACCCAGGATGCAGTGCTGGGGTTCCATGTCCACCCTACTGCAGGCTTCTGTCCAGGGTACAGTGATGAAGGCTTCTGGTGGGTCACCAGGCTCCTATCCAGGATGCAATGTGAGGGTTCATGTTGAGTCCACTGCAGGCTCCTATCCAGGATGCCGTGCGGAGGGTTTCTGTCCAAGATGCAGTGCTGAGGGTTCATGTCCAGTCCACTGCAAGCTCCTATCCAGGATGGAGTGCTGAGGGATCATGTCCAGCCTACTGCAGGCTCCTATCCAGGATGCAGTGCTGAGGGTTTCTGTCCAAGATGCAGTGCTGAGGGTTCATGTCCAGTCCACTGCAGGCTCCTATCCAGGATGCAGTGCTGGGGGTTCATATCCAGCCTACTGCAGGCTCCTATCCAGGATGCAGTGCTGAGTGTTCCTATCCTTCCTACTGCAGGCTCCTGTCCAGGATGCAGGGCTCAGTGTTCCTGTGCACGCTACTGCAGGCTCCTATCCTTCATACAGTGGTGAGGGTTCCTGTCCACCATACTGTAGGCTCCTGTCTAGGATGCAGTGCTGAAGGGTTCCTGTCCATCCAAATTCAGGCTCCTTCACAGGATGCAGTGCTGGGGTTTCAGGTCCACCCTACTGCAGGCTTCGGTCCAGGATGCAGCGATGAAGGCTTCTGGCGGGTCACCAGGCTCCTATCCAGGATGCAGTGCTGAGGGTTCCTGGCCACCCTACTGCTGACTCCTATCCAGGATGCGGTGCCGAGGGCTCATGTCCAGTCCACTGCAGGCTCCTATCCAGGATGCAGTGCTTAGGGTTCCTTTCCACCCTACTGCAGGCTTCTGTCCAGGACACAGTAATGAAGGCTTCTGGCAGGTCACTAGGCCCCTATCCAGGATGCAGTGCTGAGGGTTCATGTCCAGTCCACTGCAGGCTCCTATACAGGATGCAGTGCTGATGGTTCCTGTGAAAGATTCTGAGGGTTCATGTCCAGCCCACTGCAGGCTCCCATCCAGGATGCAGTGCTGAGGGTTTCTGTCCAAGATGCAGTGCTGAGGGTTCATGTCCAGTCCACTGCAAGCTCCTATCCAGGATGCAGTGCTGGGGGATAATGTCCAGCCTACTGCAGGCTCCTATCCAGGATGCTGTGCTGAGGGTTTCTGTCCAAGATGAGGTGCTGAGGGTTCATGTCCAGTCCACTACAGGCTCCTATCCAGGATGCAGTGCTGGGGGTTCATGTCCAGCCTACTGCAGGCTCCTATGCAGGATGCAGTGCTGAGTGTTCCTATCCTTCCTACTGCAGGCTCCTGTCCAGGATGCAGGGCTCAGTGTTCCTGTGCATGCTATTGCAGGCTCCTATCCTTGATACAGTGGTGAGGGTTCCTGTCCACCCTACTGTAGGCTCCTGTCCAGGATGCAGTGCTGAAGGGGTCCTGTCCATCCAAATTCAGGCTCCTACACAGGAGGCAGTGCTGGGGTTTAATGTCCACCCACCTGCAGGCTTCGGTCCAGGATGCAGTGATGAAGGCTTCTGGCGGGTCACCAGGCTCCTATCCAGGATGCAGTGCTGATGGTTCCTGTCCACCCTACTGCAGACTCCTATCCAGGATGCGGTGCCGAGGGCTCATGTCCAGTCCACTGCAGGCTCCAATCCAGGATGCAGTGCTGAGGGTTCCTTTCCACCCTACTGCAGGCTTCTGTCCAGGACACAGTGATGAAGGCTTCAGGCAGGTCACTAGGCCCCTATCCAGGATGCAGTGCGGAGGGTTCATGTCCAGTCTATTGCAGGCTCCTATCCAGGATGCAGTGCTGAGGGTTCCTGTCCATCCTACTTCAGGCTCCTATCCAGAATGCAGTGTGAGGGTTCATGTCCAGTCTATTGCAGGCTCCTATCCAGGATGCAATGCGGAGGGTTCCTGTCCAGTCCACTCCAGGCTCCTATCCAGGATGCAGTGCTGAGGGCTCATGTCCAGACCACTGCAGGCTCCTATCATTGATGCAGTGCTGAGGGTTCCTGTCCACCGTACTGCAGGCTTCTGTCCAGGATACAGTGATGAAGGCTTCTGGCAGGTCACTAAGGGCCAGATGTAGCAAAGGGTTTTTCCCATTCTGTGTCAATGGGAAAATGTGTTCGTTCATATGGCCCTAAGCCCCTATCCAGGATGCAGTGCTGAGGGTTCATGTCCAGCCCACTGCAGGCTCCTATCCAGGATGCAGTGCTGAGGATTCCAGTCCACCCCACTGCAGGCTCCGGTCCAGGATACAGTGCTGAATGTTCCTGTCGCTTCACTGGGCCCCGTCCCTCTCCTGAGGAAACCTACTCAGGACAACTCCGACCCCGTCCACAGAAGACTATGTCCCTGAGACTTCCTGCCCAGCCCACTGAGCGTCGCGCCACCTTGACCACATCTGCTTTTATTTTAATCACATTGACGCTGACAAACCTACCCATTCCTGCAACCCGGTCAGCCTCTCAGAATCGGGCTCTACTGGATTTCTTCTTGAAGCATAAATTTAGAGGAACAATGCATAAACATAGCAAAAAGTGCACTTCAGCAAACTAGTCAACAAAATAGGTCAAAATAGAAAGCGTGAATGCATATATAAGCATCAAGAGGCGTCAGGTGCTCCATGGACTCCTCGCAGCTTCACTCAAAGAGGGTCTAAAAATACATAATACTGGAGAAACACTGGAAACAGTGCAGGTAGCAGCAGGCTGGAAATACCACAGTCAAGTGCCTTAGCTGCTGAAGCTCACGCACCCTACAAGAAGGGGAACTTTACTCTGAAACACCAACTGCTTCCCCCGCATAACTAGAGGGGAAATATGTTTTGCCCAACCAGGTGGTCACTTGAACACCTCAGTACAGACTTCCAGGTAAGGTGGGTGAGCCACTGAAAGCTCGAGCCAAGCTCGGGCCTGAAGCCCGGCTCTGCTCAGCTAGAGGGCCTGTTGTGACCTTGAGCACATCACGAGCCCTCCTTTCATGTGGCTTCTACCTGCCTCCTTCCCTCTGCCCAAAATGTGGATTTACAGCCAGAGCTACAGGCGTGAACCTGGGGAACCAGGTTCCAGTCTTGACGCCAGTTCAACATCCTGTGATTCTGGGCGAATCTCTTAGGGCCAGATGTACGAAGCATTTTTCAAGTTGCAAACAGGCAGATTTGCAGAATCGGGCCGTTTGCAACTTGAAAAATGCTTTTTGGGATGTACAAAGCCCAAACTGCGATTCGGTAACTTGTTACCGAATTGCAGTTTGGGTTTTGTGATTCAGTATTAGGAAGGGGCGTGTTAAGGGCGTCCCTTCCTAATACCAAATGATTCTTTTGTGACCACGAATGCGGTTGCAAAACAATCGCAGTTAGTACCAGTTTCAAACTGGTTCTAACCCATTCGCAAACGGGAAGGGGTTTTGAGGGGACCCCTTCCCCTTTGTGAATGGCAACGAAAATATTTATTCAGAGCAGGCAGTGCTCCTACGGACCACTGCCTGCTCTGAAAAAGTGAAAAGAAAACCTTTCATTTTTGATTTTGAAATGCATCTCGTTATTCCTTTAAGGAACACAGGCTGCATTTAAAAAAAAAAAAACAACAAAAAAACGACTTTATTTAAAAGCAGTCAGACATGGTGGTCTGCTGTCTCCAGCAGGCCACCATCCCTGTGATGGCGGCCATTCCCAATGGGGTCGCAAATTGCGACCTAACTCATGAGTATTCCTGAGGTAGGTCATTTGCGACCCCATTGGGTATCGCAAATAGTGTAAAGTACACTGTCGTACATCCGGTTTTGCGACTCGCAAATTGAGAGTCGCTAAGACCCGCAGTTTGCGAGTCGCAAAACCCGATTTTTGTACATGTGGCCCTTAATCTCACCATGTCTATAGGTAATGCATGGCCGGGTCGAGTTCACTAAAACTGCAGAAAAATTCACAAACAGGTAAAAACAAAGCCTTAACATAAAGAAAGACAAATAGATGCCTTCTTCCTAGCTGATGTGTACAAACTGACAAGGGAAACCAGAAAACCTGGATAAATAGCAGCTTCTCTGCTTAAATTGTGTGATCTTATGGAAATATTTTATATCACTAAAACTCTTTGTTTTCTTCAATATTGCCTATGAAAGCACGTTCCCATATGTGAGTTGATAATACCAATTGTTCAAAACCCTATTGTGCTTAATTTAATAGACTATAATGTTGCTCTAGAATACTGTGGGCCACATACAGGATTTACATGACTATTCTCTTACCTTTGGTGCACTAACGATTTAAGTCTAAAAACTATCAGTTTTAATAAGGACTTCTCAGTACAGTGCTATAATGTGAAATATAATCTTAAAGCTTCACATGTTAAAGAAATACAATTTTTGAAATATGAAGCAACTTAATCATATTTTGCGGTATATTTGTTGTGTGTTTTACATAGCACACATTTCCAGAGCTCGGCTAGCACACAGGCTCTGGGATCCCAACCAGACCCTTGGCTCCGGCTCTCCCTGAAAATTTGTTGACTTGCCAACCTCTACCCAAGAGGTCTCCAAATGTGCATTACCCGTGTCTGAGATATAATGCAATTTTGGCAATACGTCTGGGGATATGTACCTTAGTAATTAATCTATATGTTACACACTACAGAAGAGTTTGTGTAATGATGATACTGTAGGAGGCTGGCCGGTTTGTAGTGGTACCAAGGGGTACTTACACTCTGCACCAGGTCCAGTTATCCCTTATTAGTGTAGAAGAGGTGTCTAGCAGCTTAGGCTGATAGAAAATGGTAGCTTAGCAGAGCAGCTTAGGCTGAACTAGGAGACATGCAAAGCTCCCACTATACCACTGGTGTCATATGCACAATATCATAAGAAAACACAATAGACAGATATACTAAAAATAAAGGTACTTTATTTTTATGACAATATACCAAAAGTATCTCAGTGAGTACCCTCAGTATGAGGATAGCAAATATACACAAGATATATGTACACAATCCCAAAATTATGCAGTAATAGCAATAGAAAACAGTGCAAACAATGTATAGTCACAATAGATTGCAATGGGAGCACATAGGTATAGGGGCACACAAACCATATACTCTAGAAGTGGAATGTGAACCACGAATGGACCCCAAACCTATGTGAGCTTGTAGAGGGTCGCTGGGACTGTAAGAAAACAGTGAGGGTTAGCAAAATAGCCCACCCCAAGACCCTGAAAAGTGGGTGCAAAGTGCACCTAAGTTCCCCAGAGAGCACAGAAGTCGTGATAGGGGAATTCTGCAATAAAGACCAACACCAGCAATGCAACAATGATGGATTTCCAGACGAGAGTACCTGTGGAACAAGGGGACCAAGTCACGATCAAGTCGGGAGTGGGCAGATGCCCAGGAAATGCCAGCTGTGGGTGCAAAGAAGCTGCCACCGGATGGTAGAAGCTGTGGATTCTGCAAGAACGAAGAGGGCTAGAAACTTCCCCTTTGGGGGATGGATGTCCCACGTCGTGAAGAAGCTTGCAGAGGTGTTTTCGTGCAGAAAGACCGCAAACAAGCCTTGCTAGCTGCAAGGGTCGCGGTTAGGGTTTTTGGATGCTGCTGTGGCCCAGGAGGGACCAGGATGTCGGCAATTGCATGAGAAAACAGAGGGGGCGTCCAGCAAGACAAAGAGCCCACTCAGAAGCAAGCAGCACCCGCAGAAGTGCCGGAACAGGCACTACGAAGTGGGGTGAACCGGAGCTCACCCGAAGTCACAAAAGAAGGTCCCACGACGCCGGAGGACAACTCAGGAGGTCGTGCACTGCAGGTTAGAGTGCCGGGAACCCAGGCTTGGCTGTGCACAAAGGAAATCCTGGAAGAGTGCACAGGAGCCGGAGCAGCTGCAAATCACGCGGTACCCAGCAATGTAGTCTAGCGTGGGGAGGCAAGGACTTACCTCCACCAAACTTGGACTGAAGAGTCACTGGACTGTGGGAGTCACTTGGACAGAGTTGCTGAGTTCAAGGGACCTCGCTCGTCATGCTGAGAGGAGACCCAGAGGACCGGTGATGCAGTTCTTTGGTGCCTGTGGTTGCAGGGGGAAGATTCCGTCGACCCACGGGAGATTTCTTCTGAGCTTCTAGTGCAGAGAGGAGGCAGACTACCCCCACAGCATGCACCACCAGGAAAACAGTTGAGAAGGCGGCAGGATCAGCGTTACAAGGTCGCAGTAGTCGTCTTTGCTACTTTGTTGCAGTTTTGCAGGCTTCCAGCGCGGTCAGCAGTCGATTCCTTGGCAGAAGGTGAAGAGAGAGATGCAGAGGAACTTGGATGAGCTCTTGCATTCATTATCTAAAGAATTCCCCAAAGCAGAGACCCTAAATAGCCAGAAAAGGAGGTTTGGCTACTTAGGAGAGAGGATAGGCTAGCAACACCTGGAGGAGCCTATCAGAAGGAGTCTCTGACGTCACCTGCTGGCCCTGGCCACTCAGAACAGTCCAGTGTGCCAGCAGCACCTCTGTTTCCAAGATGGCAGAGGTCTGGAGCACACTGGAGGAGCTCTGGGCACCTCCCAGGGGAGGTGCAGGTCAGGGGAGTGGTCACTCCCCTTTCCTTTGTCCAGTTTCGCGCCAGAGCAGGGCTGGGGGATCCCTGAACCGGTGTAGACTGGCTTATGCAGAGATGGGCACCATCTGTGCCCATCAAAGCATTTCCAGAGGCTGGGGGAGGCTACTCCTCCCCAGCCCTGACACCTTTTTCCAAAGGGAGAGGGTGTAACACCCTCTCTCTGAGGAAGTCCTTTGTTCTGCCTTCCTGGGCCAAGCCTGGCTGGACCCCAAGAGGGCAGAAACCTGTCTGAGGGGTTGGCAGCAGCAGCTGCAGTGAAACCCCAGGAAAGGCAGTTTGGCAGTACCCGGGTCTGTGCTAGAGACCCGGGGTATCATGGGATTGTCTCCCCAATACCAGGAAGGCATTGGGGGGGCAATTCCATGATCTTAGACATGTTACATGGCCATGTTCGGAGTTACCATTGTGAAGCTATACATAGGTAGTGACCTATGTATAGTGCACACGTGTAATGGTGTCCCCGCACTCACAAAGTCCGGGGAATTTGCCCTGAACAATGTGGGGGCACCTTGGCTAGTGCCAGGGTGCCCACACACTAAGTAACTTAGCACCGAACCTTTACCAGGTAAAGGTTAGACATATAGGTGACTTATAAGTTACTTAAGTGCAGTGGTAAATGGCTGTGAAATAACGTGGACGTTATTTCACTCAGGCTGCAGTGGCAGGCCTGTGTAAGAATTGTCAGAGCTCCCTATGTGTGGCAAAAGAAATGCTGCAGCCCATAGGGATCTCCTGGAACCCCAATACCCTGGGTACCTCAGTACCATATACTAGGGAACTATAAGGCTGTTCCAGTATGCCAATGTAAATTGGTCAAATTGGTCACTAGCCTGTTAGTGACAATTTGGAAAGAAATGAGAGAGCATAACCACTGAGGTTCTGATTAGCAGAGCCTCAGTGAGACAGTTAGTCATAACACAGGTAACACATACAGGGCACACTTATGAGCACTGGGGCCCTGACTGGCAGGGTCCCAGTGACACATACAACTAAAACAACATATATACAGTGAAATATAGGGGTAACATGCCAGGCAAGATGGTACTTTCCTACACAACCCCCCCCAAACGAAGGACAATAAGACTAGCCATGACCTGATGAGTCTTCATTGTCTAAGTGGAAATATCTGGAGAGTCCATCTGCATTGGAGTGGGTACTCCCAGGTCTATGTTCCACTGTATAGTCCATTCCCTGTAGGGATATGGACCACCTCAACAATTTAGGATTTTCACCTTTCATTTGTTTTAGCCAAAGTAGAGGTTTGTGGTCTGTCTGAACAATGAAGTGAGTGCCAAACAGGTATGGCCTCAACTTCTTGGGTGCCCAGACCACAGCAAAGTCCTCCCTCTCTATGGCAGACCAACGCTTTTCTCTAGGGGTTAACCACCTGCTGATAAAAGCAACAGGTTGATCCTGGCCCTCAGAATTAAGTTGTGATAAGACTGCCCCTACCCCTAATTTAGATGCATCAGTTTGGACAATGAATTTTTTGGAGTAACCGGGGCTTTTCAGTACAGGTGCAGAGCACATGTCCTGTTTCAGCTCCTCAAAAGCTTTCTGACAGCTAGCTGTCCACAATACCTTTTTAGGCATTTTCTTAGATGTGAGGTCATTAAGAGGGGCTGCTATGGAGCCATAGTTCTTTATGAACCTCCTGTAATACCCAGTGAGGCCTAAAAAGGCTCTCACCTGGGTCTGGGTTGTAGAGGGAACCCAATCTATAATAGTTTGGATTTTCCCCTGAAGTGGTGCAATCTGTTCTCCACCTACCAGGTGTCCCAGATAAACCACTTTGCCCTGCCCTATCTGGCACTTTGAAGACTTGATAGTGAGGCCTGCCTTTTGCAGGGCCTCCAAAACATTCCACAGGTGGACCAGGTGATCATCCCAGGTGGAGCCAAAGACAGCTATATCATCTAGATATGCTGCACTAAAAGCCTCCAATCCTTGCAGGACTGTATTCACCAACCTCTGAAAAGTGGCGGGTGCATTTTTCAACCCAAAAGGCATTACTGTGAATTGGTAGTGCCCTCCAATGGTTGAAAATGCAGTTTTTGCTTTAGCATCCTCTGATAACTTGATCTGCCAATACCCTGCAGTCAAATCAAAGGTGCTTAGATACTTGGCAGATGCCAGTGTATCTATTAGCTCATCTGCCCTGGGTATAGGGTGAGCATCAGTTTTAGTTACCTGGTTGAGACCTCTATAATCTACACAAAACCGCATTTCCTTCTTTCCATCTTTGGAATGAGGTTTTGGTACAAGTACCACAGGAGAGGCCCATGGACTTTCAGAGTGCTCAACCACTCCCAGTTCAAGCATTTTCTGAACCTCTTGTTTTATGCAGTCTCTGACATGGTCAGGCTGCCTATAGATCTTACTTTTGACAGGCAAGCTGTCTCCAGTATCTATAGTGTGCTCACACCAAGAAGTGGTGCCTGGCACAGTAGAAAAGAGTTCAGAAAACTGACCCAGGAGATTTATGCAGTGGTCTTTCTGCTCAGCAGTAAGACAATCTGCCAGAACTACACCTTCCACTAGAGCATCTTGTTCTGTGGAAGAGAAGAGATCAGGGAGAGGGTCACTCTCTTCTTCCTGTCCTTCATCTGTTGCCATGAGCAGGGTGAGATCAGCCCTGTCATAGTAGGGTTTCAGGCGATTGACATGGAGCACCCTAAAGGGCAGTGCCTAAGTCAACCACGTAGGTGACTTCTCCCTTTTTCTCAACAACAATGTGGGGTCCACTCCATTTGTCTTGGAGTGCTCTTGGGGCCACAGGCTCCAAGGCCCACACTTTCTGCCCTGGTTGGTACTGAATCAGAACAGCCTTCTGGTCATGCCATTGCTTTTGGAGCTCTTGGCTGGCCTGAAGGTTTTTACTGGCCTTTTTCATATACTCAGCCATCCTAGATCTTAGGCCAAGTACATAGTCCACTATGTCTTGCTTAGGAGCTTTTAAAGGTTGTTCCTAACCCTCCTTAACAAGTGTTAGAGGACCTCTTACAGGGTGTCCAAATAGGAGTTCAAAGGGGCTGAAGCCCACTCCTTTTTGGGGTACCTCCCTGTAAGCAAAAAGGAGGCAGGGTAACAGGACATCCCATCTCCTGCGGAGTTTTTCAGGGAGTCCCATTATCATTCCATTGAGAGTTTTATTAAACCTCTCAACCAGTCCATTTGTTTGTGGATGATAGGGTGTGGTGAACTTGTATGTAACACCACATTCCTTCCACATGGCCTTTAAGTAAGCAGACATGAAATTGCTTCCCCTGTCTGATACCACCTCTTTTGGGAAGCCCACCCTGGAAAAGATTCCCAGGAGGGCCTTTGCCACTGCAGGAGCTGTAGTGGTCCTTAGAGGAATTGCTTCAGGATATCTGGTGGCATGGTCCACTACCACCAAAATAAACCTATTGCCTAAAGCAGTAGGAGGGTCAAGGGGGCCAACTATTTCAACCCCTACCCTTTCAAAGGGTACCCCAACCACAGGTAGTGGAATAAGGGGTGCCTTTGGAGTGCCACCTGTTTTGCCACTGGCTTGACAGGTTTCACAGGATTTACAAAATTCCTTTGTGTCCTCTGACATTCTAGGCCAATGAAACAAGGGGACAAGCCTGTCCCAAGTTTTCATTTGCCCTAAATGTCCAGCCAAGGGAATGTCGTGGGCTAGAGTTAGGAGGAACTCTCTGTATTGCTGAGGAATCACCAATCTCCTGGCAGCTCCAGGTTTTGGATCCCTTGCTTCAGTATACAAGAGGTTGTCCTCCCAGTAAACTCTGTGAGAGTCGCTGACATCCCCATTTGCTTGTTTGACAGCTTGCTGTCTTAGACCCTCTAGTGTGGGACAGGTATGCTGTGCCACACTCAGCTCCTCCCTGGCAGGCCCCCCTCCACCCAAAGGCTCAGCAGTGTCTGCTTCCAGCTCCTCTGGTGAAGGTTCTGCACAGAGTGGAAATTCTTCTTCCTCAGAAGTTGAATCCACTGTAGAGGGAGGGATAGTAGGTAGTGTTTTACCTTTACTAACCCTAGCTTTAGGGAGCACTTGGTCCATTCTTCCAGGATCCAAGTCACCCTGTCCTTTTTGCTTTTTGGCCTGAGCCCTTGTCAAAGCAAAAATATGCCCAGGAATGCCCAGCATTGCTGCATGAGCCTCCAACTCCACTTCTGACCAAGCTGATGTCTCTAATTCGTTCCCTAGTAGACAGTCTACAGGTAAATCTGAGGCAACCACAACTTTCTTTGGACCAGTAACCCCCCCCCCAGTTGAGATTTACAACAGCCATGGGGTGGCTAAGTGTGTTGTTATGAGCATCAGTCACTTGGTACTGGTGACCAAGTAGGTTTTGTTCAGGGTGGACCAGTTTCTCTATTACCATGGTAACACTGGCACCTGTGTCCCTGTAGGCCTGAATCTCACCACCATTTATTAGGGGAAGTTGCTTGTACTTATCCATATTAAGGGAACAAGCAACCAAGGTGGCCAAATCAATGGCACCTTCAGAGACTAGCACAGCCTCTGTGGTCTCCCTAACAAGACCAACCCCAACTAAATTACCAAAAGTGAGCCCAGCTACTCCCCTGGTTTGGCTATTAGTAGGTTTGCTCCCACCACCACTGCTATTACTAGGGGCACTAGGTGTAGCAGTAGGGGTTGTGGTAGTGGGAGGCTTGGTGCTTTTCTTTGGACAACTGGGATCAGTTGTCCAATGGCCTTTTATTTTACATAAATAGCACCATGGTTTATTTTCTTTATTTTGATTTGAAGAGGATTTCGGCCCACCACCCCCACCAGAGTGTTTTTGTGGGCCTGATGAAGACTCATTTTTAGATTTGTCCCCACCCTTGTCAGAAGACTTACCATCCTTCTTCTTGCCATCCTTGTCACCCCTGTATGAACTTTTCTGTTCACCCTTGTTCTGACCCATTTGTCTGCCTTCTTTCCCAATTCTTGGGGAGAGGTTGATCAGAGTCCACTAGGTACTGGTGCAACAAATCAGACACACCATTATTAAGAATATGCTCTCTCAGGATTAAGTTATACAGGCTTTCATAGTCAGAAACTTTACTGCCATGTAACCACCCCTTCAAGGCCTTCACTGAATGGTCAACAAAGTCTACCCAGTCTTGTGAAGACTCCTTTTTGGTTTCTCTGAACTTGATCCTGTACTGTTCAGTGGTTAAGCCATAACCATCTAGGAGTGCATTCTTAAGAACTGTAAAATTATTGGCATCACTTTCCTTCACAGTAAGGAGCCTATCCCTACCCTTTCCACTGAAAGATAGCCATAGGACAGCAGCCCACTGCCTTTGAGGGACCCCCTGTACAACACAGGCCCTCTCAAGTGCAGCAAACCACTTGTTAATGTCATCCCCCTCCTTATAAGGGGGATCTATCTTGTGCAGATTCCTAGAATCATGCTCTTTCACAGGATTACTATCTGCAAAACTGCTGCTGCCACCACGGGGTCCAAACCCCAACCTCTGTCTTTCTTTTTCTAAGTCAAATGCTTCCCTGTCTAGATCCAGCTGTTGCTTTTTAAACTTCAGCCTGGACTCTTCCACTCTCAATCTATTGAGTTCCCTTTCTAACATTCTGTCTTCAGGGAGGGTGGGTTGGGCATGCCTTGACACAGAAGAATGGTGTGAATGGACAGAGGGAGACCTGTCCCTAACAGATGGCACTCTAACATTCTGGCCTACAGAAGTAACACTCCTACTGTGATGAGAACTCACATTAGTACCAGCCATGCTAGGTGGCCTGCTAAGGGGCAGGTTGGGAAGGTTCCCTTCTAACACTTTTACTGGGGCTACCCCAGAATCAGAGTGTGAACCATCAGCTAATTTCTCACCAGATGTGCCAACTATGGTCTTATCCTGTTCAATGAGCATATTAACTAACAGTTCTCTTGAGGGATTCTTCCCTACCCCTAAACCTCTTTCAATGCAGAGACTCCTTGCTCCTTTCCAGCTAAGGTGATCATAAGCAACTCTGGTCAGATCAACAGTTTGACCTGTACCAGACATGATAGAAAAGGTTTAAGTGACAGAAAAAGAAAGAAAAAGTTTCAGTACTTTTTAAGGAACAGAAAAAAAAACTTTTAAAACTTTTAAAGAACTTTTTGAAAGTTTTAGAGGTACTTTTCAGCACTTAGCAAAAGAGTAAGAGAAGAAAAGCAAAACTTTTTGGTTAGGTGTACATACACTGAACTTGTTTTGTATATTTTTCTCTTATGAAAAGTACAAAATGACAAAGTGGTAAGTAGTTGCAAGTACTTATCCCACCGCTGCACGACCAATGTAGGAGGCTGGCCTGGTTTGTAGTGGTACCAAGGGGTACTTACACTCTGCACCAGGTCCAGTTATCCCTTATTAGTGTAGAAGAGGTGTCTAGCAGCTTAGGCTGATAGAAAATGGTAGCTTAGCAGAGCAGCTTAGGCTGAACTAGGAGACATGCAAAGCTCCCACTATACCACTGGTGTCATATGCACAATATCATAAGAAAACACAATACACAGATATACTAAAAATAAAGGTACTTTATTTTTATGACAATATGCCAAAAGTATCTCAGTGAGTACCCTCAGTATGAGGATAGCAAATATACACAAGATATATGTACACAATCCCAAAATTATGCAGTAATAGCAATAGAAAACAGTGCAAACAATGTATAGTCACAATAGATTGCAATGGGAGCACATAGGTATAGGGGCAACACAAACCATATACTCTAGAAGTGGAATGCGAACCACGAATGGACCCCAAACCTATGTGAGCTTGTAGAGGGTCGCTGGGACTGTAAGAAAACAGTGAGGGTTAGAAAAATAGCCCACCCCAAGACCCCGAAAAGTGGGTGCAAAGTGCACCTAAGTTCCCCAGAGAGCACAGAAGTCGTGATAGGGGAATTCTGCAATAAAGACCAACACCAGCAATGCAACAATGATGGATTTCCAGACGAGAGTACCTGTGGAACAAGGGGACCAAGTCCAAAAGTCACGATCAAGTCGGGAGTGGGCAGATGCCCAGGAAATGCCAGCTGTGGGTGCAAAGAAGCTGCCACCGGATGGTAGAAGCTGTGGATTCTGCAAGAACGAAGAGGGCTAGAAACTTCCTCTTTGGAGGATGGATGTCCCACGTCGTGAAGAAGCTTGCAGAGGTGTTTTCATGCAGAAAGACCGCAAAAAAGCCTTGCTAGCTGCAAGGGTCGTGGTTAGGGTTTTTAGATGCTGCTGTGGCCCAGGAGAGACCAGGATGTCGCCAATTGCGTGAGGAGACAGAGGGGGTGTCCAGCAAGACAAAGAGTCCACTCAGAAGCAAGCAGCACCCGCAGAAGTGCCGGAACAGGCACTACGAAGTGGGGTGAACCGGAGCTCACCCGAAGTCACAAAAGAAGGTTCCACGACGCCGGAGGACAACTCAGGAGGTCGTGCACTGCAGGTTAGAGTGCCGGGGACCCAGGCTTGGCTGTGCACAAAGGAAATCCTGGAAGAGTGCACAGGAGCCGGAGCAGCTGCAAATCACGCGGTACCCAGCAATGCAGTCTAGCGTGGGGAGGCAAGGACTTACCTCCACCAAACTTGGACTGAAGAGTCACTGGACTGTGGGAGTCACTTGGACAGAGTTGCTGAGTTCAAGGGACCTCGCTCGTCGTGCTGAGAGGAGACCCAGAGGACCGGTGATGCAGTTCTTTGGTGCCTGCGGTTGCAGGGGGAAGATTCCGTCGACCCACGGGAGATCTCTTCGGAGCTTCTAGTGCAGAGAGGAGGCAGACTACCCCACAGCATGCACCACCAGGAAAACAGTCGAGAAGGCGGCAGGATCAGCGTTACAAGGTCGCAGTAGTCGTCTTTGCTACTTTGTTGCAGTTTTGCAGGCTTCCAGCGCGGTCAGCAGTCGATTCCTTGGCAGAAGGTGAAGAGAGAGATGCAGAGGAACTCGGATGAGCTCTTGCAATCGTTATCTAAAGAATTCCCCAAAGCAGAGACCCTAAATAGCCAGAAAAGGAGGTTTGGCTACTTAGGAGAGAGGATAGGCTAGCAACACCTGCAGGAGCCTATCAGAAGGAGTCTCTGACGTCACCTGCTGGCCCTGGCCACTCAGAGCAGTCCAGTGTGCCAGCAGCACCTCTGTTTCCAAGATGGCAGAGGTCTGGAGCACACTGGAGGAGCTCTGGGCACCTCCCAGGGGAGGTGCAGGTCAGGGGAGTGGTCACTCCCCTTTCCTTTGTCCAGTTTCGCGCCAGAGCAGGGCTGGGGGATCCCTGAACCGGTGTAGACTGGCTTATGCAGAGATGAGCACCATCTGTGCCCATCAAAGCATTTCCAGAGGCTGGGGGAGGCTACTCCTCCCCAGCCCTGACACCCTTTTTCCAAAGGGAGAGGGTTTAACACCCTCTCTCTGAGGAAGTCCTTTGTTCTGCCTTACTGGGCCAAGCCTGGCTGGACCCCAGGAGGGCAGAAACCTGTTTGAGGGGTTGGCAGCAGCAGCAGCTGCAGTGAAACCCCAGGAAAGGCAGTTTGGCAGTACCCGGGTCTGTGCTAGAGACCCGGGGGATCATGGGATTGTCTCCCCAAAACCAGGATGGCATTGGGGGGGCAATTCCATGATCTTAGACATGTTACATGGCCATGTTCGGAGTTACTATTGTGAAGCTATACATAGGTAGTGACCTATGTATAGTGCACGCGTGTAATGGTGTCCCCGCACTCACAAAGTCTGGGGAATTTGCCCTGAACAATGTGGGGGCACCTTGGCTAGTGCCAGGGTGCCCACACACTAAGTAACTTAGCACCCAACCTTTACCAGGTAAAGGTTAGACATATAGGTGACTTATAAGTTACTTAAGTGCAGTGGTAAATGGCTGTGAAATAACGTGGACGTTATTTCACTCAGGCTGCAGTGGCAGGCCTGTGTAAGAATTGTCAGAGCTCCCTATGGGTGGCAAAAGAAATGCTGCAGCCCATAGGGATCTCCTGGAACCCCAATACCCTGGGTACCCCAGTACCATATACTAGGGAATTATAAGGCTGTTCCAGTATGCCAATGTAAATTGGTAAAATTGGTCACTGGCCTGTTAGTGACAATTTGGAAAGAAATGAGAGAGCATAACCACTGAGGTTCTGATTAGCAAAGCCTCAGTGAGACAGTTAGTCATAACACAGGTAACACATACAGGGCACACTTATGAGCACTGGGGCCCTGACTGGCAGGGTCCCAGTGACACATACAACTAAAACAACATATATACAGTGAAATATGGGGGTAACATGCCAGGCAAGATGGTACTTTCCTACAGATACTAGATCAAATGTAATGGGATGCCACTTCCTGTGATGCCATTCGGTTCAAAGGACACAAAATATCACTGCCCCACCCATGGTATTTTGGGTAAATGAGCTTCTCTGGAAGAAAACATCTGCAGCCGGAAACAAATCAGTGGCAATGCCAATAGGCTAGTGTGTATGTATGTATGAACAAACGCTGTTGCATGCAAAAATGTAGTTTTTCATATTAAAGCCTGCCTTATCGGCTTGCCGACTTCTAGGAATCAAACTGGAAGAAATGATTCCTTTCCTATATGAATACTGGAGGAGACAAAAGAACTGAATGTGATAAACATTGTAATGACTGAATTTATTTTTCTGATGTAAAATAGTCTTTCATGCATTCCAGTTCAAGCACATCCTGAAAGGCGGAATGATACATCAAATACCCAATAGAATGAGGCGACAGTGTGTTAAGCGAAAGTCTACGCTGTGTATATGTTAACGAGTTAGTAACAAAACGTCTTGCGCACAGCTGCGCCTCGTAGCAAGGACTTTGTTCTGAACAAGTGGACAGCTTGAGGGACGGAATACATAATGAACAGTTATTATAAATAGAGCTACATCTTATCTTGCAATAAAAACAGCACTTCACACTTTAAATATTCAGTATTCTGAAATATTAAATTGTGCATCTGTGATATCAAATTAATGTTAATTTGCAAGGCAGTCAGGGCAGCAAGTTTTATTTCAGATAGAGTTTACTGCTTGGAATCATTGCATTTAAAATTTTCAAAATTGTATGCAAGTGAAAAATAAACTACAGTCGTATTTTGAACACCTGCTAGAGAAAATACTGCGGACAGACTAGCTTAGTTTCAGAAGTTCAGTCTACAACTAAGACGTTTAATGGGCCGACGGATGGTTTGGGAAGGGAGTTATGTATACTCTAACAATGGGGAGCAAGGCACATGTGCTGTATATTTGCCCTTTGTATTGGCAGCGCGAAGATCTGTGAGGCCTTTCTTCTGTAGTAACAATGTATCTTGACTCTTATAGCTGCTCCACCACTTGTAATAAGTGGACACAGGGTTCATTAATTTGAATGTATTGTGTTAGTGATATTTCTAGATCCCTAGTCACGACCAATACAAAAATTAATAAAGACCTCAAGAATAAGGAGGCATTTCCTCATGATGCCAACATCATACTGAGGGGGTGATTTCAACCTTTCTGTTGATGAGAGGCACACAAGACAAAACCTTAATTACGCGCAGAGAAAATGTAATCCAGATGACAGAGTTTACATTCGTTTGCACCCACATGAAAGCTCTTCATGAACAAAGTACACCTTGACTGAGGGACAACACCGCATCCAGGAGAGGAAGCCAAGAAGGAACCAATGTTCATTTCAGATCACGCTAGCGTCTCCATGACATTTAACTTGTGAGGTATAAAAAAACACAACCAGGTCTGATTTACTATTGAATGACACCGACTCTTTAGTCACCCAAAATTAGTTTAACCAACTATTGGCCAAAAACAATGGATCAAGCTCACCATCCCAAATGTGATGAGATTCATTTAAGGCTAAGCTGAGGGATCCGCAAATAGTGTGATGGCAAAGAAAAACCAATAAATGAATGATACTATGAGGACACTGGAGAACAAAATCAGGGGGTTCAAACAAAAACAGGTCTAATTCATAGGTGTTCAAGATGTGAGGGCAGAACAAAGTGGCACAAAGGATGTCAAACACAGGGTTCTTCTTCCGTTGCCTGCCACGCTATAGAAATGTTATTATCATGGAACAGTAGGCATAACTAGCTTTTTGTCTGACCTTTCCAAGAAGGCAGCCTCTCCGGAGTTTGTACACTGAAGTACCCGACCAAAGATGGAGTGAGCCTCTTTTCTTGTGATGCCCTTTCCTTCTAACAAAATATATAAGGAGAGGGATTCTTTTTTACTTCATTTTTCTCCTAGACCTTACACTGGGATCTTATTCAACCCTAATTTAGGATGGGTATATTTAGTATTACCAATAATCAAGAATTCAAAATATTGCCAAGGAGGTTTTTTCTGCCCTTTGTGTTTTTCCTCTTAACTGGGATCATGTTGAGGAGACACTGGATGCCTTCCATAGGGATATTAAGCGCAGTCTGGCACGGTGACTATGGGGAAGAATCACCATTTCCTCAGACAATGAAGAAAGAAACTTGCAATTCCTTCATTGCAATCAGTCTTTAACAGAAACAAAAGACTAAAACTAAACGCATTTCCATGGCAATGGGAGAACAGGCTAGAGAAATGAATAATATTATTCACAACCACAGGTGAACCCGATGTCCTTCAACATATTAATATGTCAATGTCCTTCAATATGTTCAGTTTTACAAATTAAGTACCGATCGGCTATCTACACGTTCTGTAACTTACAGTAACTAAGGCTGCCATCACCAAAATAGGTCGGCTGCAATCATCCCCTTAAAAATCTACTGAAAAACTGGCACTTGCCGTCATATGTTTTCAAATGTCTACATCCTTCTCCGCTTGCAGATTCCCTCACAGAATGTACAACTATAAATGAAACTGGAAGACCTAGCAGGCCTAAAATCTACTCCACCGATCAATCAAAAGGATTGACCACAAACTGGCTAGCCACAATTCAGTCAAAAATTACACCAGCCATAGCACAAAGGTTATTTACACAACTTACAGAGTATTGGACTACTATGCCTTCAAGACAGCCCTCAACCTCTACTACAGACAGTTGAGAGAATCAATGAAAAAGGCCTTAGCCTCATGCATCGAGTCAAGCTCCAGTAACAGAAAAGACCTCTTCAGCATTGTCAAAGAATTCTCCAACCAGTCAGATGCATTAAACCACATTATTACCCCACCACAGGAACTTGGCAACAACCTTGTAATCTTCCATGTCAAGATCACCAACATCTACAGAAACTTCAAACCCAGCCCAAGTCACCGACTACTTCAAGCAACACAACGGCCCCGCTACCATCACAGAAATCCGACTAACCGAATGGAGCCAGTTCACCCCACAGTACACCGCCTCCATCATGAACTCGGTCCACCCAGGGACCCAAAGTGACCCATGCACTCATTACATCTTAAACACAGGCAAAGACAGAATCATCCACATACTCACCACCTTGTTCAACACCTCACATCCACCTTTCCCGAGGACTGGAAACACACAGAAGTCAATGCCCTACTAAAGAAATCAATCTGCAGACCCCAGCGAACTCAATAACTACAGACCAATCTCCCTGCTCCCAATTGTGGCCAAAGTATTAGAGAAACCCATCAACCAACAACACTCCTCACATCTGGAACGGAACCTCCTGTTCGACTCCTCCGAATCTGGATTGTGCAGAAAGCACAGCACACACCGAGACAGTCCTCAACACAGGCTACTGATGACATCTGAGACTTACTCAGCTGAAAAGAGACTGTGACTCTGATCCTCCAAGACCTCTCAAAAACCTTCAATATGGTTTCCCACAACACACTCATCACAAGGCTGCACAACATAGGCATCCAAGGAACCTCTCTCAGGTGCATCACCTCTTTTCTCACAAGAAGAATGCAAAAATGGCTGTCTTCCCTCCCTTTCACCTACGAGTCCAAGGAAATCATCTGTGGAGTACCCCAAGGATCCTCACTGAGCCCCACCCTCTTCAACACTTATATGACACCTCTGTCCAGCATTGTCAAAACCCAAGGACTCAACATCATATCTTACAACAATGACACACAACTCATCCTCTCCCTCTCTGAAGACACCACCAAGACCAACTCCCACAACAAACATTGCCAACTGGATGAAGGATAACTGCCTGAAGCTCAACACAGACAGGACAGAAGTACTGATCTTCAGAAACAAAAGTTCCCCATGAGACGCATCCTGGTGGCCCTCAGAACTCAGACCTACTCCTACCCCCCACTGCCCATGCTAGGTACCTGGGCATCATTATGGACAACAAGCTAACCATTGCGACTCAGGTCAACTCTGTCTCCTTCTTCATTCTCTGCATGCTTTGTAAGATATTCAAAGGCTACCCCAAAACTCAAGATCGATCATCACACAGGCCTTCATCTCCACCTGACTGGACTATGGCAATGCGCTCTTCGCAGGGATCGCAGCTCACCTTCAACGACCACAGACCATGCAGAATGCTACAGTAAGACTTGTCCTGTATCTCCTTTGTTGAACCCACATCACTCTCTACCTCAGGGAACTTTACTAGCTCCATGTACAGAAAAGATGCCAGAACAAGCTCCTGACCCACACATACAAGGTCCTACACAACTATGGACCTGCCTACTTGAACCATAACCTGAACTTCTATCAGTGCTGTTCCTCTGGTTCGGAGTATACCATACTCCAATGATGAACCCTTGTCCAATATTATGAAGTTCAGATATCCAGAAAGTGGAATGTCTTTGCAACTATGCAGTTCTTAATTGTCCCTTTTAATGGCATAAACATTGTTTACAATCATGGATGACTATTACATTGACATTATTTTACCGCACTTTTTTAACAGCATTTAAGTTACATTGTTGTTAGAAATGGGGACATTGGTTGGCAGTCAGGTTACCCCCCTGTCCAAGCAAGGACCCTCACTCTATTCAGGGTAAGTCACACACAATCCAAATTATCCTGAGCCCACCCTCTGGTAGCTTGGCACTGAGCAGTCAGGCTTCACTTAGAGGCAATGTTTAAAGTATTTGTGCAATAAATCATGCAATAACACAGTATAACACCACAAAAATACACCACACAGTGTTTAGTAAAATATCTCATGTGTATCTGGTTAAATGCAGGTCAAAACGATTAAGATTCAATAAGTACATTGTAGGAAGTTGGCTCTGTATGTGCTATTTCAAAGTAAGGAATAGCATGCACAGAGTCCAAGGGTTCCCCTTAGAGGTAAAATAGTGGTAAAAATAGATAATACTAATGCTCTATTTTGTGGTAGTGTGGTCGAGCAGTAGGCTTATCCAAGGAGTAGTGTTAAGCATTTGTTGTACATACACATAGACAATAAATGAGGTACACACACTCAGAGACAAATCCAGCCAATAGGTTTTGTATAGAAAAATATCTTTTCTTAGTTTATTTTAAGAACCACAGGTTCAAATTCTACATGTAATATCTCATTCGAAAGGTATTGCAGGTAAGTACTTTAGGAACTTCAAATCATCAAAATTGCATGTATACTTTTCAAGTTATTCACAAATAGCTGTTTTAAAAGTGGACACAGTGCAATTTTCACAGTTCCTAGGGGAGGTAAGTATTTGTTAGGTTAACCAGGTAAGTAAGACACTTACAGGGCTTAGTTCTTGGTCCAAGGTAGCCCACCGTTGGGGGTTCAGAGCAACCCCAAAGTCACCACACCAGCAGCTCAGGGCCGGTCAGGTGCAGAGTTCAAAGTGGTGCCCAAAACACATAGGCTAGAATGGAGAGAAGGGGGTGCCCCGGTTCCGGTCTGCTTGCAGGTAAGTACCCGCGTCTTCGGAGGGCAGACCAGGGGGGTTTTGTAGGGCACCGGGGGGGACACAAGCCCACACAGGAATTTCACCCTCAGCAGCGCGGGGGCGGCCGGGTGCAGTGTAGAAACAAGCGTCGGGTTTGTAATGGAAGTCAATGGGAGATCTAGGGATCTCTTCAGCGCTGCAGGCAGGCAAGGGGGGGGTTCCTCGGGGAAACCTCCACTTGGTCAAGGGAGAGGGACTCCTGGGGGTCACTCCTCCAGTGAAAGTCCGGTCCTTCAGGTCCTGGGGGCTGCGGGTGCAGGGTCTCTCCCAGGTGTCGGGACTTAGGATTCAAAGAGTCGCGGTCAGGGGAAGCCTCGGGATTCCCTCTGCAGGCGGCGCTGTGGGGGCTCAGGGGGGACAGGTTTTGGTACTCACAGTATCAGAGTAGTCCTGGGGTCCCTCCTGAGGTGTTGGATCGCCACCAGCCGAGTCGGGGTCGCCGGGTGCAGTGTTGCAAGTCTCACGCTTCTTGCGGGGAGCTTGCAGGGTTCTTTAAAGCTGCTGGAAACAAAGTTGCAGCTTTTCTTGGAGCAGGTCCGCTGTCCTCGGGAGTTTCTTGTCTTTTCGAAGCAGGGGCAGTCCTCAGAGGATGTCGAGGTCGCTGGTCCCTTTGGAAGGCGTCGCTGGAGCAGGATCTTTGGAAGGCAGGAGACAGGCCGGTGAGTTTCTGGAGCCAAGGCAGTTGTCGTCTTCTGGTCTTCCTCTGCAGGGGTTTTCAGCTAGGCAGTCCTTCTTCTTGTAGTTGCAGGAATCTAATTTTCTAGGGTTCAGGGTAGCCCTTAAATACTAATTTTAAGGGCGTGTTTAGGTCTGGGGGGTTAGTAGCCAATGGCTACTAGCCCTGAGGGTGGGTACACCCTCTTTGTGCCTCCTCCCAAGGGGAGGGGGTCACAATCCTAACCCTATTGGGGGAATCCTCCATCTGCAAGATGGAGGATTTCTAAAAGTTAGAGTCACTTCAGCTCAGGACACCTTAGGGGCTGTCCTGACTGGCCAGTGACTCCTCCTTGTTGCTTTCTTTGTTCCCTCCAGCCTTGCCGCCAAAAGTGGGGGCCGTGGCCGGAGGGGGCGGGCAACTCCACTAAGCTGGAGTGCCCTGCTGGGCTGTGACAAAGGGGTGAGCCTTTGAGGCTCACCGCCAGGTGTCACAGCTCCTGCCTGGGGGAGGTGTTAGCATCTCCACCCAGTGCAGGCTTTGTTACTGGCCTCAGAGTGACAAAGGCACTCTCCCCATGGGGCCAGCAACATGTCTCTGGTGTGGCAGGCTGCTGGAACTAGTCAGCCTACACAGACAGTCGGTTAAGTTTCAGGGGGCACCTCTAAGGTGCCCTCTGTGGTGTATTTTACAATAAAATGTACACTGGCATCAGTGTGCATTTATTGTGCTGAGAAGTTTAATACCAAACTTCCCAGTTTTCAGTGTAGCCATTATGGTGCTGTGGAGTTCGTGTTTGACAGACTCCCAGACCATATACGCTTATGGCTACCCTGCACTTACAATGTCTAAGGTTTTGTTTAGACACTGTAGGGGTACCATGCTCATGCACTGGTACCCTCACCTATGGTATAGTGCACCCTGCCTTAGGGCTGTAAGGCCTGCTAGAGGGGTGTCTTACCTATACTGCATAGGCAGTGAGAGGCTGGCATGGCACCCTGAGGGGAGTGCAATGTCGACTTACTCGTTTTGTCCTCACTAGCACACACAAGCTGGTAAGCAGTGTGTCTGTGCTGAGTGAGAGGTCTCCAGGGTGGCATAAGACATGCTGCAGCCCTTAGAGACCTTCCTTGGCATCAGGGCCCTTGGTACTAGAAGTACCAGTTACAAGGGATTTATCTGGATGCCAGGGTCTGCCAATTGTGGATACAAAAGTACAGGTTAGGGAAAGAACACTGGTGCTGGGGCCTGGTTAGCAGGCCTCAGCACACTTTCAATTGTAAACATAGCATCAGCAAAGGCAAAAAGTCAGGGGGCAACCATGCCAAGGAGGCATTTCCTTACACAACCCCCCCCCAAACGAAAGAGGATGAGACTAACCTTTCCCAAGAGAGTCTTCATTTTCTAAGTGGAAGAACCTGGAAAGGCCATCTGCATTGGCATGGGCAGTCCCAGGTCTGTGTTCCACTATAAAGTCCATTCCCTGTAGGGAGATGGACCACCTCAACAGTTTAGGATTTTCACCTTTCATTTGCATCAGCCATTTGAGAGGTCTGTGGTCAGTTTGAACTAGGAAGTGAGTCCCAAAGAGGTATGGTCTCAGCTTCTTCAGGGACCAAACCACAGCAAAGGCCTCCCTCTCAATGGCACTCCAACGCTGCTCCCTGGGGAGTAACCTCCTGCTAATGAAAGCAACAGGCTGGTCAAGGCCATCATCATTTGTTTGGGACAAAACTGCTCCTATCCCATGTTCAGAGGCATCAGTCTGCACAAGGAACTGCTTAGAATAATCTGGAGCTTTTAGAACTGGTGCTGAGCACATTGCTTGTTTCAGGATGTCAAAGGCCTGTTGGCATTCCACAGTCCAGTTCACTTTCTTGGGCATTTTCTTGGAGGTGAGTTCAGTGAGGGCTGTCACAATGGATCCATATCCCTTCACAAACCTCCTGTAATACCCAGTCAAGCCAAGGAATGCCCTGACTTGAGTCTGGGTTTTTGGAGCTACCCAGTCCAGAATAGTCTGGATCTTGGGTTGGAGTGGCTGAACTTGGCCTCCACCTACAAGGTGGCCCAAGTAAACCACAGTTCCCTGCCCTATCTGGCATTTGGATGCCTTGATAGAGAGGCCTGCAGATTGCAGAGCCTTCAAAACCTTCTTCAGGTGGACCAGGTGATCCTGCCAGGTGGAGCTAAAGACAGCAATATCATCAAGATAAGCTGTGCTAAAGGACTCCAAGCCAGCAAGGACTTGATTCACCAACCTTTGGAAGGTGGCAGGGGCATTCTTTAAACCAAAGGGCATAACAGTAAACTGATAATGCCCATCAGGTGTGGAGAATGCTGTTTTCTCTTTTGCTCCAGGTGCCATTTTTATTTGCCAGTACCCTGCTGTCAAGTCAAAGGTACTTAAGAATTTGGCAGCACCTAATTTGTCTATGAGCTCATCAGCTCTTGGAATTGGATGAGCATCTGTCTTGGTGACAGAATTGAGCCCTCTGTAGTCCACACAAAACCTCATCTCTTTCTTTCCATCTTTGGTGTGAGGTTTGGGGACTAAGACCACTGGGCTAGCCCAGGGGCTGTCAGAGCGCTCAATTACTCCCAATTCCAGCATCTTGTGGACTTCCACCTTGATGCTTTCCTTAACATGGTCAGACTGTCTAAAGATTTTGTTTTTGACAGGCATGCTGTCTCCTGTGTCCACATCATGGGTACACAGGTGTGTCTGACCAGGGGTTAAGGAGAAGAGTTCAGGAAACTGTTGTAGGACTCTCCTACAATCAGCTTGCTGTTGGCCAGAGAGGGTGTCTGAGTAGATCACTCCATCTACTGTGCCATCTTTTGGGTCTGATGACAGAAGATCAGGGAGAGGTTCACTCTCTGCCTCCTGATCCTCATCTGTTACCATCAACAGATTCACATCAGCCCTGTCATGGAAGAGCTTAAGGCGGTTCACATGGATCACCCTCTTGGGGCTCCTGCTTGTGCCCAGGTCCACCAGGTAGGTGACCTGACTCTTCCTTTCTAGCACTGGGTAAGGGCCACTCCATTTGTCCTGGAGTGCCCTGGGAGCCACAGGCTCCAGAACCCAGACTTTCTGCCCTGGTTGGAACTCAACCAGTGCAGCCTTTTGGTCATACCAAAACTTCTGGAGTTGTTGGCTGGCCTCAAGGTTTTTGGTTGCCTTTTCCATGTACTCTGCCATTCTAGAGCGAAGGCCAAGTACATAGTCCACTATGTCCTGTTTAGGCTCATGGAGAGGTCTCTCCCAGCCTTCTTTAACAAGGGCAAGTGGTCCCCTTACAGGATGACCAAACAGAAGTTCAAAGGGTGAGAATCCTACTCCCTTCTGTGGCACCTCTCTGTAAGCGAAAAGCAGACATGGCAAGAGGACATCCCATCTCCTTTTGAGTTTTTCTGGGAGCCCCATGATCATGCCTTTTAATGTCTTGTTGAATCTCTCAACCAAGCCATTAGTTTGTGGATGGTATGGTGTAGTGAATTTATAAGTCACTCCACACTCATTCCACATGTGCTTTAGGTATGCTGACATGAAGTTGGTACCTCTGTCAGACACCACCTCCTTAGGGAAACCCACTCTGGTAAAGATACCAATGAGGGCCTTGGCTACTGCAGGGGCAGTAGTCGACCTAAGGGGAATAGCTTCAGGATACCTGGTAGCATGATCCACTACTACCAGGATATACATATTTCCTGAGGCTGTGGGAGGTTCTAGTGGACCAACTATGTCCACACCCACTCTTTCAAAGGGAACCCCCACCACTGGAAGTGGAATGAGGGGGGCCTTTGGATGTCCACCTGTCTTACCACTGGCTTGACAGGTGGGGCAGGAGAGGCAAAACTCCTTAACCATGTTGGACATATTGGGCCAGTAGAAGTGGTTGACTAACCTCTCCCACGTCTTGGTTTGTCCCAAATGTCCAGCAAGGGGAATGTCATGGGCCAATGTTAGGATGAACTTCCTGAACAGCTGAGGCACTACCACTCTCCTAGTGGCACCAGGTTTGGGGTCTCTGGCCTCAGTGTACAGGAGTCCATCTTCCCAATAGACCCTATGTGTTCCATTTTTCTTGCCTTTGGACTCTTCAGCAGCTTGCTGCCTAAGGCCTTCAAGAGAGGGACAGGTTTCTTGTCCCTTACACAGCTCCTCCCTTGAGGGTCCCCCTGGGCCCAAGAGCTCAACCTGGTAAGGTTCAAGCTCCAAAGGCTCAGTTCCCTCAGAGGGCAGAACTTCTTCCTGAGAAGAGAGGTTCCCTTTCTTTTGCTGTGTTGCAGTTGGTTTCCCAACTGACTTTCCTGTTCTCTTGGTAGGCTGGGCCATTCTTCCAGACTCCAGCTCTACTTGTTCACCCTGTGCCTTGCATTGTGCTCTTGTTTTCACACACACCAGTTCAGGGATACCCAGCATTGCTGCATGGGTTTTTAGTTCTACCTCAGCCCATGCTGAGGACTCCAGGTCATTTCCAAGCAGACAGTCCACTGGGATATTTGAGGAGACCACCACCTGTTTCAGGCCATTGACCCCTCCCCATTCTAAAGTAACCATTGCCATGGGATGTACTTTTCTCTGATTGTCAGCGTTGGTGACTGTGTAAGTTTTTCCAGTCAGGTATTGGCCAGGGGAAACCAGTTTCTCTGTCACCATGGTGACACTGGCACCTGTATCCCTCAGGCCCTCTATTCTAGTCCCATTAATTAAGAGTTGCTGTCTGTATTTTTGCATGTTAGGCGGCCAGACAGCTAGTGTGGCTAAATCCACCCCACCCTCAGAAACTAGAGTAGCTTCAGTGTGGACCCTGATTTGCTCTGGGCACACTGTTGATCCCACTTGGAGACTAGCCATACCAGTGTTACCTGGATGGGAGTTTGGAGTGGAACCTTTCTTGGGACAGGCCTTGTCTCCAGTTTGGTGTCCATGCTGTTTACAGCTATGACACCAGGCCTTTTTGGGATCAAAGTTTTTACCCTTGTACCCATTGTTTTGTGAAGAGGCTCTGGGCCCACCCTCCTGTGCAGGTTTTTGGGGGCCTGTAGAAGACTCTTTACTATTTTTAGTTTTGGTTGTCTCATCACCCTTCCCCTGGGGAGTCTTTGTGACCCCTTTCTTTTGGTCACCCCCTGTTGAAGTCTTGGACACCCTTGTCTTGACCCAATGGTCCGCCTTCTTTCCCAATTCTTGGGGAGAAATTGGTCCTAGGTCTACCAGATGCTGATGCAGTTTATCATTGAAACAATTACTTAACAGGTGTTCTTTCACAAATAAATTGTACAGCCCATCATAATTACTTACACCACTGCCTTGAATCCAACCATCTAGTGTTTTCACTGAGTAGTCAACAAAGTCAACCCAGGTCTGGCTCGAGGATTTTTGAGCCCCCCTGAACCTAATCCTGTACTCCTCAGTGGAGAATCCAAAGCCCTCAATCAGGGTACCCTTCATGAGGTCATAAGATTCTGCATCTTTTCCAGAGAGTGTGAGGAGTCTATCCCTACACTTCCCAGTGAACATTTCCCAAAGGAGAGCACCCCAGTGAGATCTGTTCACTTTTCTGGTTACACAAGCCCTCTCAAAAGCTGTGAACCATTTGGTGATGTCATCACCATCTTCATATTTTGTCACAATCCCTTTGGGGATTTTTAACATGTCAGGAGAATCTCTGACCCTATTTATATTGCTGCCACCATTGATGGGTCCTAGGCCCATCTCTTGTCTTTCCCTTTCTATGGCTAGGAGCTGTCTCTCTAAAGCCAATCTTTTGGCCATCCTGGCTAACAGGAGGTCATCTTCACTGAGGGCATCCTCAGTGATTTCAGAAATGTGGGACCCTCCTGTGAGGGACTCACTATTTCTGACTAACACAGTTGGAGACAGGACTTGAGGGGTCCTGTTCTCCCTATTTAGGACTGGAGGAGGGACATTGGCCTCCAAGTCACTAATTTCTTCCTCTGTGAGGTCATCATCAGAGGGGTTGGCTTTTTCAAACTCTGCCAACAGCTCCTGGAGCTGAATTTTGGTAGGTCTGGAGCCAATGGTTATTTTTTTGATATTACAGAGAGACCTTAGCTCCCTCATCTTAAGATGGAGGTAAGGTGTGGTGTCGAGTTCCACCACATTCATCTCTGTATCAGACATTATTTTGCTAAGAGTTGGAAGACTTTTTAAAGAATCTAAAACTGTTTCTAGAATCTAATTTCAAACTTTTAACAAACTTTTAAACTCTAAAAGACAATGCTAAACAGGGACTTAACACACAAGGCCCTAGCAGGACTTTTAAGAATTTAGAAAAATTTCAAATTGCAAAAATGAATTTCTAATGACAATTTTGGAATTTGTCGTGTGATCAGGTATTGGCTGAGTAGTCCAGCAAATGCAAAGTCTTGTACCCCACCGCTGATCCACCAATGTAGGAAGTTGGCTCTGTATGTGCTATTTCAAAGTAAGGAATAGCATGCACAGAGTCCAAGGGTTCCCCTTAGAGGTAAAATAGTGGTAAAAATAGATAATACTAATGCTCTATTTTGTGGTAGTGTGGTCGAGCAGTAGGCTTATCCAAGGAGTAGTGTTAAGCATTTGTTGTACATACACATAGACAATAAATGAGGTACACACACTCAGAGACAAATCCAGCCAATAGGTTTTGTATAGAAAAATATCTTTTCTTAGTTTATTTTAAGAACCACAGGTTCAAATTCTACATGTAATATCTCATTCGAAAGGTATTGCAGGTAAGTACTTTAGGAACTTCAAATCATCAAAATTGCATGTATACTTTTCAAGTTATTCACAAATAGCTGTTTTAAAAGTGGACACAGTGCAATTTTCACAGTTCCTAGGGGAGGTAAGTATTTGTTAGGTTAACCAGGTAAGTAAGACACTTACAGGGCTTAGTTCTTGGTCCAAGGTAGCCCACCGTTGGGGGTTCAGAGCAACCCCAAAGTCACCACACCAGCAGCTCAGGGCCGGTCAGGTGCAGAGTTCAAAGTGGTGCCCAAAACACATAGGCTAGAATGGAGAGAAGGGGGTGCCCCGGTTCCGGTCTGCTTGCAGGTAAGTACCCGCGTCTTCGGAGGGCAGACCAGGGGGGTTTTGTAGGGCACCGGGGGGGACACAAGCCCACACAGGAATTTCACCCTCAGCAGCGCGGGGGCGGCCGGGTGCAGTGTAGAAACAAGCGTCGGGTTTGTAATGGAAGTCAATGGGAGATCTAGGGATCTCTTCAGCGCTGCAGGCAGGCAAGGGGGGGGTTCCTCGGGGAAACCTCCACTTGGTCAAGGGAGAGGGACTCCTGGGGGTCACTCCTCCAGTGAAAGTCCGGTCCTTCAGGTCCTGGGGGCTGCGGGTGCAGGGTCTCTCCCAGGTGTCGGGACTTAGGATTCAAAGAGTCGCGGTCAGGGGAAGCCTCGGGATTCCCTCTGCAGGCGGCGCTGTTGGGGCTCAGGGGGGACAGGTTTTGGTACTCACAGTATCAGAGTAGTCCTGGGGTCCCTCCTGAGGTGTTGGATCGCCACCAGCCGAGTCGGGGTCGCCGGGTGCAGTGTTGCAAGTCTCACGCTTCTTGCGGGGAGCTTGCAGGGTTCTTTAAAGCTGCTGGAAACAAAGTTGCAGCTTTTCTTGGAGCAGGTCCGCTGTCCTCGGGAGTTTCTTGTCTTTTCGAAGCAGGGGCAGTCCTCAGAGGATGTCGAGGTCGCTGGTCCCTTTGGAAGGCGTCGCTGGAGCAGGATCTTTGGAAGGCAGGAGACAGGCCGGTGAGTTTCTGGAGCCAAGGCAGTTGTCGTCTTCTGGTCTTCCTCTGCAGGGGTTTTCAGCTAGGCAGTCCTTCTTCTTGTAGTTGCAGGAATCTAATTTTCTAGGGTTCAGGGTAGCCCTTAAATACTAATTTTAAGGGCGTGTTTAGGTCTGGGGGGTTAGTAGCCAATGGCTACTAGCCCTGAGGGTGGGTACACCCTCTTTGTGCCTCCTCCCAAGGGGAGGGGGTCACAATCCTAACCCTATTGGGGGAATCCTCCATCTGCAAGATGGAGGATTTCTAAAAGTTAGAGTCACTTCAGCTCAGGACACCTTAGGGGCTGTCCTGACTGGCCAGTGACTCCTCCTTGTTGCTTTCTTTGTTCCCTCCAGCCTTGCCGCCAAAAGTGGGGGCCGTGGCCGGAGGGGGCGGGCAACTCCACTAAGCTGGAGTGCCCTGCTGGGCTGTGACAAAGGGGTGAGCCTTTGAGGCTCACCGCCAGGTGTCACAGCTCCTGCCTGGGGGAGGTGTTAGCATCTCCACCCAGTGCAGGCTTTGTTACTGGCCTCAGAGTGACAAAGGCACTCTCCCCATGGGGCCAGCAACATGTCTCTGGTGTGGCAGGCTGCTGGAACTAGTCAGCCTACACAGACAGTCGGTTAAGTTTCAGGGGGCACCTCTAAGGTGCCCTCTGTGGTGTATTTTACAATAAAATGTACACTGGCATCAGTGTGCATTTATTGTGCTGAGAAGTTTGATACCAAACTTCCCAGTTTTCAGTGTAGCCATTATGGTGCTGTGGAGTTCGTGTTTGACAGACTCCCAGACCATATACTCTTATGGCTACCCTGCACTTACAATGTCTAAGGTTTTGTTTAGACACTGTAGGGGTACCATGCTCATGCACTGGTACCCTCACCTATGGTATAGTGCACCCTGCCTTAGGGCTGTAAGGCCTGCTAGAGGGGTGTCTTACCTATACTGCATAGGCAGTGAGAGGCTGGCATGGCACCCTGAGGGGAGTGCCATGTCGACTTACTCGTTTTGTCCTCACTAGCACACACAAGCTGGTAAGCAGTGTGTCTGTGCTGAGTGAGAGGTCTCCAGGGTGGCATAAGACATGCTGCAGCCCTTAGAGACCTTCCTTGGCATCAGGGCCCTTGGTACTAGAAGTACCAGTTACAAGGGATTTATCTGGATGCCAGGGTCTGCCAATTGTGGATACAAAAGTACAGGTTAGGGAAAGAACACTGGTGCTGGGGCCTGGTTAGCAGGCCTCAGCACACTTTCAATTGTAAACATAGCATCAGCAAAGGCAAAAAGTCAGGGGGCAACCATGCCAAGGAGGCATTTCCTTACACAACCCCCCCCCAAACGAAAGAGGATGAGACTAACCTTTCCCAAGAGAGTCTTCATTTTCTAAGTGGAAGAACCTGGAAAGGCCATCTGCATTGGCATGGGCAGTCCCAGGTCTGTGTTCCACTATAAAGTCCATTCCCTGTAGGGAGATGGACCACCTCAACAGTTTAGGATTTTCACCTTTCATTTGCATCAGCCATTTGAGAGGTCTGTGGTCAGTTTGAACTAGGAAGTGAGTCCCAAAGAGGTATGGTCTCAGCTTCTTCAGGGACCAAACCACAGCAAAGGCCTCCCTCTCAATGGCACTCCAACGCTGCTCCCTGGGGAGTAACCTCCTGCTAATGAAAGCAACAGGCTGGTCAAGGCCATCATCATTTGTTTGGGACAAAACTGCCCCTATCCCATGTTCAGAGGCATCAGTCTGCACAAGGAACTGCTTAGAATAATCTGGAGCTTTTAGAACTGGTGCTGAGCACATTGCTTGTTTCAGGATGTCAAAGGCCTGTTGGCATTCCACAGTCCAGTTCACTTTCTTGGGCATTTTCTTGGAGGTGAGTTCAGTGAGGGCTGTCACAATGGATCCATATCCCTTCACAAACCTCCTGTAATACCCAGTCAAGCCAAGGAATGCCCTGACTTGAGTCTGGGTTTTTGGAGCTACCCAGTCCAGAATAGTCTGGATCTTGGGTTGGAGTGGCTGAACTTGGCCTCCACCTACAAGGTGGCCCAAGTAAACCACAGTTCCCTGCCCTATCTGGCATTTGGATGCCTTGATAGAGAGGCCTGCAGATTGCAGAGCCTTCAAAACCTTCTTCAGGTGGACCAGGTGATCCTGCCAGGTGGAGCTAAAGACAGCAATATCATCAAGATAAGCTGTGCTAAAGGACTCCAAGCCAGCAAGGACTTGATTCACCAACCTTTGGAAGGTGGCAGGGGCATTCTTTAAACCAAAGGGCATAACAGTAAACTGATAATGCCCATCAGGTGTGGAGAATGCTGTTTTCTCTTTTGCTCCAGGTGCCATTTTTATTTGCCAGTACCCTGCTGTCAAGTCAAAGGTACTTAAGAATTTGGCAGCACCTAATTTGTCTATGAGCTCATCAGCTCTTGGAATTGGATGAGCATCTGTCTTGGTGACAGAATTGAGCCCTCTGTAGTCCACACAAAACCTCATCTCTTTCTTTCCATCTTTGGTGTGAGGTTTGGGGACTAAGACCACTGGGCTAGCCCAGGGGCTGTCAGAGCGCTCAATTACTCCCAATTCCAGCATCTTGTGGACTTCCACCTTGATGCTTTCCTTAACATGGTCAGACTGTCTAAAGATTTTGTTTTTGACAGGCATGCTGTCTCCTGTGTCCACATCATGGGTACACAGGTGTGTCTGACCAGGGGTTAAGGAGAAGAGTTCAGGAAACTGTTGTAGGACTCTCCTACAATCAGCTTGCTGTTGGCCAGAGAGGGTGTCTGAGTAGATCACTCCATCTACTGTGCCATCTTTTGGGTCTGATGACAGAAGATCAGGGAGAGGTTCACTCTCTGCCTCCTGATCCTCATCTGTTACCATCAACAGATTCACATCAGCCCTGTCATGGAAGAGCTTAAGGCGGTTCACATGGATCACCCTCTTGGGGCTCCTGCTTGTGCCCAGGTCCACCAGGTAGGTGACCTGACTCTTCCTTTCTAGCACTGGGTAAGGGCCACTCCATTTGTCCTGGAGTGCCCTGGGAGCCACAGGCTCCAGAACCCAGACTTTCTGCCCTGGTTGGAACTCAACCAGTGCAGCCTTTTGGTCATACCAAAACTTCTGGAGTTGTTGGCTGGCCTCAAGGTTTTTGGTTGCCTTTTCCATGTACTCTGCCATTCTAGAGCGAAGGCCAAGTACATAGTCCACTATGTCCTGTTTAGGCTCATGGAGAGGTCTCTCCCAGCCTTCTTTAACAAGGGCAAGTGGTCCCCTTACAGGATGACCAAACAGAAGTTCAAAGGGTGAGAATCCTACTCCCTTCTGTGGCACCTCTCTGTAAGCGAAAAGCAGACATGGCAAGAGGACATCCCATCTCCTTTTGAGTTTTTCTGGGAGCCCCATGATCATGCCTTTTAATGTCTTGTTGAATCTCTCAACCAAGCCATTAGTTTGTGGATGGTATGGTGTAGTGAATTTATAAGTCACTCCACACTCATTCCACATGTGCTTTAGGTATGCTGACATGAAGTTGGTACCTCTGTCAGACACCACCTCCTTAGGGAAACCCACTCTGGTAAAGATACCAATGAGGGCCTTGGCTACTGCAGGGGCAGTAGTCGACCTAAGGGGAATAGCTTCAGGATACCTGGTAGCATGATCCACTACTACCAGGATATACATATTTCCTGAGGCTGTGGGAGGTTCTAGTGGACCAACTATGTCCACACCCACTCTTTCAAAGGGAACCCCCACCACTGGAAGTGGAATGAGGGGGGCCTTTGGATGTCCACCTGTCTTACCACTGGCTTGACAGGTGGGGCAGGAGAGGCAAAACTCCTTAACCATGTTGGACATATTGGGCCAGTAGAAGTGGTTGACTAACCTCTCCCACGTCTTGGTTTGTCCCAAATGTCCAGCAAGGGGAATGTCATGGGCCAATGTTAGGATGAACTTCCTGAACAGCTGAGGCACTACCACTCTCCTAGTGGCACCAGGTTTGGGGTCTCTGGCCTCAGTGTACAGGAGTCCATCTTCCCAATAGACCCTATGTGTTCCATTTTTCTTGCCTTTGGACTCTTCAGCAGCTTGCTGCCTAAGGCCTTCAAGAGAGGGACAGGTTTCTTGTCCCTTACACAGCTCCTCCCTTGAGGGTCCCCCTGGGCCCAAGAGCTCAACCTGGTAAGGTTCAAGCTCCAAAGGCTCAGTTCCCTCAGAGGGCAGAACTTCTTCCTGAGAAGAGAGGTTCCCTTTCTTTTGCTGTGTTGCAGTTGGTTTCCCAACTGACTTTCCTGTTCTCTTGGTAGGCTGGGCCATTCTTCCAGACTCCAGCTCTACTTGTTCACCCTGTGCCTTGCATTGTGCTCTTGTTTTCACACACACCAGTTCAGGGATACCCAGCATTGCTGCATGGGTTTTTAGTTCTACCTCAGCCCATGCTGAGGACTCCAGGTCATTTCCAAGCAGACAGTCCACTGGGATATTTGAGGAGACCACCACCTGTTTCAGGCCATTGACCCCTCCCCATTCTAAAGTAACCATTGCCATGGGATGTACTTTTCTCTGATTGTCAGCGTTGGTGACTGTGTAAGTTTTTCCAGTCAGGTATTGGCCAGGGGAAACCAGTTTCTCTGTCACCATGGTGACACTGGCACCTGTATCCCTCAGGCCCTCTATTCTAGTCCCATTAATTAAGAGTTGCTGTCTGTATTTTTGCATGTTAGGCGGCCAGACAGCTAGTGTGGCTAAATCCACCCCACCCTCAGAAACTAGAGTAGCTTCAGTGTGGACCCTGATTTGCTCTGGGCACACTGTTGATCCCACTTGGAGACTAGCCATACCAGTGTTACCTGGATGGGAGTTTGGAGTGGAACCTTTCTTGGGACAGGCCTTGTCTCCAGTTTGGTGTCCATGCTGTTTACAGCTATGACACCAGGCCTTTTTGGGATCAAAGTTTTTACCCTTGTACCCATTGTTTTGTGAAGAGGCTCTGGGCCCACCCTCCTGTGCAGGTTTTTGGGGGCCTGTAGAAGACTCTTTACTATTTTTAGTTTTGGTTGTCTCATCACCCTTCCCCTGGGGAGTCTTTGTGACCCCTTTCTTTTGGTCACCCCCTGTTGAAGTCTTGGACACCCTTGTCTTGACCCAATGGTCCGCCTTCTTTCCCAATTCTTGGGGAGAAATTGGTCCTAGGTCTACCAGATGCTGATGCAGTTTATCATTGAAACAATTACTTAACAGGTGTTCTTTCACAAATAAATTGTACAGCCCATCATAATTACTTACACCACTGCCTTGAATCCAACCATCTAGTGTTTTCACTGAGTAGTCAACAAAGTCAACCCAGGTCTGGCTCGAGGATTTTTGAGCCCCCCTGAACCTAATCCTGTACTCCTCAGTGGAGAATCCAAAGCCCTCAATCAGGGTACCCTTCATGAGGTCATAAGATTCTGCATCTTTTCCAGAGAGTGTGAGGAGTCTATCCCTACACTTCCCAGTGAACATTTCCCAAAGGAGAGCACCCCAGTGAGATCTGTTCACTTTTCTGGTTACACAAGCCCTCTCAAAAGCTGTGAACCATTTGGTGATGTCATCACCATCTTCATATTTTGTCACAATCCCTTTGGGGATTTTTAACATGTCAGGAGAATCTCTGACCCTATTTATATTGCTGCCACCATTGATGGGTCCTAGGCCCATCTCTTGTCTTTCCCTTTCTATGGCTAGGAGCTGTCTCTCTAAAGCCAATCTTTTGGCCATCCTGGCTAACAGGAGGTCATCTTCACTGAGGGCATCCTCAGTGATTTCAGAAATGTGGGACCCTCCTGTGAGGGACTCACTATTTCTGACTAACACAGTTGGAGACAGGACTTGAGGGGTCCTGTTCTCCCTATTTAGGACTGGAGGAGGGACATTGGCCTCCAAGTCACTAATTTCTTCCTCTGTGAGGTCATCATCAGAGGGGTTGGCTTTTTCAAACTCTGCCAACAGCTCCTGGAGCTGAATTTTGGTAGGTCTGGAGCCAATGGTTATTTTTTTGATATTACAGAGAGACCTTAGCTCCCTCATCTTAAGATGGAGGTAAGGTGTGGTGTCGAGTTCCACCACATTCATCTCTGTATCAGACATTATTTTGCTAAGAGTTGGAAGACTTTTTAAAGAATCTAAAACTGTTTCTAGAATCTAATTTCAAACTTTTAACAAACTTTTAAACTCTAAAAGACAATGCTAAACAGGGACTTAACACACAAGGCCCTAGCAGGACTTTTAAGAATTTAGAAAAATTTCAAATTGCAAAAATGAATTTCTAATGACAATTTTGGAATTTGTCGTGTGATCAGGTATTGGCTGAGTAGTCCAGCAAATGCAAAGTCTTGTACCCCACCGCTGATCCACCAATGTAGGAAGTTGGCTCTGTATGTGCTATTTCAAAGTAAGGAATAGCATGCACAGAGTCCAAGGGTTCCCCTTAGAGGTAAAATAGTGGTAAAAATAGATAATACTAATGCTCTATTTTGTGGTAGTGTGGTCGAGCAGTAGGCTTATCCAAGGAGTAGTGTTAAGCATTTGTTGTACATACACATAGACAATAAATGAGGTACACACACTCAGAGACAAATCCAGCCAATAGGTTTTGTATAGAAAAATATCTTTTCTTAGTTTATTTTAAGAACCACAGGTTCAAATTCTACATGTAATATCTCATTCGAAAGGTATTGCAGGTAAGTACTTTAGGAACTTCAAATCATCAAAATTGCATGTATACTTTTCAAGTTATTCACAAATAGCTGTTTTAAAAGTGGACACAGTGCAATTTTCACAGTTCCTAGGGGAGGTAAGTATTTGTTAGGTTAACCAGGTAAGTAAGACACTTACAGGGCTTAGTTCTTGGTCCAAGGTAGCCCACCGTTGGGGGTTCAGAGCAACCCCAAAGTCACCACACCAGCAGCTCAGGGCCGGTCAGGTGCAGAGTTCAAAGTGGTGCCCAAAACACATAGGCTAGAATGGAGAGAAGGGGGTGCCCCGGTTCCGGTCTGCTTGCAGGTAAGTACCCGCGTCTTCGGAGGGCAGACCAGGGGGGTTTTGTAGGGCACCGGGGGGGACACAAGCCCACACAGGAATTTCACCCTCAGCAGCGCGGGGGCGGCCGGGTGCAGTGTAGAAACAAGCGTCGGGTTTGTAATGGAAGTCAATGGGAGATCTAGGGATCTCTTCAGCGCTGCAGGCAGGCAAGGGGGGGGTTCCTCGGGGAAACCTCCACTTGGTCAAGGGAGAGGGACTCCTGGGGGTCACTCCTCCAGTGAAAGTCCGGTCCTTCAGGTCCTGGGGGCTGCGGGTGCAGGGTCTCTCCCAGGTGTCGGGACTTAGGATTCAAAGAGTCGCAGTCAGGGGAAGCCTCGGGATTCCCTCTGCAGGCGGCGCTGTGGGGGCTCAGGGGGGACAGGTTTTGGTACTCACAGTATCAGAGTAGTCCTGGGGTCCCTCCTGAGGTGTTGGATCGCCACCAGCCGAGTCGGGGTCGCCGGGTGCAGTGTTGCAAGTCTCACGCTTCTTGCGGGGAGCTTGCAGGGTTCTTTAAAGCTGCTGGAAACAAAGTTGCAGCTTTTCTTGGAGCAGGTCCGCTGTCCTCGGGAGTTTCTTGTCTTTTCGAAGCAGGGGCAGTCCTCAGAGGATGTCGAGGTCGCTGGTCCCTTTGGAAGGCGTCGCTGGAGCAGGATCTTTGGAAGGCAGGAGACAGGCCGGTGAGTTTCTGGAGCCAAGGCAGTTGTCGTCTTCTGGTCTTCCTCTGCAGGGGTTTTCAGCTAGGCAGTCCTTCTTCTTGTAGTTGCAGGAATCTAATTTTCTAGGGTTCAGGGTAGCCCTTAAATACTAATTTTAAGGGCGTGTTTAGGTCTGGGGGGTTAGTAGCCAATGGCTACTAGCCCTGAGGGTGGGTACACCCTCTTTGTGCCTCCTCCCAAGTGGAGGGGGTCACAATCCTAACCCTATTGGGGGAATCCTCCATCTGCAAGATGGAGGATTTCTAAAAGTTAGAGTCACTTCAGCTCAGGACACCTTAGGGGCTGTCCTGACTGGCCAGTGACTCCTCCTTGTTGCTTTCTTTGTTCCCTCCAGCCTTGCCGCCAAAAGTGGGGGCCGTGGCCGGAGGGGGCGGGCAACTCCACTAAGCTGGAGTGCCCTGCTGGGCTGTGACAAAGGGGTGAGCCTTTGAGGCTCACCGCCAGGTGTCACAGCTCCTGCCTGGGGGAGGTGTTAGCATCTCCACCCAGTGCAGGCTTTGTTACTGGCCTCAGAGTGACAAAGGCACTCTCCCCATGGGGCCAGCAACATGTCTCTGGTGTGGCAGGCTGCTGGAACTAGTCAGCCTACACAGACAGTCGGTTAAGTTTCAGGGGGCACCTCTAAGGTGCCCTCTGTGGTGTATTTTACAATAAAATGTACACTGGCATCAGTGTGCATTTATTGTGCTGAGAAGTTTGATACCAAACTTCCCAGTTTTCAGTGTAGCCATTATGGTGCTGTGGAGTTCGTGTTTGACAGACTCCCAGACCATATACTCTTATGGCTACCCTGCACTTACAATGTCTAAGGTTTTGTTTAGACACTGTAGGGGTACCATGCTCATGCACTGGTACCCTCACCTATGGTATAGTGCACCCTGCCTTAGGGCTGTAAGGCCTGCTAGAGGGGTGTCTTACCTATACTGCATAGGCAGTGAGAGGCTGGCATGGCACCCTGAGGGGAGTGCAATGTCGACTTACTCGTTTTGTCCTCACTAGCACACACAAGCTGGTAAGCAGTGTGTCTGTGCTGAGTGAGAGGTCTCCAGGGTGGCATAAGACATGCTGCAGCCCTTAGAGACCTTCCTTGGCATCAGGGCCCTTGGTACTAGAAGTACCAGTTACAAGGGATTTATCTGGATGCCAGGGTCTGCCAATTGTGGATACAAAAGTACAGGTTAGGGAAAGAACACTGGTGCTGGGGCCTGGTTAGCAGGCCTCAGCACACTTTCAATTGTAAACATAACATCAGCAAAGGCAAAAAGTCAGGGGGCAACCATGCCAAGGAGGCATTTCCTTACACAACCCCCCCCCAAACGAAAGAGGATGAGACTAACCTTTCCCAAGAGAGTCTTCATTTTCTAAGTGGAAGAACCTGGAAAGGCCATCTGCATTGGCATGGGCAGTCCCAGGTCTGTGTTCCACTATAAAGTCCATTCCCTGTAGGGAGATGGACCACCTCAACAGTTTAGGATTTTGACCTTTCATTTGCATCAGCCATTTGAGAGGTCTGTGGTCAGTTTGAACTAGGAAGTGAGTCCCAAAGAGGTATGGTCTCAGCTTCTTCAGGGACCAAACCACAGCAAAGGCCTCCCTCTCAATGGCACTCCAACGCTGCTCCCTGGGGAGTAACCTCCTGCTAATGAAAGCAACAGGCTGGTCAAGGCCATCATCATTTGTTTGGGACAAAACTGCCCCTATCCCATGTTCAGAGGCATCAGTCTGCACAAGGAACTGCTTAGAATAATCTGGAGCTTTAAGAACTGGTGCTGAGCACATTGCTTGTTTCAGGATGTCAAAGGCCTGTTGGCATTCCACAGTCCAGTTCACTTTCTTGGGCATTTTCTTGGAGGTGAGTTCAGTGAGGGCTGTCACAATGGATCCATATCCCTTCACAAACCTCCTGTAATACCCAGTCAAGCCAAGGAATGCCCTGACTTGAGTCTGGGTTTTTGGAGCTACCCAGTCCAGAATAGTCTGGATCTTGGGTTGGAGTGGCTGAACTTGGCCTCCACCTACAAGGTGGCCCAAGTAAACCACAGTTCCCTGCCCTATCTGGCATTTGGATGCCTTGATAGAGAGGCCTGCAGATTGCAGAGCCTTCAAAACCTTCTTCAGGTGGACCAGGTGATCCTGCCAGGTGGAGCTAAAGACAGCAATATCATCAAGATAAGCTGTGCTAAAGGACTCCAAGCCAGCAAGGACTTGATTCACCAACCTTTGGAAGGTGGCAGGGGCATTCTTTAAACCAAAGGGCATAACAGTAAACTGATAATGCCCATCAGGTGTGGAGAATGCTGTTTTCTCTTTTGCTCCAGGTGCCATTTTTATTTGCCAGTACCCTGCTGTCAAGTCAAAGGTACTTAAGAATTTGGCAGCACCTAATTTGTCTATGAGCTCATCAGCTCTTGGAATTGGATGAGCATCTGTCTTGGTGACAGAATTGAGCCCTCTGTAGTCCACACAAAACCTCATCTCTTTCTTTCCATCTTTGGTGTGAGGTTTGGGGACTAAGACCACTGGGCTAGCCCAGGGGCTGTCAGAGCGCTCAATTACTCCCAATTCCAGCATCTTGTGGACTTCCACCTTGATGCTTTCCTTAACATGGTCAGACTGTCTAAAGATTTTGTTTTTGACAGGCATGCTGTCTCCTGTGTCCACATCATGGGTACACAGGTGTGTCTGACCAGGGGTTAAGGAGAAGAGTTCAGGAAACTGTTGTAGGACTCTCCTACAATCAGCTTGCTGTTGGCCAGAGAGGGTGTCTGAGTAGATCACTCCATCTACTGTGCCATCTTTTGGGTCTGATGACAGAAGATCAGGGAGAGGTTCACTCTCTGCCTCCTGATCCTCATCTGTTACCATCAACAGATTCACATCAGCCCTGTCATGGAAGAGCTTAAGGCGGTTCACATGGATCACCCTCTTGGGGCTCCTGCTTGTGCCCAGGTCCACCAGGTAGGTGACCTGACTCTTCCTTTCTAGCACTGGGTAAGGGCCACTCCATTTGTCCTGGAGTGCCCTGGGAGCCACAGGCTCCAGAACCCAGACTTTCTGCCCTGGTTGGAACTCAACCAGTGCAGCCTTTTGGTCATACCAAAACTTCTGGAGTTGTTGGCTGGCCTCAAGGTTTTTGGTTGCCTTTTCCATGTACTCTGCCATTCTAGAGCGAAGGCCAAGTACATAGTCCACTATGTCCTGTTTAGGCTCATGGAGAGGTCTCTCCCAGCCTTCTTTAACAAGGGCAAGTGGTCCCCTTACAGGATGACCAAACAGAAGTTCAAAGGGTGAGAATCCTACTCCCTTCTGTGGCACCTCTCTGTAAGCGAAAAGCAGACATGGCAAGAGGACATCCCATCTCCTTTTGAGTTTTTCTGGGAGCCCCATGATCATGCCTTTTAATGTCTTGTTGAATCTCTCAACCAAGCCATTAGTTTGTGGATGGTATGGTGTAGTGAATTTATAAGTCACTCCACACTCATTCCACATGTGCTTTAGGTATGCTGACATGAAGTTGGTACCTCTGTCAGACACCACCTCCTTAGGGAAACCCACTCTGGTAAAGATACCAATGAGGGCCTTGGCTACTGCAGGGGCAGTAGTCGACCTAAGGGGAATAGCTTCAGGATACCTGGTAGCATGATCCACTACTACCAGGATATACATATTTCCTGAGGCTGTGGGAGGTTCTAGTGGACCAACTATGTCCACACCCACTCTTTCAAAGGGAACCCCCACCACTGGAAGTGGAATGAGGGGGGCCTTTGGATGTCCACCTGTCTTACCACTGGCTTGACAGGTGGGGCAGGAGAGGCAAAACTCCTTAACCATGTTGGACATATTGGGCCAGTAGAAGTGGTTGACTAACCTCTCCCACGTCTTGGTTTGTCCCAAATGTCCAGCAAGGGGAATGTCATGGGCCAATGTTAGGATGAACTTCCTGAACAGCTGAGGCACTACCACTCTCCTAGTGGCACCAGGTTTGGGGTCTCTGGCCTCAGTGTACAGGAGTCCATCTTCCCAATAGACCCTATGTGTTCCATTTTTCTTGCCTTTGGACTCTTCAGCAGCTTGCTGCCTAAGGCCTTCAAGAGAGGGACAGGTTTCTTGTCCCTTACACAGCTCCTCCCTTGAGGGTCCCCCTGGGCCCAAGAGCTCAACCTGGTAAGGTTCAAGCTCCAAAGGCTCAGTTCCCTCAGAGGGCAGAACTTCTTCCTGAGAAGAGAGGTTCCCTTTCTTTTGCTGTGTTGCAGTTGGTTTCCCAACTGACTTTCCTGTTCTCTTGGTAGGCTGGGCCATTCTTCCAGACTCCAGCTCTACTTGTTCACCCTGTGCCTTGCATTGTGCTCTTGTTTTCACACACACCAGTTCAGGGATACCCAGCATTGCTGCATGGGTTTTTAGTTCTACCTCAGCCCATGCTGAGGACTCCAGGTCATTTCCAAGCAGACAGTCCACTGGGATATTTGAGGAGACCACCACCTGTTTCAGGCCATTGACCCCTCCCCATTCTAAAGTAACCATTGCCATGGGATGTACTTTTCTCTGATTGTCAGCGTTGGTGACTGTGTCAGTTTTTCCAGTCAGGTATTGGCCAGGGGAAACCAGTTTCTCTGTCACCATGGTGACACTGGCACCTGTATCCCTCAGGCCCTCTATTCTAGTCCCATTAATTAAGAGTTGCTGTCTGTATTTTTGCATGTTAGGCGGCCAGACAGCTAGTGTGGCTAAATCCACCCCACCCTCAGAAACTAGAGTAGCTTCAGTGTGGACCCTGATTTGCTCTGGGCACACTGTTGATCCCACTTGGAGACTAGCCATACCAGTGTTACCTGGATGGGAGTTTGGAGTGGAACCTTTCTTGGGACAGGCCTTGTCTCCAGTTTGGTGTCCATGCTGTTTACAGCTATGACACCAGGCCTTTTTGGGATCAAAGTTTTTACCCTTGTACCCATTGTTTTGTGAAGAGGCTCTGGGCCCACCCTCCTGTGCAGGTTTTTGGGGGCCTGTAGAAGACTCTTTACTATTTTTAGTTTTGGTTGTCTCATCACCCTTCCCCTGGGGAGTCTTTGTGACCCCTTTCTTTTGGTCACCCCCTGTTGAAGTCTTGGACACCCTTGTCTTGACCCAATGGTCCGCCTTCTTTCCCAATTCTTGGGGAGAAATTGGTCCTAGGTCTACCAGATGCTGATGCAGTTTATCATTGAAACAATTACTTAACAGGTGTTCTTTCACAAATAAATTGTACAGCCCATCATAATTACTTACACCACTGCCTTGAATCCAACCATCTAGTGTTTTCACTGAGTAGTCAACAAAGTCAACCCAGGTCTGGCTCGAGGATTTTTGAGCCCCCCTGAACCTAATCCTGTACTCCTCAGTGGAGAATCCAAAGCCCTCAATCAGGGTACCCTTCATGAGGTCATAAGATTCTGCATCTTTTCCAGAGAGTGTGAGGAGTCTATCCCTACACTTCCCAGTGAACATTTCCCAAAGGAGAGCACCCCAGTGAGATCTGTTCACTTTTCTGGTTACACAAGCCCTCTCAAAAGCTGTGAACCATTTGGTGATGTCATCACCATCTTCATATTTTGTCACAATCCCTTTGGGGATTTTTAACATGTCAGGAGAATCTCTGACCCTATTTATATTGCTGCCACCATTGATGGGTCCTAGGCCCATCTCTTGTCTTTCCCTTTCTATGGCTAGGAGCTGTCTCTCTAAAGCCAATCTTTTGGCCATCCTGGCTAACAGGAGGTCATCTTCACTGAGGGCATCCTCAGTGATTTCAGAAATGTGGGACCCTCCTGTGAGGGACTCACTATTTCTGACTAACACAGTTGGAGACAGGACTTGAGGGGTCCTGTTCTCCCTATTTAGGACTGGAGGAGGGACATTGGCCTCCAAGTCACTAATTTCTTCCTCTGTGAGGTCATCATCAGAGGGGTTGGCTTTTTCAAACTCTGCCAACAGCTCCTGGAGCTGAATTTTGGTAGGTCTGGAGCCAATGGTTATTTTTTTGATATTACAGAGAGACCTTAGCTCCCTCATCTTAAGATGGAGGTAAGGTGTGGTGTCGAGTTCCACCACATTCATCTCTGTATCAGACATTATTTTGCTAAGAGTTGGAAGACTTTTTAAAGAATCTAAAACTGTTTCTAGAATCTAATTTCAAACTTTTAACAAACTTTTAAACTCTAAAAGACAATGCTAAACAGGGACTTAACACACAAGGCCCTAGCAGGACTTTTAAGAATTTAGAAAAATTTCAAATTGCAAAAATGAATTTCTAATGACAATTTTGGAATTTGTCGTGTGATCAGGTATTGGCTGAGTAGTCCAGCAAATGCAAAGTCTTGTACCCCACCGCTGATCCACCAATGTAGGAAGTTGGCTCTGTATGTGCTATTTCAAAGTAAGGAATAGCATGCACAGAGTCCAAGGGTTCCCCTTAGAGGTAAAATAGTGGTAAAAATAGATAATACTAATGCTCTATTTTGTGGTAGTGTGGTCGAGCAGTAGGCTTATCCAAGGAGTAGTGTTAAGCATTTGTTGTACATACACATAGACAATAAATGAGGTACACACACTCAGAGACAAATCCAGCCAATAGGTTTTGTATAGAAAAATATATTTTCTTAGTTTATTTTAAGAACCACAGGTTCAAATTCTACATGTAATATCTCATTCGAAAGGTATTGCAGGTAAGTACTTTAGGAACTTCAAATCATCAAAATTGCATGTATACTTTTCAAGTTATTCACAAATAGCTGTTTTAAAAGTGGACACAGTGCAATTTTCACAGTTCCTAGGGGAGGTAAGTATTTGTTAGGTTAACCAGGTAAGTAAGACACTTACAGGGCTTAGTTCTTGGTCCAAGGTAGCCCACCGTTGGGGGTTCAGAGCAACCCCAAAGTCACCACACCAGCAGCTCAGGGCCGGTCAGGTGCAGAGTTCAAAGTGGTGCCCAAAACACATAGGCTAGAATGGAGAGAAGGGGGTGCCCCGGTTCCGGTCTGCTTGCAGGTAAGTACCCGCGTCTTCGGAGGGCAGACCAGGGGGGTTTTGTAGGGCACCGGGGGGGACACAAGCCCACACAGGAATTTCACCCTCAGCAGCGCGGGGGCGGCCGGGTGCAGTGTAGAAACAAGCGTCGGGTTTGTAATGGAAGTCAATGGGAGATCTAGGGATCTCTTCAGCGCTGCAGGCAGGCAAGGGGGGGGTTCCTCGGGGAAACCTCCACTTGGTCAAGGGAGAGGGACTCCTGGGGGTCACTCCTCCAGTGAAAGTCCGGTCCTTCAGGTCCTGGGGGCTGCGGGTGCAGGGTCTCTCCCAGGTGTCGGGACTTAGGATTCAAAGAGTCGCGGTCAGGGGAAGCCTCGGGATTCCCTCTGCAGGCGGCGCTGTGGGGGCTCAGGGGGGACAGGTTTTGGTACTCACAGTATCAGAGTAGTCCTGGGGTCCCTCCTGAGGTGTTGGATCGCCACCAGCCGAGTCGGGGTCGCCGGGTGCAGTGTTGCAAGTCTCACGCTTCTTGCGGGGAGCTTGCAGGGTTCTTTAAAGCTGCTGGAAACAAAGTTGCAGCTTTTCTTGGAGCAGGTCCGCTGTCCTCGGGAGTTTCTTGTCTTTTCGAAGCAGGGGCAGTCCTCAGAGGATGTCGAGGTCGCTGGTCCCTTTGGAAGGCGTCGCTGGAGCAGGATCTTTGGAAGGCAGGAGACAGGCCGGTGAGTTTCTGGAGCCAAGGCAGTTGTCGTCTTCTGGTCTTCCTCTGCAGGGGTTTTCAGCTAGGCAGTCCTTCTTCTTGTAGTTGCAGGAATCTAATTTTCTAGGGTTCAGGGTAGCCCTTAAATACTAATTTTAAGGGCGTGTTTAGGTCTGGGGGGTTAGTAGCCAATGGCTACTAGCCCTGAGGGTGGGTACACCCTCTTTGTGCCTCCTCCCAAGTGGAGGGGGTCACAATCCTAACCCTATTGGGGGAATCCTCCATCTGCAAGATGGAGGATTTCTAAAAGTTAGAGTCACTTCAGCTCAGGACACCTTAGGGGCTGTCCTGACTGGCCAGTGACTCCTCCTTGTTGCTTTCTTTGTTCCCTCCAGCCTTGCCGCCAAAAGTGGGGGCCGTGGCCGGAGGGGGCGGGCAACTCCACTAAGCTGGAGTGCCCTGCTGGGCTGTGACAAAGGGGTGAGCCTTTGAGGCTCACCGCCAGGTGTCACAGCTCCTGCCTGGGGGAGGTGTTAGCATCTCCACCCAGTGCAGGCTTTGTTACTGGCCTCAGAGTGACAAAGGCACTCTCCCCATGGGGCCAGCAACATGTCTCTGGTGTGGCAGGCTGCTGGAACTAGTCAGCCTACACAGACAGTCGGTTAAGTTTCAGGGGGCACCTCTAAGGTGCCCTCTGTGGTGTATTTTACAATAAAATGTACACTGGCATCAGTGTGCATTTATTGTGCTGAGAAGTTTGATACCAAACTTCCCAGTTTTCAGTGTAGCCATTATGGTGCTGTGGAGTTCGTGTTTGACAGACTCCCAGACCATATACTCTTATGGCTACCCTGCACTTACAATGTCTAAGGTTTTGTTTAGACACTGTAGGGGTACCATGCTCATGCACTGGTACCCTCACCTATGGTATAGTGCACCCTGCCTTAGGGCTGCAAGGCCTGCTAGAGGGGTGTCTTACCTATACTGCATAGGCAGTGAGAGGCTGGCATGGCACCCTGAGGGGAGTGCCATGTCGACTTACTCGTTTTGTCCTCACTAGCACACACAAGCTGGTAAGCAGTGTGTCTGTGCTGAGTGAGAGGTCTCCAGGGTGGCATAAGACATGCTGCAGCCCTTAGAGACCTTCCTTGGCATCAGGGCCCTTGGTACTAGAAGTACCAGTTACAAGGGATTTATCTGGATGCCAGGGTCTGCCAATTGTGGATACAAAAGTACAGGTTAGGGAAAGAACACTGGTGCTGGGGCCTGGTTAGCAGGCCTCAGCACACTTTCAATTGTAAACATAGCATCAGCAAAGGCAAAAAGTCAGGGGGCAACCATGCCAAGGAGGCATTTCCTTACATACATGTTGAAATATCACTTAGAAAATGATATAAAGAGTTTTTAGTTCTTAAAAAGCAACAAAATGTCTCTTGCAAGCACAATGTACCTGGTTTGCATTCAAATTCTCCACAAGAGACTGCAGAGGAGGAGTTGTGTGGAAAACAGGGAGGTGTGCGTCAATTTTTCCGGCACACACAGACGATGTGTTGTTGAGTTTTCACGCAGGGCAGGCTGTGTGTCGATTTCCTGCACATAGACTGGGAAGAAGGTTGTGGAGTTTTCGGACGCCCCGGGGACGATGCGTTGAAATCCTGGGCGGGCAGGACGAAGTCACAGGGGCTGCGTCGATCCGGTGGGCGATGCATGGAAATTTGTGCCACATTGCAGGCGCTGCATAGATTCTTCTTGCAGGAAGTCAGGCTGCGTCGTTCTGGTTCGGCTTTGCGTTGATCCAGTGGGCTGTGCGCCGAATTTCCGGTTGCAACACTGGGGCTGCGTCGATCTTCTCTTCAGGAAGTTGGGCTGCGTCGTTCCTTGCAGGCTGTGCATCGATGTTCGCAGCACAGGGAGTTATTTTGCATAAATGAAGTCTTTTTGGTCCTGAGACTTCATTGAACACGAGGCAAGATCTATCTAAGCCTTTGGAGAGCACTTCTCAGCAGAGACCGAGGACAGCAAGGCAGCAGGGCAACAGCAGGGCAGCAGTCCTTTGCAGAAAAGCAGTCAGGTGAGTCCTTTGGGCAGCCAGGCAGTTCCTCTTGGCAGGTTGCAGGTTCTGGTTCAGGGTTTCTTCTCCAGTGGTATCTTGTCCAGAAGTGTCTGAGTTGGTAGGGTCAGAGACCCTGCTTAAATATCCAAATGTGCCTTTGAAGTGGGGGAGACTTCAAAGAGTAGCTTAGAAGTACACAAGGTCCCAAATCCCAATAGGGGGTGTGGCAGTCCTTTGTGTGAGGGCAGGCTACTATCCTTTGCCATGTAAGTGTCAGGCCCTCCACCCTCCCACCCCAGGAAGACCCATTCAATATGCAGATGTATGCAAGTGTGACTGAGCATCCTGTGTTTGGGGTTTGTCTGAGTGGAATGCACAAGGGAGCTGTGAACTAACCCAGCCAGACGTGGATTGTAAGGCACAGAAGAATTTAAGTGCAGAGAAATTCTCACTTTCTAAAAGTGGCATTTCTAAAATAGTAGTATTAAATACAACTTCACCGGTCAGCACGATTTTGTGTTACCTTTCTGGCCATACTAAATAGGACCTTGTTACTTCTTCCAGATCAGAATCTACCCCTCAAACAGTATATGAGGGTAGCCCTAATGTTAGCCTATGAAGGGAGCAGGCCTCACAGCAGTGAAAAAACGAATTTGGGAGTTTAACACTACCAGGACATATAAACTGCACAGGTACATGTCCTGCCTTTTGTCTACATAGCACCCTGCCCTATGGGATATCCAGGGCCTACCTTACAGGTGACATATGTAGAAAAAGGGGAGTTTAAGGCTTGGCAAGTACTTTTAAATGTCAAGTCGAAGGGGCAGTGAAACTGCACACCGGCCTTGCAATGGCAGGCCTGAGGCATGGTTAAGAGGCTACTTATGTGGGTGGCACAATCAGTGCTGCAGGCCCACTAGTACCATTTAATCTACATGTCCTGGGCACATATAGTGCACTTTACTGGGGTCTTATAAGTAGATTAAGCCAATTGGGTATCAACCAATGTCAACATGTTTTAAGGGTGACAGCATATGCACTTTAGCAGTGGTTAGCAGTGGCAAAGTGTGAGTCCTAAACCCACAAAAACAGTGTCCAAAAAGTGGAGGGAGGAAGGCAAAAAGTTAGGGGTGACCACCCTAAGGCTGCCAGGTCAACCAATTGTGTTTTCCCACATTTTTGTCTTTTTTTTTCATCCAGTATATATTTTCTCATTTGTGTTACAAAATATATGCATTTAGAAGTTACAAAAAGATTTAGGAAAGAATTCAATGAACCCACTGGCTTTTTTCAGCCATATTTATTAGCATAATTAGAGCCTGCATGCTTCAGGCACTGAGGGAGGCTGAGGTGTGCTGAAAAGGGCCAAGAGCACAATGCATCTTAAAGGTGAATAAGATCTGGGAATAGGATGTTCCTTAGATGCGCGAGGCAATTTCCGGTTGGGCATACCCTTTTTGCATATTGCAAAAGGTACATGCAGGATTTGCTCTGAAAGTTGAACTCGAGGTGCATTGTAAGGTACTCCTGAGGTGATCAGTGTATCCAATATGTGGCCCAAAGTGTGAAAATAATCGGTGGATGTGTGGCAGCAGCAAGGAGGCGGAGTTAATGACTGGTATCCTGTGGTACACCACGACACAAGGATTATAAAAACAGCAACAACAGAAAATAAATACTGCTGGTCCCTCTACCCCCCACAAAAATCTTGGAAATTCTACAGGGTGTTCCCACTTACTTTATTGATTTAAAAGGACTGTATTTTACAGTATCTTCTGTATTTTGTCACTGTCACTGAACACAAATCTGGGGGAAACAAATATTTTTCTATTTCTGTCATAAACGTACCAGGAACGCCAATAGAACCCTCAACCTTGGGATTCAGAGGGTTTGTGCCTGTTTAGTCTGACTGTAACCAGATTATAAAAGCTAGAAAAACGATTTGGGGACTGAAATATGTAACTGTGAGAAAGCCCATGACCGAGTATAGATCGTTTTTACATCATGCGGTCTATGCACTGCGTACATTTACAATCTGAGAACAAGGATAAAATCAATTAGCCTACAATTACAGGATTTTAGTCATGTGACAAAAATAAGATTGAAACCCCGGTCTGCAGGTTAAAAAAAAAAAAACACTGTCTCCTGACCACATGCAGCAGACCCTATCATTGGCTATATAAAGACTCAGTAAGGAACCACACGTGTTGTACCCACAGTAGCCTGGAAAGACCCCAACAGGGAGAGGAGCGGAGAGCAGCACTGCAAGAATCAACGCATGTCTCCAACCCTCTTGAAAAGAACACCTTACTGGCCGCCAACTGTTGGTGTTTAATAACTCAGGTGTCAAGCTTTTCTTCTACAGAGATGCTCTCAACACAATGTATCACCTCTAACATGTATCAAAGGCTTCCATTACTAGTGTTCTGCCCTCAAGGTGCCCTCCATCCCCGCAGTGCCCTCGGCTCTCTTATTATCAGGTGCCCTCAACGCTCTAAACCCCGCCAGGTGCAATCCCCCTTCCATGCACGGGGGCTCATCCTGTGGCCATTCTTCCTTCCACCGATTTAACCAGAAACTCCACGTTGAGTGCCTGAGCATCCCAAGGACTCTGTGCAAATAATCCCTACGCATATTATCCAGCGAAGCGCACCACTGTTCCAACTGCACAAAATTCAACACAGTTGGATGAAAGATATCACAGCAGCTTTCAAAGCCCCAGCAGATGTCAACCAAGCACCATGCTAGAATGCTCATAGTTGGTGATTAATAGAGAACATTTGTACTCTATATACAGGATGCTCCCTTTAAGATCAGATGTTAGTGCCAGATCCTCTATGGCCTTCCATCTCTGGTTTTCTATTCTTGCTGCAGACGATGTTGCTGCTTCCTGTTACATCTGCACCACTCTATGTGGCAACCTCTTTGTTTCATCCTCCACTGCTAGTACTGGAACCTTCATTTGGCCTGTTTTTTGTTGGAAGAAGTGAGGAGTCAATACAATTCTTTCGAGAGGACCTAAACTGCTTTTGTCCGTTTCGCCTCTACCCCCACTGTATACCCTGCTGGTCTATAGCCTCTGCTTTTTTAGACCGGTTGCATTGTAAACACGCACTGGTCAACACCAACAGGTATGATTTTGGCAGCCACACGTTTAGGATTTGTCAATGCTTGTTTAGTTTTGGCATGATTTTTCCACAATCGATTGCTGGGGAAGCTGTTAGGCCCTTGTCAAGTTAACAAAAACATTGGCTAAAAGCTACATTGTTTGGTGTGAAAAACACACATAAATATAGCAACCCCTGACACTGGGAGTGGAGGGGGTAGTTTGCTGTGTATATATCCCTTGTGAAATGGCAGAGTGCTGTCACTCACAAGTCACGTTAGCCAACTCCTGAAGTTGGGCGACTTATTGCCACATGCGGTATGCTGTAGTGGGGAAAAGAAAAAAGTGAATGATACAACAACAAACCAATGGATGAAGAAGGCTGACTGAACGGCCTAGTAAGTAAGAATATTCTACATTAAATTTGAGTAAAACTAAATGTTTTTATTTCGGTCTGTAATGACATTGTCTAACACATGCGTGAGTGCACAGACTAATGAAGATGGCCTACTGTGAGACTGATGTAGAAGGAGGACACCGCTCCAAACTTATTGAGGACCACTGACCCCAGCCCTGTGGTCTGCAAATAAAGGCGTTCTACTGAAGCAGGGGCAATAACAAACCCCAGACAGAGAGAAGGATCCCGTATGTGGTCTGACGCCCAGCGCACGGCTTCCACTGCCGCGACATGTTTCCAGCCACTAACAGCCTCTGGTGCTTCCCAATCTGCCAGGCTTGGAGTGCCCCGGCTACAGGCCTGCCACCACCCAGGAAACAAAGCTGTCCATTGAGGCGTGGACCAGACACAAAATAGGGGCCTCAGCGGAAGGGCCAGGCAAATGCAGACATCTTAGGATGGACTTGGCCCACAACACAGAAGTGAACACTTTCACTACAGTAACAATAAAAGTAGTTTATTTCGTTATGCAGTAGGACTAGTGTTATGGGCCTCCCTTACACCCATTGTACTCCCCGACTACAGGAAAAGGTACCTTCCAATATTCTGCAGAACTTATTCATAAGAAGAAAAAAAAGACAGAAAATAAGTACTCATTGACCAATGAAACCTATGAAAGTCGTACTTATCTTGCTAAAGATGGGCTACAAGAGGTATTATGAGTTATATGGAGGGCTCTTTTCTCACCCGTCAGCGTGCTCCTCCAAAACAAGCAACCTAGCTGCGGAATCCCAACAAATACACTGCTCTTCTAGGTCTGCGTGATGCGGTGAAGTGCATTCAGGAGACAGTGAAAAGGAGGTGCTGAAGAGGAAAGAGATGAGGTGTAAGATATGAAAACCTTTTTTCTCTCCACATCTCACCTACGTTATGTTATGAAAATGTATAGAGCACATGGCTACCCGAAGGCCTCCCAGTGCTATACACAAATCTTCAAAAACACTGCCTTAGGGACAAAGATTAGAACAACCGTGTTTGAAGTAGCTGACAGAAGTATAATTTGTGGCTAGTTTGTCGTAGGGCCAAAGGTAGAGAATTCCACAAATTGGCGCTAAGATAAGACATAGATCTTCCACCCATTTGGCCTTTTTTTTTTTAGAGGATTACCGTTAAGGCTGCCAATGATGACCTAAGATGTCTGACAGGCTTGTAGAAATAGGCCAGGGTTCACATATTTACTTCGAGTGAGCATGAGGGGAGTGATTAAGGCATTCTGAGGACCACTCCTCCTTCCACAGGACTCTGTAATGTTCAATTTAAAGTCTCAACACATTTCAGAATGCAAGCAATGTTAATATTAATTATTTAAAACAAAATCATTGTTGTTACTCATCTTCTATATCTAACAACTACTGACAAAGCTAATAGTCTGGGCTGTTTTTAGGTGTATGTCAATTGCTGTGTTACATATCGGGATGCAATAACAGAATGCTCAGAGAGGTACCAAAATACTGGTTGTGTGGCACACTATGGGAATCACTTAAATTTGTTTTTCATGTTTAAATCACACCCTAAATTACATGAGCGACGTCAATTTTAGAGACCTCCCCATACCCCAACACACACACTTTTTACATCCCAATTAAAGCCCTGCTAGAGCATAGCTGATCACACTGACACCCCAGGCTACGAGTCCCCAGACCCCCCACACTGGAGTATAGTTGGGATGATCCTCGCCTTGGGGCATGGTTGTGTGTTCAGATTAACGGGCACCGCTGGGATCTGCTGAGTTACCACTCAATGCCAGCGGGGCTCTGATGTGCCATTAACAATGGCACAGGGTGTGGTGCATGTAAGGCTGTTCTACAACCTTAGTAGTCCAACCCAAGTGGGGTGCCATTGGGTTTGCGCCAGTGGATGGCGGCCTTACTCCCTGTCAGTGGTACACGAGCTTTCCAGGCCTTGTCCTTTCTGATACACATCACTGCTCTCAGGAGCGTGGTGTGACTGGGTCAATCATCGCTAGGGATGGAAGGGCAGAAGAGCTGGTCCTCTTTGCCAAGAGTCCCAGTTTGCTGCTGAGAGGTGCCAGTGTTCTCCTATTAAAAGCACTGGAGCAGTGTTAATCCCTCCCAAATTAAAGAAGTGCAGGTACTGAGTACCAGATAGTACTTGCTCATTTAAAGCACTGGGTTCAAAGGCAGGAACTCAAAACTATTACTCCCGTAGCTGCTGGATTATCAATACACAGACACTGACAATCAATTCCGTTTGGAAACAAAGTGATATGATTATGAAATAGGTTTCTTATAAAAAAGAAGAAGATGTGGTCTGTCCATTAACACTTCACCTCTGCTGATGGGACTCCGGCCACCTCTCCCCGCCCCCTAGGCACTGGGGTAACAAAACCTGAGGGGGGGCATGTAAAGTACCTTGAGGGGGCTCCCCTCCACCCTGGACCCAGTCAGGGGCCTGCCGTCCGTGCACAGTGTACTGTGGTGAGGGGGGACCCTGGAGCTCGCCCTTCCCATCAAGGGCTGCGGGGGCCTTTGTTACGCCACTGCCCCCAAGTCTAAAGTCCGCATTGGATCGTCTCTCCTGACCTGAGTTTGCAAAGGTTCCGCCTGCCCTTCCTGCTGACAAGCTGTTCGCTGTTCCAGGAACCGGTTCTAAGTGCTGTCTGTCAGCCTGGGCAGCAGTGTGCTTTAGCAGCCCAGCAGCATTCAGCAGACATTAAACAGAGACGGGATGTAATTGCACGCAAGAAAAGTCGACTGCAGCAAAACAAGTCGCTGCACAGAAAACCACTGCAGCTGCAAGAAAAAATAGATAATAAAAAACCCATTCAGTCTGTATGCAATTGCAATCAAAGGCTGTCGTTTGCAAGATAATTACTGTACAGGCGCTTGTTTTCCAGTTCAATGCAAGGCGCCGTAAACCTCTCAGAAGCAACCTCAAATCCTACACCCACAGACAGCGACGCGCACCTTGCATTTTCACGCAGCCTCTATTTTCGGAAATTATTCAACGTGTTAAGTTTTTCCGCTGCTCTAACGATTGACTGTTGGATCTACTGACCCCCAAGCCCATTCACACTGGTCATGGTCACCGGTGGAATTTCCAGAGGACAACTTACAAATGGTTTCCGCTGGATCTGGTTGCAAGATATGAGCTTTTGGATGATGAACTGTTCATGTGCAGTTGGAAAACACGTGGAATGACACTGGGTAAACCAAACACCAACTGAAACCAAAAGGCGCGCTAGACAAGCATCACCAGTTCTAGGATGTGCCTGGAAGCAACACAGTGGGCTGTGTAGCACTTCAGTAAATGTTCAGAAACTCAATCCAGCATTCCAGTACAAGCCAGGCTGGCCTTTCTTAGGAACGTGTCTTACAATAACAGCTAACGAGGGTACATCCCCGGTGACGCTCCGCCCCCACACCCTGTGAACCCGGAATGACTAGCTATGGTATCCGTTACTGCCAATGTGATAGTTTCTAAGTCAGTAACATTCATATAACATGAAGGGGAAATAATGGTTGTTTTAGGGAAGCCACCGTCACACTCCACCCACTCTTTCTTGCACCATGTTTAATAAACAAGCATTGGCTTTTCCTGTGTGTTTTGCAGTGCTAGTCTGTTCTGTTCTATTGTGCATCCAGCATGAAAAATAAAGTACACCTGATGCTTCACCACGAAAAAAGTCTAAAGCGTTGATTTCTTTTTTTACTGCACCCAGCTAGCAAAAATGTTGGCCCATAACACTGGAATCTGAAGTTGGCCTCAAGTTTACACTGGGTGTGGAAGGAAGAAACTCTTCAACCTAAGACAGTCAAGAGGTTCTCATCAAGAGTTGTTTTAGGCTGCCGAGCGGCACTGAGCTGCTGCTGGCATCCACAGAAGGACGCAGCTCCAGTTCAGGGACTCCCTCAGCTCTTCTGAGCATCCTGGGGAAGGAGGGGGCATAGAAGAGAGTCACCAAGATGTCCGCAGCCGCCTTCTACAGCAGCAAAGCCCCAAACTGCAGCACCAGCCCCAAACAGCAGTCACTTTCCTCAGTATCTCCATCTACTCACAGCGGTGGTCCCTGCACGCGGACATCATCTGCATACGAGGGAGCTGCTCTGGCAAAACGAGCATTGGCAATGCCTATCCTGTCGCTTGTGTGTTTACATTGCCAATGCTTGTTTTGTCTGGGTTTCAAAACTTTACTCTAGGGATTGCGGTTCAGCATGCTCTTGGACCACAAACTTCACAAGCAGTTAGGCCAGGAGAGATATCTCTAACAGAAAAGATACAGAAGATATTTAATTGGTAGGCTATGGAGTTAGAAAAAAATGACCCTGTCCTCTGTTGCAGGAATATTTTGATTTTATTTTGTTATGCCCACTATGGAAACAGAGACCACAAAGATTTTTTCAGATCTAAATTGGATTTTCAGCACCTAAGCACAAAAAGATACCGTATTTAAATGTAGACTATTTTGTCTGATCAGCATTGGATTATGGCTGTATTACACCAGCATTTCTGACATCACACCCTTGTTTTACTAAGGCAAACAACAGTTCACTTATTTATGTTTCTGAAGAGTTCACCAGCTATTTTTTGAAATCTTATCCACCAGTAAACAACAAAGTGTTACTACACCATTTATATTTTCCTTAGATATATATTCCTTACATACATTTTCTTTCTTATTTTTCACTTTTTTTTTTCTCCTACGTTGTAGGAGGCTGGCCCTCTATGTAGTGTGCATAGGGAGAAGGTCTCTGGAGCTGGTCTTTTGGCCACTGCGAGGACCACTTGGAAAAGGTCGGCACAGTGAATTTTAAAGATAAATCCTGGGGGTCCCTTTGGAGTGTCAAGGTTGCAAGGGGTGGGGGACCCTTAGCACACAGCTGGTTCTTCAATGCAAGCCACAAGGCGTCCGGGTGCAGAGCGAGTTAGTGATCTAAGAGCTGTGCACAGAGGAGCCCTCTGCAGCAGGGGGTAGATTGGTTCATGGGTCGTTTTCAGGACAACCGGGGGAGGTCCGGGTTGTTTCTGAAGTCCCTCAACCGGGGTTTCCTCCTGGTCCTTTTACAGTCCAGGGTAGACTGTTTTTTGGAATGTCTGTCAGTCGAATCTGAGTTCTTGATCTAGGGAGGCCCACTAAATACTGTATTTGGTGGGCATTTTAGGGGGAACCTGGAAGTGGCCAATGGGCCATCTACCTAAGGGTGGCTACACCCACTAAGTGACCACTTCCGGTGGGCAGAGGTAATTTCCCTACAGCTGATTGGTTATTTTCCTTCCATCCAAGATGGAGGAAAATGAAATGGAGAGGTCACCTCGCATGCAACACCTTGGGGGTGGTGCATGCTAGGTGGGGCGACTCCTCCTGTCCTTTGTTAATTTTTTCCCACCGTTGCTCCAGCCAAAAGTGTGGGTTTGCAACCGGGCACCCATCTGCTGCTAGCAGCAAGCTGGAGGTCCAGTTTCAAGGGTGGTGAGTCCTCTGAAACTCGCTGGCAGGATGGTGCACATTCCTGGGGGCGGGGGGTAGTTGGCATCTCCACCCAGGAAGGGCTTTGTTCTGAATCCCAGAGGGCAGAGGCCCTCACCCCAGGGATGCAGACTTGTGTCTGGAGGTGGCAGGCTGGATGTGACCGGCCAGGAATCATGCCAGGGTAATTGGCTTTTGCAGGGGGCACCTCTAAGGTGACCCTCTGGGTACATTTTATAATAAATCCAACACTGGTACCAGTTTGGATTTATCATTCTGAGTTGTTTGATATCAAACAACCCAAGGTTCAGAGTGGCCATTATGTAACTGTGAAACCCGTACTGACCAGTGTCCAGCACATACATTAAACTGGCTGCTCTGTTCACTCACTATGTCCTAGGTTTGGCAAGGACACAATGGGGGCATATTGCGCTTCATCTATGTCCCCCATATAGTGTACCCTTCCTTAGGGCTGGAAGGCCAGCCAGAGGTATGACCTACCTATATTGCATGCAGTGTGTAGTGGACAGAGCACACAGGCAGTGTGCAAAGTTGAGTTTCCTTTTAGGATTGCACCAGGACGCACATTCTGCAGTGGCAGTGCTGGGTGTATCTGGATGCATGGCACTTGAGGGTGGCACAATCTGTGCTGTTGCCCTCAGGAGCCTACCCTAACTATCCCTTGCGCTGGGTACCTAAGTAACATTTACTAGGGACTTATAGTGGCAGCTAAAGGTGTTGCCAATTGTGCCAATGCATCACAACAGTTTTGAGAAAGAGATTTGGCCCAGGTAACCTGGTTGGTGGGAGCCCTGGGCACTAACAACTTCTAGGCTACATCATTTACCTGGCAAAAAGTGGGGGCTAACCATGACAAAAAGAGGCCTTTTCTCACATACGTCAAATTCAGTTTTTAAACTATATTATTCTCAAATTAACCTTCAATGTTTTCACTTGCTTTTAAGATGTCAGGATCCGTGAATGGTTTTTGAAGTTCAGTTTCTTTAACATAAATTGGTTGCACCTGGGAGTAGCCTACGCATTGATGGGCTTCACATGCTAAGGAGTTTTCACAGTACAGTGTTACATATAAATAGATTTTGAAATTTACAGCACAGTTTCCTTCCTCATGTCCCTAAAAACGAGAACTGGGAAGGATTGGCGCTATCTCAAGGTAAATTCAGGAAATGCCTCAGAACAGAATCTAGGTGCTAAACATTCAGATTAAAAATTCCCAAAGGGATTTCCATCAAACATCGTGAAGGTGTAGGGGAAGAGGTTTCTCCATAGAGAAATTTATTTTACCAGTATAAAAAAAATTGCGGTTGCAAGCAGGTGCTGCCTTTCCTTTGATGCAAAAGTTGTACTACGCATGCACCTCCAAATTGCAAAAAATAAAATTTACAGAAATGTCACATGACCTGCTCAGAGGGCATGAGTTGAGGGTAGACACGGGTAGACAGTATCTACCTGCTTTTTTTCACAGGGTGGACGTCGTCTACCCAACCATGAGTTTGGGCCCCACAGAAATACGCTAAACTTCTCCCAGTGTGATTTTCAGACACCAGGACACATTCAGAAGCTCCTGCACGTTGTCTGCTTTCGTTCTGGCAAGTGGGGGGCTTATCAGATGCCAGCTGGAACCATAAAAAAGGCCTAAGTTAAGGGGACATTAGGTCTCCTTTTGTTGGAGTATCCTGGCTTGGCACTATCAGGAGCATCACACCTAAACGCAATGGGGGAGGGGCATTGAGGGGAGTAGAAAGGCACACACCTTATCTCTTCATAAGTACCTGAGAAAGGCATGCTTTTGACTTTGTTCAGTCCCTGTATATAAGACATAAGCATACACTGTAAGAATGTCAGATGTGTTGGTCTGTACCGGTATTTCTACAAATAGCAATTTAAATACCACTATTTTGTTTATTTCTTTTATAGTGCTACTCATCCCAATACAGGGCGGTCGGATTGCTTACATCACACGTACATATTAAACATTGAAAATGAATCATATGTGTGCCGATCAATGTACATGATGTGTTACGTAAGACTGTGAGGGTTACAAGGTGCAGGAGTCCTTTATAGCTCACTGTGACTTACAATTTATGAACTGCAAGTAACAAAGGGATCTTTGTGTTAAAAGCGGTAACCCACTTACCTGTATACATAAAATAAAAATCAGATATCTGCATGTTATATAATGTGCATTGCAGGAGACGTAGTAACCCGCTATACTACTTTGATTCAAAACTGAGACTAGACAAAAAACACAGATCTCTCCAGCAAATATGTTCTCCTCCAGAGTTATCTTACTATTTTTATTATTTCCTGAGATTTAGTTGGGACAAAAGGATCTCTGCAGCAGGTACCTTAATCTCATAAGATATTTTAAAGTGCTGACTTTGCATCCAATTAAGGAGAACAGATTTGCTGCCATGTTTCTCGTTGTCAGTTTCATTTTTGCAGAGTTTTAAACAATAAATGTAAAGTTAAAGCCCTGATTTGCGTTGGGATTGCGCCACTTTATTTGGCACAACCCAGACGCAAGACTGCATTGTTCAATATTGTAATGCATTCAAATGTACTCATGATAGATCTGCTACACATACGTGAGGTCTTTAGATCTGATGTCAGTACTTGTGATGTAAGTTCCAGAGAGGCCATTGGTTGTGATGGCACTCCCTATGATTCCACGCACAATGTCATGCACCATGATGTCACGTGCATACCGCCTAGCTTGGTTAGTCCCCCCACTTCTGTTTTTAGGACTTGTGCCCAGCTTGTTCAGGAGTATGTCCACAGCCTTCTACAGAACCAGCTTTCCAGATACACTTGTGGGAAGATTTATGAATTCCAAGACAAGGTAAAATTACACCGGAGTAGGAGGTAACTCTCAAAAAGTATATTGATTTATTTATTTTCAGGCCCTCAAGATTTTAATCTTTCACTAAAAAATAAATATATATGTATCCTGTCCGGGGAGTTTCCAGAGCTGACATGCCCAACTTATCTGAGGGTTTTGAATTTGAACTGACTCTAGGGGATTGCACCTGCAAGGAGATGTATATATAGGATTAGATCTATATGGTATAAGAGCCTGAGATTGTTTGATCACCGTATTGTTAGCCAGAAGTGGGGAAACGTAGTTGTTTTAAACCTTTACCATTTTTTTTTTTTTACTGTTTTGCATGAAGTAAGCTGTAATGAGCCTTTTGGCAATATTGAGAAATATTGTATATGCGATGTTCTATAATTGAAACTAATAAACAGATTTGATCCATAAAAAATAAATATAGACGTGGTGTTCTATAAAGGATTAGTTTTGTCTCAGTGAGCATAATCTCAGGGGTTGTCTACCAGCCAGCTGCAGCTAGCCCAACCCATAAGGCAACATGGATCACTGCTTTGCCGGTGACCCCATCACAACAACGAGATTTTGCTTTTAGGAGGCAAGGATTGCATCTGCTCATCAATCCTAATGACTCACAAAATCACCTGAGATGTTGTAAGATCTGAATGGTAAGATGTCCTTTGCCACTGTTTTTGAAAAATGACTTCAACTGTTTTGACAAATTCATCCAGGCCTTCCTTAAAAAAAAAAAAGAAAAAAAAAGGTACCAAATATTTTTTCTATGACACCTCCACGCTATCTTTCATTAAATTTGGAGAATACTATACTCTATATCGAGAAGGATGAAGGAACACCACTTCTACAAACCATATACACCAAACTTACCGGAGTGCCTGAAAGTGGCAAAAAGAATGCAATAGAATTAAATGGGAGGCCTCTACGGTAAGTACGAGGTGGAGGTCAGTCAAGCGAGGGGTGGCTCCTCTTTACAATGTTTCACTCTGGCCGGGGTGGGTGGGAGGATAGCCTTTAAAAGGGGGCAGGACACAGTGGATAGGCAGAAAATGTCACTGCGCCCAGCCCATCAAAAATCCCCCCATTGCGCATTGTATGTGTTGCTGCGAGTGCAGAGTTAAAACTGTAAATGTCAAGGATAAAAAAAACAGCGACTTGCTGTGTAGGAAACTGCATCAGAAATTATGCTCTCAAAAATAGCTTATGTTTTCTGCAGGGTTCATTGTCCTCAAAAGTTCTCTATTTGAAGGCGAAAACTCATCATAAAAATCCCCTGTGGTGATGCCTGAATACATCCAGCCGATGACTCACTAGGCTCTCGTTATGCGTGCTTGTTGGTTCACAGCCTGACGCAAATTATGGCCACTTAGTTTTGTGGCTTTTCAATGACTGACCTTCTAAGTTTTTCCTTTATTTTTACTCATTTGACATTGCATTTTCACAGCTGTATATTAAATACTGCCAGCACTCTTTTGAAATTGTTCAGGCACCTTTGAGTTGTTTGATCAGACATTTTGCGTACTCTTTACAGTCGCACAAATGGACAGAGCTTTTTTGGCACTGCCCTAGATACTGCTTTACCTGTCACACCAGCCTCATGTAATAAAAAAATGAGTAAACAAAATGTACCTACTTAGAGGGGCTTGGGTCAGCCCTTTTCATCTACTGGTCTGTTCAACTGTCACTCAGATTTTGCATCAGCCAATCGCAGCGCAAAGTATGAGGCTACCGGTTAGTCCACTTCCACAATTGTCTCTTGCACTGTGAGTGACAGTGTTATCCCTGACTACAAGAGCATGTCTGCCTAAAAAGAGTTGCACTTTTAGTACCAGGGCTGGTGGGCCAATACTTCACATCACCAATGTTTTCTTCGTTCCATTCTTTTTGCTTTTATAGTTTTTCCAGTTATTATTTGTGTTTAAACTTGGTTTTCAGGTTTTTGCAATTCAAAGGCAATAAAATATTTTTTCGCTGAGAACAATGAGATTTCCCTTTGATGTATATACAAACTAAAACGTTTGTCTCTTTTCTAAGTGCACCTGCCTTTCAGGAAGCACCAGCACCGTTCTAATAAAATTTCATGAAGTTGTTACTTATTAATCTTTACATTTTTAATGTAAAAGAAAATGAGAATATTTGGCTTTCCATTCTGCTTGTTTTCCTAATATCTCCCATACATTTGAAATATAATTTTAATGGCGAGTTGGGACACGTTTTTGCACAAAAGGCTTACAAAATCTATTCAATCATTAATTTCTAAGAACAAAATAATTTGAGCATAAATTGTACATCATTAGCTGCCGAAACAACATAACATCACCCTAAATATCCCCCGAGTTCTGTTTTTCTGGAAAAATGTGAAAAAAGACTGACAGTTATACAAGCACTGGCAAAGTAAATAGATCTGGGTTTAATGTGGAAACACATCATGAAGAAACATTATTAGCACATTAAAGCCAGACAAATGCAAGAAACAAAAAGCGGACTATGCTTAAGGGTCCCTTGAGCTCATAACATTCCTGTTTTTATTTCAGTGTGAAATCAAGGCGGATGGAAAGGGAGCCTTCATTATACACTTTCTTCACTTTGTAACATATAGAGAAGCAAAGGACTACAAAATAAGGCTCCCTTGCGTATTGGATCTCATTTCATATAGAAAAGACAGGACTGTAAAAAGGCATGGGAGCCTTCATTTGAGATTTGAGACTGGCTCCATTCTCTGTGGCACTGATGACAAGCCACAGGAAGGGAGGGTGGTAGGAAGGAGGAATAATATAAAGGGGAAAGAGGGATGGATGCAAGGAGATGTATGTGAGGGCAATCTAAAATAAAGAAGAGTAATACATTGAGAAAGAAAGAGGTGGAAGAGGGGGGAGCAGCACTTGAGGAAAAGATAGGTGATGCTAGCTTACCTTTTTGACATATCAGGGAAGGATGGCTCCAAGGTGGCACTGAGAACACATTGGGAAGGGGGACTCCAAAATGGTGCTGAGGACAAATCGGGAAGGATGACCAGGGCCGGACTGGGAACTCAAAGCAGCCCAGGCAAATTTTATGACCCCCATAGGGTGCATAGCGAGTGAGCCTAACCACTACAATGGAGCCTGGGTTCTCCCCCTCAAGAAAAGTTGGGGAAAAATGTGCATTCTACAAAACATTTTCATTATCTATTCAATTATATTAGTTTTTAAAGCATAGTAAATGATGACCTTAGAGTGCACCAGGATACGGCAAACTTTATTGGGGCTCTACAATGATTCACTCACCAACATACTCTAACAATGCCTCTCATCTCTCCATAGCCCCTCTCTCACATGTATTTCATTTATTTGATAGCGCCTCTCTTACTAGCGTAGGGTGTTGGATCACTTTACATTACAGACACATACAGAGACAATGAATCATATGTGTGTGAATCAGTGTATAGGAAATAGTAAATAAGACAAAGGAGACTACAAGATGTAGGATTCACTTGTCATCCATACTGGTAGGCCACGTTTTAAGAGGGCAAGGTCTGGGGAAGCATAAACTCAGGATTCAGAATGCAACACAGTGGTTAGGGTTGAATTTATTTATAACACTTTATTGCTACCCAAACAAAACTCTTTTTTACAAAATTAGGATGATCAAAGACTGAGAAAAACATAACTTTCTAACCTGTACCGTGCGGTTTGCTTGCAGCTCTTTGATGGCAATTCATAGCTCACTGTGCTGGATTATGACTTTATGAACTGTACAGTAACAAAAGGAGCTCCATGATAAAAGCAGCATCACTGAGCAACATAAAATACTGCTCTGTGATCTGCACAGTACACATTCTTTGCAGCTGGCATATCAACCCTCTGCACTACCTTAGATGAGTTAAAACTGCCACTTGACAGAACTACCCTCTCCCTCCAGCAGGTACATTAAGCACCAGAGTTATCTTGGCACCTTTATTGTTGCCTGGAAACTGTTGGATATACAAGGAACTCTGCAGTACTTTTAAAAGTGCTGCACTGCTACAAAACTGCTCCCCTCACCCCCAGTAACAGAAGCGGCCCCCACCCTTCCAGCCTCCCGGGGAAATGCCTGGTTCTCTAAATGGCCTGTCTTATTTGACAGCTGTGATGTCAAAAACCAGACCTAAAAAAAAAAGTCACACTTTAAATTACCCGGCTGATGTAAAACAAAATACAAAAATCAGAACCGTCCTGAAATTAAATTTAATGATTTAAAAACGCTGAAAATTCAATTGATAGTGTTTTTTTCAACCAGAAAAATAGTAACAGCAGCAACAATTGCCCAGCAAAGATTTCGCTCTTTTATCACAGGAGAAAGGCAAGGCGGGGGGGGGGAATAAAGATGAAAGGTTGGGAGTTGGTATGGGTGCACTCATTTGGAACAAAGCTGGCCTCAAACACAGCGCTCTTGCTTGCCGAAGATGCAAAGAAGTAGCTGTGTGATGGACACAAAAAACCGCAAAGAGTGGGCGCATATCAGAGACTGGAGTAACGAGGGTAGGTAAGATAATAATAGTTCATTGTTTGATTAATTAAAGTCTTACAATAACATCATTTGATAAAAATAGTTAAGGATCAGATTTACCGGCTCCAAACCTGCACTGTCTAAAGTGCATTCCTAAATTTTCTTTAAAGTGCTTATTTAATATAAAAACACATATCGTTAAATAAAAAAATCCCAAAACACAGTGCTCCCTAAGTGCATAATAACGTAGGGCAGTGCAATTATTGGTAGTCCTAACCATGTTTCAGGCCGAATTATCCTCCAGTTTTGCCATTATTTTCACCACTAACTCTAACGACTTCGCAAAATGACAACTCACTAAGGTGTCCGAGGACTCAGGACATGCTCTCACGGCTTGCGTATATGATCAAATTCCACGCAAATTAAAAAAGTATTTTTAGCAGCTCCTTTCTTTCTTTTAAAGCGGTCAGATGCATGTCCCCCATTTCACACAGTCAGTAACGAATCCACATTTTACCTGAACTTCTTGGACATTCCTTGTGTTTGGAATATTTTTGTATTACCGGATCGAACCATCACCCTTCCAGGCGGGGGTTTACCTTACAAAGGCCCCCCTCACTACTTTGCCAACATTCCATTTGTGCTGCACTTGCCTTGTTCCGAGAACTAGACTCCCTGTTGGGAACCTTGATGTGGGGTGCGGGAGGGTGAAGAGTGGCGATGGCCTCATTAAAGCTGCCAACAGAGGCGGCATGGGCGCCCCGGACTTAAAAAACTACCGCCACGCTGCTCAACTTAAATGTGTTGCATGCTGGCTGGCAGAACAAATGAGGCAGGCTATACACCTGGGCAACTCTGGGAGGGAGCATCCAAGCTCTGCTGAACACACTCAAAACCACAGAGAAATCTCCCATTGTTGGTCAAAACAGTAATTGAGCTCTAGAGAAGGTGTGTCGCCTATTTCAGTGGTTTCCAACCTTTTGACTTCTGTGGACCCCCACTTTATCAATACTGGGACCCGGGGACCCCCTACTGAAAGCTGGGGACCTAATCTGTTAATATTTAATTTTCTATGCAGTCACGGACTCCCCGAGAAGGCTTCGCAGACCGCCAGGGTCCCCAGACCACAGGTTAGGAACCACTGGCCTATATGGATCAAGCATTCCCTTCTGCACCAGTGATCCCTCTGAAAGGTCTCTCAGCTACAAAGGGATATTTCACATGCCGAGATCTGCAGCACTAGGACATGGTGTGGCTAGACACATGAGGACATCCATTTCAAAACAGCACTCTAGTTGGTTTCCAGATACTTGTTGAGGAATGGGACATTCCTGGCAGTCAGCTTTTACTATAGGGCAGGATAGTACATGCTCTTAGGCAGCTGAAGAATGTAAATACGGCTTACCCTCTGGTGCATGACACTGCACACAATAGCCAGCGGCCACAGAATGGTTAACTGGCTTTACAAGTCCTTTGGGGAGCATTTAAGGATCACACATCAGCCTCTCAGAGAGAAATTGAAAAATATCGTGGGCCATGTATTTATCGTCAAACAAGGGGAATAAGTGCTTGAATACCCTAAAATGGTGTCTAGAGTTGACAGATTCAGATATATCCAGTTTAATATACTACACAGGGCAAATATTACCACACACACACACACACAATAGGGCCTATTTTCCCCACAGAGCCCAGCAACCTCTCCTAGATGTAGGCATAAAATTGTCAATTTCCAGCATATGAAGTCTTGCAATCTCATTGGTCTACAGTGATAGATGAAATGGGCCGGACCACAGGAAGAACAGGTATGGGGAGCACATGGAGCTGTATCCTCGGGATACATACATGGCCTAAGAAGGATAAAGAAACTACGAAATTTGTAGGCCTTGCACTTTTGCTGGCCAGGAGGGCCATCACAATGAGATGAAAGGCACTTAGGCCTCCCAGGTTGGAAACCTAAAGTAGAGAGGTATTTCGCCCTGCGGAGGTTGAGGGCAGAGGACTTAGGAGAGGAGGCCATGGTGCAAAAATCCCATTGCAGGACAATGGGATGAGACAACTTACTCCTTCAAAGAGAGCAGAGACAACGACATTAGACCCTCTTGAGTTTAGCACCAACAATACACTGACACAATACTAAAACGTCAGAAGTACAGACGGGCGTTGCTCGTGCACACCCAACAGATACTTGTGAAAGGCAGGGGAGACAAGCATGACACATTCCCGAATGAATAAAACCATTGACCATCGGCAGAGCAAAGGATCCCACATACGCTGCTCCATAACCAATACACGCCCATCCTTACACATGTGACTTAATAAACCTCTTTCCAGGGGCAAACTAGAACTGGAGGGATTTGAAAAGTTCAACTCTTCTATGTATGTTTTCAAGCTTTGGCGAACACTATAAAACGAGAAAGGCTGCCTATGAGAAGGCTGCTAAACACTAGTAACTAAGGTGGTCATTACGAGTCTAATGGTCTCTTGATCGCCAAACTCTCGGTGGCGTTTGGTCCACTGCCAATGCGGCGGTGCGAGCGCTACATTATGACCACAGCGGTCGTGCCTCAGTGAGACCACCAGCCCCGCCAGAATTAGTTGTCCCGGCAGTCATGGCGATCCCAATGTGCCAGGTCAGTGCTGCAAGCAGCACTGCCCTGGGAATTACGACTTCGTTCTCCATCAGCGATTTCTTGGTGGTAACACCGCCATGAAGAAGCTGGCAGAGAACAGGTGCAAGGGACCCCTGCACTGCCCTAGCACTCAGCCGGAGACAATGTTGTAGGGTGTTTCCCGCTAGCCCATTGTACGGCAACTCAGGTTTCCGCCTGCCGACCTAGAAGGAAATTCGTAATGGGCCCGGTGGGCAGGTAGCCACTACGGCTGCAACCTCTCCGTCGGAAGTTCGGAGGACGGGCAAAACTGTCCACGCAACTCGTAATTAGGCCCAAAGTGTATAGCATAACTGTGTATTATACAAATACGGGCAACTGTGTATATGCCCATGTAATACTGATCAACAGACTTAAGATGAAAATTTAGAAATATCCAAAATGGCAATACAAATATATTAAGAAAAAGGCTTCCCTCATTCACATACGTCGGAGAACAGAATATGTGGCCATTTTTATTTGGCACTTTTAACCTGGAGACCCGTGAGAGGGGCTTATGTCCTTATAGCCACCTATCTTTGGGATGCAAAATATTTTTAAACACGTTTTTTTTAACCCACCTAAAGATTGGGTAAATAAACCCTAAAACGGTCAGGTTCTAAGTTGTTAAGGAAGGTTAAACAAAATGAAATGTATATAAAATTCTCATAACGGAACATATTTATAGTCTATGGTTCTCCTGAACATAAGGCAAGGATCCAGCCCCTCTGGATCAGTGTTGGACATCAACTGTTTAGTTCTTTTTTTTCCATTTTTAAACACGAATCCAAATACTATCCTTATAGAATTCTCTGGTCATTGTCTGCTCTTGGTTTTGGAATGACGCGAAGTAATGAAATCAATCACTGTAATGAGAAACTGATGAATTTCTTAAAATGTCCTCCCTGAAGTTTGGACTATGCGCCTGGTGCAACAAACAGCTTAGAACCATTCTCTTTTAATAGTATAAATGCGCAGACTGTAATATGCTATTTACCACCAGTGTTAAGTGGGGAGGGGCCATGAATCGAGATAGTCAAAAGTTTAGATTGGTTCATTATGCCCCTCCCTTCCCTCAACTATGCTAAGAAATAGCATATTATACCCTAAACATTCGCATAATGCTTTAGGCCACAGATTTTTTTTTTTCATGTGCGTTTATTTAAAAAAAAAAAAAAAGTATTTAACCAAAGCCAGGATTCAAGGGGGCAGTGTGTACAATAATAAGTTTCTCTAAATAAGGTGTTATTGGCCACATATACTTTCAGTGCCACGGGACACATACCAAATACATGCATGTAATTAGAGTCCGCAATCCCTCTATAAAAGCCTGTCTCCAAAGTCCTTTTTACAGGTGACTTGTGCCAAACTCGTCACCTCTGATATATCTTGTCACCTGTCAAAGGCTGACAGTCATTATGCTCCCATTAGAGCCAGCAGCAGCCAGAATGAAAGGCAGGCCATTGAACGTAAAGCAGCAGTTTAAACAGAGTAACAAAACTGGATTTTCATTCTTATGCTATGCAGTTTTACACAAACACTGATAAGAAAAAGCAAATAAATATTAATGGCACTATATTTGTATTTTGCACAGTAAAGGTCATTTCAGGAAAAACAGAATACAGAAGGACTTTTTAAATCGGACTTATATTAAACAGATTCTAATATCATTTTCAAATAAATCACCAGCTGCTTTTTGATGTACTTGATTTCACACTAGATTCCACTTACATTTTTCATGTCTGCAACCATACTACAAGAGCAAGACATGAAGGATTGAAGTGCTCTGTGGGAAGTGTGATTATGTATTATAAGGAATAAAATACCACTTCCGTAAATTATAAGGATATTGCAAGTTTTTTCCTTGATACGGTCACAGAAATACTTGGTGATGTGCAATATCCTTATATTGTATGGCAAGAGGTACTTTATACCCAGAGTGTGTGTGTATATATGTAGATGAGAGTTCTAGAAAGATTAGAATCTGAAGGTGTAAAACTTGATGAAGAGGGAAAATCCTGTTTAAAATTAAAATCAAAAACGATTCCACCATATTGTGGAGATTTGTTGGATCAGTTTGCGGAAGTAATAACAAAAGAATTGAAAAGGTTAAGAAATAAAGAAATGGAGAACACCAAAAAGATGTTAACAAGTTACAATAAAACATTAGATAAATTATCTAAGAATTCACAAGTTGTAATTAGAAGTTCTGATAAGGGAGGTAATATTGTGATATGGCCCATTAAAGATTATATGGAGGAAGCTTACAAACAAATGAATGATGAAACCTATTACAAGTGGGTAGATGTGAGATATGTTGATGATATTTAAAGAGAGTTTGATGCAAATTTGACCTTGTGGAAAGAGCAAGGGTTAATCACCAATGAGGAAAATAATATTTTGAAAGTTGATTATCCTAAACTTCCAGTATTCTACCCGATTCCTAAGATACATAAAAATGAGAGGAAACCTCCAGGAAGACCTATTGTAGCAATACGTGATAGCCTTTTTTAATTTGTATCACAGTATATTTAAGTATTTTTACATCCATTAGAAGAAGGCCTATCTTCATATTTGAAAGATACCACAGAGTTTTTACAACATGTTTTTGATATGAGTGGGGATACTAACATGATTCTTATGATTTTGGATGCTACAGCTTTATATACATGTATTCCGCAGGAATATGGAATAAAAGCTGTAGAATATTTTCTGAGAGCAAGACCTATAGGACTTTATAAACATAGCAAAGTGTTGATTTCAATGATAAATTGGTGTATGAAGCACAATATATTCTTTTTCAATAAATGAAATCTTTGAACAAAAGTGCGGAACAGCGATGGGAACTTGCTTTGCCCCAAGCTACGCAAATCTGTATTAGGGCTGATGGGAAGATCAGGTGCTCAATAGTCTGCAATTAGATGCATGGAATGAGAATATTATTATTTGGGTGAGATATATAGACAATATTTTTGTCATATGCAAAGGTGAAGAAGAAAGTGCAAAAGATTTTGGTAATGCCATTAATGAGAATCATCTAAATTTGAAATTTACACCTAATATACCTACTCAAGAAATAGAATTTCTAGATGTTAAAATCAAGATAGAAAATGGCAAAAGGGAAACCTCAGTATACAGAAAAACCCCTGCAGGAAACAGCATATTGCATGCCAGTAGTTTTCACCCGCAACCATTGAAGAAGAGCCAAAAGAATCTGCAGTACTATAAGTAACTTTCAGTGCAAGAGGACATAATAATGGGATTAAGAATGAGGGGTTACTCCAAATTAACATTGGAAAGTGCTAAAAAGAAAGTAGAATCACGTACCAGAGACTCCCTTTTATTTAGTACACAGGATAATAGAAAGAAAAAAGGATAAGACGATTTCAGGATCATACAGATTTATAACCACGTACAATAGGGTGCATATGCAAGTTACGAGAATATTACAAAAGCACTGGCATATATTGAAAAGCGACCCTGTTATAGGAACTCTCATACCCACCAAACACCAGATAACATACAGAAAAAGTATATCCATGAGAGATGCACTGGTTAAGAGTGACATTAGGATACAGCAAGTGCAGAATACTTGGTTAAAACCACAGGATGGGTTTTATAAATGTTCTAAATGTAAAGCATGTGCAAATGGTGAGAACATCAAGTCAGTCATGGTAGGACGTAAGATAATGCATAAGATCAAGTGACATTACACTTGTAAAAGCGATTTTGTAATATATATTCTGAGATGTAGTTGTCCAAAGTTATATGTAGGGAGTACCAAATTGCAAGTACATAAAGGGATTCTACAACATTTAAGAGCAATTCAATACATGGATGAAACTTACCCAATTGCTCGACATATACATGAAAGACATAATGGAAAGGTGGATGAAATAAAATATAGTGTGACTGATGGAATCAATAAAGATATAAGAGGTGGCAACAGAGAGAAAAAAAATAAGAATTTGAGTCAAGATACATATTGAAGTTAGACACTAAGGAACCTATAGGTTTAAATAGCAGTGAAGAACTGTATATACGTTTATAAACATACAGCTAGAGTGAAAATAAGTAATAATAGTGTAGTGATTGGCAGTATATCATCAACGCTCATGTTAACATCTGTTACTACATTACAATGTCAATAAATTAGTAAACATAGCGATTAGTCACATATGGATACAAATTGTGAAAAATGAGTAACTTCAGCGAAGAAAATGAGATGTTATGTAAATAATATGGATATTTAAATTGAGTCTATAACTCAACCGATAGCGGTTATGATCGAACCAATATTAAAATTCTATCCATGTCATTATGTGCTATTCGGGATGAATTTGTTTAACAAATGAAACGTTCAATGCAGCAATTTAAATCGTGCATGTACTGTGGAAGTAATTGGGAAGATTGGGAAGTAACAATGTTAAACTAAGCTAATTTGGAATTCAGAAGAATTGTTTGTTACGATGTATGCCTAAAACAGATCATGTGACATAAATAGTGGTTCTAATATGGCGACCGCCAGGTTGACAAAGGCAGTAATGCCGAAACGCGTTCCTTTGCATGTCGAATAAATGGATGTTTAACTCCTTTTCATTTGTGGAGTGGCATATCCTTGTGTATTTACGAAGGAAAGTGGACAGATTTAGACGCGGTGGCGGGCGTCCAGCAACGGCACAACCGGCTGTCAGGTGCGGATCAGTTACACTGCAAACTAGTGATTACACATTATATATATATATATATATATATATATATATAGTGAGTGTCTCTGTCTGTGTATATACACACCCACACACACACACACATACTATATATGTGTGGGTATATACGTAAGTAGAGACCTAAGATTTTAACTTGCGTTAAAATACCCTTGGAAATTCGCTGAAAAAGCACTACCATTTTAAAACTGGAAAAAACAGTTATACATGACCGAGTATAACCTTCCCCGCCATAGGTTTCAGACATCCTCAATGATGTAATATGTGAGGTCATATGCAGTGCATCATAGCAGTGCAATTTATATTTTGGCCATGCATGGCATGGGGTTGCCTAAGCCCTCACAGGTTGCCAACTCCCCCACAAGCCCCTACCCTACGTTATTTTTGTTTTCCGTTACATGGGATTCCCACTGGACCATGATAACCCTTCAAATACTTTTTTCCATTTGTGCCCTAAGAGGGTGAGGGACCTCATCACAAGGGCTACGGGGCGCCCTTATACCTTTTTTCATTTTATTTTTTAGGACTTTGGGACAGATTCCCAAAGGCCAGTAATGGCAGCCACACTATTTTTCTTCATGTTGTGGTTGCCAATAACATTTCTCAGTCCCACGAGCTCGACCTATCAGAAAGCATTTGTTGACGTATTTTCTCACTAGAGTCTCACTGTAACAGGTATCTATAAATATATTTTAAAAGTTTCCCCAAAACGGCTGAACAGATTTACACTACATCACAAAAAGCATGCTTTCATTATAAATATCTAGTATTCTGCCAAATCTGGTATAATTCTGTTCAACTGCCTTTTCTGGATTGTGGTCTTAGTGTTCCTATAGATATTGTATCGGATAAAAATTGTTTTGGGACCCCCCTCCCTTTTTCTTTACCCCTATTTGAGGAATCACCCCAGCACTTTTCAGGAAAGAGCACAAATGGATGAACTTTATCTAGAAAGTTTTGTGAAGATTTATCAAACAATGAAAAAGTTCTTAGCAAAACAAAAAACCCTTCTAATGGGAGCTCTGATTTATGTGTAACTAAAATGTCAACAGCATTTCTTCTTTCTTTGACCTCAATAAAAAAATTGGTTATGTAAAGCTCTAAGAGATAGTTCCTCCCGTTATGTAAGCTACAGATGAAAAAACACATGTACTATCTGTTAGAAATGGGATCTCTAGTTGACCGTGGTTTGCACCCTGTCCAAGTAAGGACCCTCACTCTAGTCAGGGTAAAGGGAGTCACACAGCTAAGATAACCCCTGCTCACCGCCTTGGTAGCTTGGCAGGAGCAGTCAAGCTTATCTCAGAGGCAATGTGTAAAGTATTTGTACACACACACACAGTAACACAATGAAAACAACACAAACGTACTTTACAATTTTAGAAAAATAGCCAATATTTATCTGAGCAAAACAAGACCAAAACGACAAAAATACAACATACACAAGATATCAATTTGTAAAGGTTTAGATCAGCCTAAATCCTTAGCAATCATTGGTTGTATCTGCTTAACACACAGTACCAGGGATGCATCAAAAACTGAGACAATGAGGGCCCCTGAGGAGGCGAGGTGCCAAAAAGCAAAGCAATGCATTGGTCCCTTACTGCGCAAGGGAGGTGATGCGACTATTCTTTTCTTCACAGGAGAGGCGATGCGTTGGTTCCTTACTGACAGCGGACGTGATGCGTCGATTCTTCCTAGCAGGAAAGGCGATGCGTTGATTACCGGGCCGATGTGTGAAAAATCCAGACGTGCTGTGTTGATGGAGCTGCTGGGAAACAGGTGCTGTGTCAGTTCTGCAGCAGCGAGGCAGGCGCTGCGTTGATTCTTCAGCATTAATTTTTCTGCTGCAGTGCATCAATGCGTGGATTTTCTTCTTTAGGTCACTTGCTTACACTCCCAAGGGCCCAGGGACTGGAGTTGGCACCATTTGGAAAGTCAGGACTCCCAGCAGAAGAGCCTAGGCCCTGGCAGATAAAGTATTTGATGTTCCTGAGACTTCTTAACAGGAGGCAAGCTCAGATCAAGCCCTTGGAGAACCTTGGCAAGCAGGATATAGAAAGCAAAGTGCAGTCCATTCACTCCCAGGACAGAAGCAGCAAGCAGCACAACAAAGCAACAGGAAGAGGGGCAGTCCCTCCTACAGCATCAAGCTCTTCTTCCTGGTAGAATGTCCTCAGACCAGAAGTGTTCTAACTCTGTGGTGTCAGAGGTCAAGTACTTATACCCATTTCTGTCTTTGAAGTAGGCAAACATCACAGAAAAGTCTTTGTAGTGCACAAGACCCTGCCTTTCCTGCCCTGGCCCCATATACACTCCAGGGGGTTGGAGACTGCTTTGTGTAAGGACAGGCACAGCCCTATTCAGGTACAAGTGTCAGCTCCTCCCGCCACTCTAGCTCAGTATGACACATCAGGATATGCAGAGCACACCTCAGCGAATTCACAAACAGCCTGACTGTCATCCTGGCCAAGACTTTGTACTCCACACCCAGGCAGAGGCACAGACTAGTTAAGCAAGAAAATTCCCACTTTCTAAAAGTGCCATTTTCAAACTTACAATTTAAAAATCAACTTCACCAAAAGATGTATTTTTAAATTGTGAGTTCAGAGACCCCTAACTCCATATCTCTATCTGCTTCCAGTGGGAAATTACACTTAAAAGATATTTTAAGGCAATCCCCATGTTTCCCTATGGAAAAGATAGTCCTTGCAAGAGTGAAAACCGAATTTAGCAGTATTTCACTATCAGGACGTGTAAAACACACCAGTATGTGTCCTACCTTTTAAATACACTCCACCCTGCCTATGAAGCTGACTTGGGCATCCCTTAGGGGTGACTTACATGTGGTAAAAGGGAAGGTTTGGGCCAGGTCTACATGGCAGTTTAAAACTGCACACACTGACACTGCAGTGGCAGGTCTGAGCCATGTTTACAGGGCTACTCATGTGAGTGGCACAATCAGTGCTGCAGGCCCGCTGGCAGCATTTGATTTACAGGCTCTGGGCACACATGGTGGACAATACGAGGGACTTACTATTAAATCAAATATGTGAATCAGGGATAAACCAATCACCAGTTCTATTTAGACAGAGAGCACTTGCACTTTAGCACTGGTCAGTAGTGGTAATGTGTCCAGAGTCCTAAAGTCATCAAAAATAAAATGCAGAAAACTACCGAAAATAGGAGGCCAGAGACAAAAAAATTGGGGATAATGCTGCAAAAAGGGACATTTTTCAACAATATCCATTTCTTATGCTTAAGGCACTGATGCGCTTCTGTGAAATGATGTGCTATTTGCTAAAATGTGAATCCCGGATTCACTAAAAGATTGTGACTAACTCTAAGGGCCCTTGGCAGTGTTGAATGGTGGATCATCCCTGGTCTCTTCATAAATATCTATCTGGCGGTCAGCCCAAAAATACCAAGTACAGCAGGGATTGAGCAACTAGCAGTAAAGGCAATAACTCTGAATGGAATTCTGACATCAAGAATTCAAAGTGTTTCCAGGCCCTGAATGAGGGAGTTTGTAAACTATGGATTTAATCATTCTAGGCAGGGAGAGAGATCACCCTATTCCAAGTAGCAGGGTAAGGGTGGCAAGCAGCAGCACACCTGGTCCCCAACAGAACCCTGCAGAGTACCCATCCTTGAATGAAAGATGGGCACTATCTAGGAAACACAAAAGACATAGTAATATTGAAAATAAATATATGGACAATGCACAACATTTTCCGTCACGTGATATTTCCAGGGTAGAACACATCCCGTAGGCTACACGTTTCTACGTCTGCAAAAGGGATCTTTAAACATTTCCTCATGAATGAGAGACCAGATGGCTACTCAGTCTGAAACTCTGTTATTAATTGCTTCAAAGCATCTGGCAGGACCCTGCGGTCTCTTCTGACGAGCTAATCCTTCATATGTACTTGGAAATGCTCTGAATGACATTTCCTAATTACGAACGTCAGTTTCACCATCTGATTCTCTGATTTCTCTATGTCGTGAAGACTGCTTGCATTCATGCTGTGTCTTCAATGTACTGTAAGTGAAATCCCAGAAGCTTCGCAGCTCCCAGGTGTAGACTGGCAAGTGAAGAGAATGTGTGCCTGGGCATAATAGGAGACCAGCAAAATCACAAACTGACCGCAGTAGAAAGGGGTTACCATTACACATTGTCCAAATTATGTAAAAGGGTGGAAGCTGCTAACCAGTGATGAATAGGGGTACCACAATTGTCCATTGCAAACATCTTAGCTGTGGTGTCCCGTCAAGATCCGAGGCAAAGATTCACTTTCCCATATTCAACATCCACAGATTGCAATGATCACAAGTGCTGTGTTCATTCCAGGGAAAGAAAGGCTGGTGATGCACTAGGAACCTTGATGCCACCTAGTGAAGGGTTGCGTACCTCTGGAGGACGCACTATGCAAAGACGTATCCGCACAGAATCAGAAACTCTATTTATCATGAGCTCTCAAGATATTTGGAAATTTTGGCGGCCATCTTGAAGATATCAAATTAAAATGTTCATGAGATCCAGGGGTTCCTTTCTAGGCAATTAAGATTCTTTATTGCAGCAGTCACCGCCTTGTTACCAAACATTTGTGAAAACCCTGGAGATTGTTTTTCCTTTGAAAATGTGAATGTATGTTGAAGGTGGAAATTAAATTGTCACATATCTGTACTATATGTCAATATATTATAAAAAATGTATCTGTCCAAATGCTTTACTACTAAAATATTGGAGGACAAATATAAATGTTAAAAAAAGAAAAGAAAGTTTAAATAAAAATAATAAATACATTTTTTTTAAAAGCTAAATTTACACCTGAATTTGATGATACTTGTTCATGCATGTACATGTGGAACTATATCTAGTACAAATTCAGATCACATGATTAATTTCCATATGGTTATCATGTTAAAGTCTCCATGTATGTATACATTTTATGGGTGGGTATGTATCTACATTGTGATATATTATCCTCCTCCTGCAGAGAAAAAAACCCAAAACTTATCTCCCAAAACCACCACTCTATGACTCATCATATTCCGCTTTCAAAATATCCCCTAACTCCAGTCTCAGACTCATACCAAACCCCTATCACTACTATGAACGCCCAATTAATCCTTTCTGAACTCTTCCCTCCTCTATCCTATTCATCCAACAAACAGACTCACATGTCTACAATTCCCACCACTCCCAATAACAATGTATATTTTCCTCTACTAATCCACCACTAATTCACCTTTGGGTTCCAGAGTAGCATGCTAACCGTTGAAAAGCGTTTCAACCTCTTGTATGGGGTAACACTGCATGATGCATATGTATTTATCTAAGGCAGTGGTGTATGTTTAGGAAAGTGATTCATTAGTGTGAGTACAAACTATATAATTCTAAATAATGTTTTTATAGTAAAGTTTAAGAATCATCCTGAATGTATATCAGAACTAGACAGCATGTACTCACGAAACATGCTGTATCCACATGTGCCAGTGAAGCGAGTGAGGGTTAATGTCAAGAGAAACCATACCAAGCTCATAGATATTGTCTATGTTTCAGTTGAGGAATGTAGATTTCCAGCAACAGGCAAGAGTCAATGAGGTTTATAAATGTTTCGGATGTATGTCACTTGTTGCAGTGAGCATGATGCGAGGAGAATACCCCCAAAAGAAGATATTGAAGAGGTAAATCCTGATTTTAACAGATTTTCTGCGACCCAAGCAGACAGCACCGCCCAGCAGTGTAAGGAGTCAGAGTGGCACTGTCCAGGGTCACTGCTTTTCACTTATCCCATTCCCAGGTTTACTGCTCCCCGTCATGTCGTGAATGGTCGGCTGTTGATCCGGAGAAGTGCAGAAGAGTTCAGTGCACCCGTCAGACCTGGAGTTCCGGCTAGTGGATTCTGACACGGTCACTGGCAGAAAAAACAAAATTCGAGCTTAATTTAAAAATTAAAATTAAAAAAATGCAAGGACCCAAAGTTTTTCTTAGATGCCAGATCCCTTCCACCCCAGTGCTACCTAATGCTAGATCCAACCTCATCTTTTTCTTCCATGACCTGTCTCTTTCTCTCACTCTTGCAGTTTAATTTTCTTTGCTGCTTTATCCCTTTCTACATGTTTTACTATCTTTCTCTTCTTCCTTCTTTCTAACTTTTTGTCTTTCTCTCTCTTGCTGTTAGCCAAAGTCAGATGAGGAAAATGAATTCTCAGTCCCACAAAGGAATGACTGTCTCCACAACGTGGCACAAATTCAGCAATGAAAATTTCCTATCACTGCCAGGTAATAAGGCCATTATTTTCCCAAGGGCCGTCTCTGTCGGTTTCAAAAACAATTAGTACAGACAGGAAGAAATAAAAATCACATTGCACATAAAAGCATTTTTCTTTTAAGCATTATGGGGCTTATTATGAGTTTGGTGGTCCCAATGTAGGACCACCAAACTTGTAGGGAGGACGTCCTAGCTGTCCCCTACCCTATTACAAGATTTCTGCCGGTCTGACTGGCGGAAACCTTGGAATAGAGCTTTCCCACTGGCCTGACCTGCAGGAACAGTGCTACCAGATAGCACGCTGCTCCTTTAAGGGAGCACAGTGCTATCTCACAGCACGGAGGGGGCCATCCAGTACCCTCGGAATGCACACGTTCTGCGGGCTAGCGGAGAACAAGGTTGTAATAAGCAGGGCTGCGCTGAATTCAGCGTCTTCCTAGCTGATTGCAACCAAGACCACCGTCACCCCCATCGGGATCTAGAATCCTGGTGGAGACAGCGGTGTGGTCTGACCAACAAACTTGCAATTTGGGGGTTGGACCGCCAGCCTCGTAATGAGGCCATATATCTATTTTTAGTAACTGGTGGAGCAAAAACAATTACAGATTGACATAAATTACGATCTCTCAGGAAAAAGAAAACACTACCATAAGGCAGGAAACCTGTACAACTGATAGTAAGGTCCTTGTCACTAAGCCATGACTTGTCTGCTTCTCCACGTTTCATATATTGATCATTTTCGGACGGCCGTGCTCCCACTGCATTAAGGAAAGGTTAATGAAACCCTCATGTAGGCCCGGTTCTAGCGGGGGGGCAGGTGGGCCAGGCCCACCCAAACATGACCTTTGGCCCACACAGCCACGGCAGAACAGACCATGGAGAAGGCACCTGTTAAGTGCTCCCTCCATATCAATATCAAAATGTTGTAATGTTGTTTTCACTGTCTTTAAAAGTGCACTCCGAGCGTGTCTTTTGGGGGTAGAAGTGGGCGAGCCAACAGGTTAACAGAGAGAGCTGAGCCAGAGCTAGGGGTCTGGCTTGGCTCTTAGAGTCCATGCACGAGCCAAGCCCTGAAAATGATTACTATGTAAAACATACAAAATCATCACATACAATATGGTAAAGTCTCTTCAAAATTCAAAAACGTTTATTTCATTAACACATAGAAGCTTTGCTGTTAATATGTCACAATACAGAGCTGCACCAAGAAGTACTTATGAAAAATGATAGTTTTTAAAATGAGCTTATAGTCATTCCTGCCCCATCCTCACACTGGTGCCAGTGCCATTAGTGAACCAACAGGCAAGACAGTTGTCACCTGGATTCTGTATGTGGCCCAGATTATTACAGAGCAACCTTAGTCTACTAAATCACACAAAATATGTTTTTGTATAGTTGCTTTTTGATTCATGTATTAGGGCATGCTTTCACGCACAAATATGAAGATATGAAGAAAAACAAGTTTCGGTGAAATAAAATATTTGCCCAAGATCACACAGTTTAAGTGGGGAAGCTGGTCTTTATCCAGGTTTTATGTTTTCACTTTGTACAAATGAACCACTAAATGGCTATCCATTTGTCTCATCTTTTTATGTTAATGCCTTGTTTTTACCTCTCTGTGCAGTTTTTATATTGTGCAAGTTCGACCTGGAAGTAATGAAGTGTTTTCCCTGAACACCAGTTACATTACACAAGGTCACATTCATTTCTTTTAGGCACTGGGGTTTGCCCAGAATCACAAGATGATGTGCCAATGCTGAGACTTGAACCTAGATTGTTCAGTTCCAGAGTTGGAAGCCCTTGCTGTAATGCCACATCCTGGGTAGATTGGGGGTAACAGGCAGAAGGTTCATGAAAGCTTGGCTCATTATGGGCTCGAACTTCAAACAGGACCTCAAGGTGAGCCTGTGCCAGGCTTCAGGCTCAAGCCCAGATCAAGCTTTCAGTGTGTCCCCTATCTTGGGAGAGTGGGCACATAGGTTTACCGGCCAATGATTCAACAGGTACATTGACACCAGGGCCCAGGGCAGTGAACGGCTTTCTACACCTCAGTTATGGTCCCTGTGGGGGTTCTGAGAGGGCTTAAGCATTTTAGCTTGTGTAAGATGCACCCAGTAACATACTATAGGATGGGGCATGCATTATGCTATCCAGATAGCAGTAGTGCATGCCTCGTTGGATGTGCAGCCTCCAGGGCAGGGAAATCATTAATTTCCCCCAAAAATTAATGTGGAATTACAATGTCTAATATTGTAAGGGCTTGATACACAAAGATAAACTTACACTTCTGTATAAGTTGATTATTTATTTTGGTATTCCCAACTACAAGTTTATTTTTACTAACAGTAATATTATAACTCAGGAGATGCCAGAGTTGGGTGTAGAGCCCCGCAAATGAATATAAGAGATAGGACAGGCCTAACTTTTTATGTGCAGAGAGGACAGGCCTAACTTTTTATGTGCAGAGTCTCTGCCACGAGTGCAGAGTATCCCCGGTGTAAAATGGCTGTTCATAAAATTAAATATAGTTTATGAATACCAAAAGAGCTAGTACACTTTTTTAAACAAAAGTTTAAGTTTACCTTTGTGACTCACGTGCTAAGAGTATCTGTCTGTTTTGTACCAGATACTGAGGTGAAGTAAATACCTGTGTTATCTCAATGAAGATATTGTGTTGGGCTGAATTTGTTCTCATCACCATGGCAGAGTAGAAATGTGAGCATTTCATATTCTGATAGATTGCTACAGTACATTGCACATTCCCAGGTCAGTGCTGCTGGATTTATGCAATTTTATGGCTTTGGTGTTTACTACAAAATTATGGATTTGCCACATTATCTGCTGCATAATCTGCAGATTTAAAAAAAAAAAAAACGTTTCTAGCTCACAGGAATCAAAAGTTACAAAAAATTGTGAAATACATGCGCAGTTGATGACCCTTTGCAAAGGATGACTGTTCACCTTTCAGTTACTTATTGCTGTACTTCCATGTTAAACTTGTACTAATGAGGGGCAATCTAGGGGCAGACGGTGTTAACAAGTGAAGCACAATGACAAAATAATGAAGTAATACTATCACAAAATGTCACCGCATTACACCACATAATTTGCCTTTTCTTGCTGCATAATTTAGTCAACTCTATCACAAAATGTGGTCCTCCTCTACGGCATAAATTCAATGGCCCTGGTGACACTCTCTATCTAACCACATCTACTTGCAATGGAGCCTATCATAATTCAGTTAAATAAAGGGATACCATGAGTTATGCAATATGGGATAATATAAACACAGTGGCATTAATGCTAATTATCTAAACTTACCTCAGAACTAAATAACCCAGGCCAAGAACCTTCAGATCATCCTCGACTGCAAATTCGAGACCACAGCCCAAGTCAATGCCATCATTGCCTCATATTTCAACATACTGAAGTTGCTGAGGAAGATTTTCAAATGGCCCCCAGTCAACACATGGAAAATCATCACTCACACTCTTGCCACCAAAAACCTAGTCTACAAGAACACCCTCTACGCTTGGATAAACAAGAGTCTCATCAGGAGGATGCAGAACATGCAGAATTAGGCAGCCAGATTTACTCCCAACCTCCCATGGCACTCACACATCTCACCTCACCTTTCAAGACACTTTGGCCCAGCATACCTCACAAATACCATCTACTTTTACAAAGCTTCCAAACACCTCAGCTCGGAAAGACTCCTATTTGCATATATCCCACATATACCGAAAACCAGACCTGGCGGTTCAGCATTCTCCTACATTGCACTTAAAGCATGAAATGACATGTTGGTTACCCATCCGAGCCTCCTCCTCAATTCTTGAATTGCACAAGAAATTGAAGCCCAGGCTTTTTGAGTAACCACATTAGGCCCTTGGCTTGGCTAATCTCACATCTACTCAGCACTAGAATGCCCTGATGGGTGAGGGTGCGCTTTACAAACCAACATAAAATTACATGACCCGAGTCAATCAAATGCACTTTATGGAGCATTCAGTTCAGACTGGTACAAAACCCAATCATGCTCACGTATTCTGTTAGTCTGGGTGGTTACTTCCGTTTCCCATGTTGTGTGCCTGTTTGCCTCTGCCCCCACATCCATAATATGTACGGGCTAAAAGGCAAAATGATTCCCTTGTTTGCGTGGGTTCATGACCCATCAAATGAGGGAACGTCCTCTGAATAGAGCACTGCCCATACATGCGTTAGTATCGCAGAAGGAGCTGCACAAGCATCTGTGGCCCCGTCTGTAACTGGGGCAGTCTGTGTAATACTGCCCAAGAATGTTACCTGTTTGACTTCAATTACTGGTTTTCCACTTGTCAGGCATGAAAACTGCTCTTTGTTGTCAACAATAGTGCTTTCTTTTTTTCCAAGTGTGTTGCTGTTTTCTTTTTACACGTTTTATCAATGAAAGTAAACTAAAATAAATGATGTAAAAAAACAGTTACAAAGTTCACAGAAGGCAAAGAAATAGGGGATGGGAAAATTGCAAGGAGTAAGTATCCAGTCTGCAAAATGTCCAGGCTTAATTATGGTAGCGTGGATCTCATTAACCTTTAAATACTATTACAATCTGCTTGGAACCCAGGTGCTTGTGTGGAGGCAGGGCCTGCTGGAAATTATAAGGGCTGGGGCTACTGAGTATAGACATCAGCTCTTACTCTCAAATAACTCTCTAGGTGGACTCCATGCCTGTTTGGAAGAAGATATGATGTAAATCTTAGCCTTGTAGGCTACCTATAGAATTGACAAAACTTGGACTCACATTGGCCCATCCGAACGCACCCTTGGCCCATCCAGATGAAAATTCCTGGAATCGGTCCTACCCGCATTAAAAGAAGGATTGAAAGAGTCAATAGGCCTGGCCATTTTTTTTATTCAAAGAGTTCAATGCTTCTTTATTGGTTTGCAAGTTTGGGGGAGTGGGTGGATACGAGTATGAGCTACTGAATGGATGCATGGTTAATGAGTGAACTCACAGATGAGGAAATGGGTAGGTGACTGAGTGGGTAGATGAATGAGTACACAGATGGATGTTGGATTATTATGTTATGTTATAGAGTCTTGTAGGCTGCATGGCTACTCGGAGGCCTCGCAGCGCTAATTAGACATCAAGACCAGAGTCTTAGGGTTATGCTCTGAATAACCAGGTTTTTAGTGCTCGCCGAAAAGTAAGTTCATGACTGGTAAGGCGAAGATCAAGAGGGAGAGACTTCCACAGCTTGGCTCCAAGATAGGCCAAAGACCTTTCACCCCAATTTGATTTTTTTTACTCTGGGGATGGACCTAAGCTGTCTAGCGGGTTTATGGAAAGAGGCCAGGGTCCTTAAAAAGGTAGGACCCCTATTGTATAGTGACCTGTGGACACAGCACAAGGTTTTAAACGTTATGCACTGTTCCACCAGAAGCCAATGGAGAGAGGAGATAGCCGATTTGGCTGAGTCATGTTTCGGTATGTCTAGAAGGAGACGGGCAGATGCATTCTGCACCACCTGCAGGTATTTTATCACATATTTAGGGGAACCAAGATACAAAGCATTGCCATAGTCCAGCCGAGAAATATTAAGAGCCCGAATAATAAGTCTCTTTCCAATGAAAGGCAGAATTTTGAAGACCTTCCTCACGAGCCAAAATAGACCAAAGCAAGTGGAGTAAGTCGAGGGTCAAGCCAGACTTTCAAGCTCTTAATATATTCCTTAGGAAAGGGTAGATCCTCCAGGGAATCTAGGATAGAGTAGTTAGGACCTCGAGGTGGGAGAGTGGATGGATGAAGTGGCGAGGGCAGATTGTAAGGTCATAGTACGGTGTAGTGTCATTGTGGGGTTGGCCAAGGGCAGTGTGGGAAAGACATGGGGCACAGTTTACGCGAGAGGCACTGTGTGGGTTTAGGGGATGAGTACGGAGGTAGATGCATTGTGAAGCATGTGAAGTGCACACAGTGTAGGGGCAATGCGTGTGCAGCAAGGTGCACAGGACCTGAGCGAACTGTGTTCACCAGGCTCCATAGGGGGAGTGGGGCTTCTGTGCTGCTTTCTCCCGTCCCACAGAAGCGCCTAGGAGAGGCCCATTTCCAGGGAAGAGTAGCAGGATACTTGCACAAAGGTCATATTTCTTCATATTTAAAACATACATGAACCGCTGCTGTGTTTACTCGTATAAAAATGTCTAGGGTTTGTGTGGGGTGTGTTCTTGACAGGCGTTTGTGCTTGTTTCTGTTTCCCAGTCTAGTAACAGTGCTTAGGAAGGCTCTTCGTGACTCCTTTAAGGGCATCCCTGCCTTCGACAGGCACTGCTGTTCAAGGCTCATCTCTGCGATGCTCAGTCAATGTGAGGTTCCACCCTCTTCAGGTGGCATGTCGTCAAACCATGCAACATCTTTAGCAAGGGGAGGCCAAACGCCCCATATTTTGAGTCAACAGCCTTGCTTCGGTAGGCCACAGGATCCTACCCCTTCAGCATGCCAGTGCAAAGCTAGCACTTTTCGGCACACACCTCCTCTGTACAGGGAGGGACACGCAGACAACCTAGAGTGGGGCACAGTGCACCGATGTAACGCAGGGACCATGGGCAGCAGAACTAAAGATGGGTTACCTGCATCACCCAAAATGTCCAAGAGAGTGATGCCCTGAGCTCCAGAGATGTGTGGTGGGGTGCTTACTCACACCACTGGTCCTCTGAGGCCACTGGGTGCCTCCACCGCTGAGCACAGTGATCGATACGGTGCCAGTCACTCAAGGCAGGGATGCCCTCTTCGGGCCGTGAGGTGGATTCCTTCGGGGTTACAGGCTGTGAAACAAAACTAAGGCCCATACTTATTGGTAATTGGCATAGGGCAGTGCAGTAACTCTTCTTGCTGCCCTGCCCCACACCAATGAGAAAGGGTAGGCATGCACCATTTTTAGGAAATATGGTGCATTCCTGTCCTTTACCCCTGCACCTGCGCACAATTGGCGGCCTAGTGCCAATGCATGGTGCAAGGGAGTCTGTGTTGCATACCGAATTAGGCTTTTTCCTCTTTCCATGTGTGCTGCAGAACGCAGTACACACGGAAAGAGGAAAAATGAGGAGAAATAAAAATATTTCTCCTCTTTAAACCACCCCTGGGGAGGCATAAGGTTTTGGTGCAACCCCAGGTTTAAGTCATTAAGTAAATCTGGGGCAGAGTCAAAATCCATGTGTGTTGCATTGGAAAACCCACCGCAAATCCCATGGGTTGCACCCCTGGCACAGAGTAAGGCAACAGAGCGAAAAAAGTAAGTAAGGCAAAATGGCTTTGTGTGACCTCATAGATATGGCTGAGAGACTTGCGCCGCATGGAGTCTGCTTAGAAGTGAGTGCTCTGGTGAGTAAATCAGTCCCCCTGGCAAAGATCTGGAGAAGACCCAAAGAGGCCACAGCTTTTTAAAGGTTTCTTCTCTGGTCCCCTGCTTGGGAAGGCCCCTCATTGGTGGGGAGAGCAACCAGGTGCAGGTCAGCCCATGTGATGGACAGGTCTACCCTGATGCCTTGGAGGATGTTATCCTGGGTGAAACGTATCCCCTATCCCGCTGACTGCACTGGAGTGGCCTAGACCCAAGTGTAGCCTCTGGCCTGGGTGGTAACAGTGCACGATGGAATCCCGAAGAGAACAATAAGTGGACAAGTATGCAAGGGTCATTCTGTAGACCCAGTATCCGAACAGTGGGAAAATCATGTCATCTCCTCAGACCCCACCCTGGGAGAGTCTTTGCTCTAACAGCTGTCATATGCCTACAAGAATAGCCTATACAGTCCTGGTAAACCATTCCATAGGCATTATTCTAACTACTGGGCAGTATATGATTTTCTTTATTTAACTCACAGGCACCAACAGTACCCACCCCCGAAGCTGTTCTTTATAAGCCCAGAGAAAATGCAGGAACTCACTAAGGTAGCTGCTGAGACCAGGGCCGGGAGAGCCTCACCAACACAGCGCGAGAGAACGCTTAGGACCAGAGAGGTGGACCCAGGCTCCATTATCAACTCACAACTGTACCTGGTGACACCCTACGAGGACCCCAATGCGCCGGACTTTAGAGTAACTATGTGTATGATTTCTACCTCTCCTCTCTTCCTGCCCACAGAGTCAAGGTGAGACTAATCGAGCTAACGGTTAATCAGCATCCCTAATAATATATATTCCAATTCACAAGATATCAGCATCCCTAATAATATATATTCCAATTCACAAGATATCAGCATCCCCAATAATATAGATTCCAATTCACAAGATATCAGCATCCCTAATAATATATATTCCAATTCACAAGATATCAGCATCCCTAATAATATATATTCCAATTAACAAGATATCAGCATCCCTAATAATATATATTCCATATTCCAATTCACAAGATATCAGCATCCCTAATAATATATATTCCATATTCTAATTCACAAGATATCAGCATCCCTAATATATATTCCATATTCCAATTCACAACATATCAGCATCCCTAATAATATATATTCCAATACACAAGATATTAGTTGTGTTCTTCACCGGAAGGGTTTATGTGGACATTCCGCACCACTTCCAGCATCGCTTAGCTGGACACAGAAGCAGGCCCTGCTCAGAGGACCTGCATCACTCAGGACACAAGGCAGAACTGGCTACATCAGAAAGGATGGATCTCTGAGTTAAGGTTAAAGGAAAGTGACAACCAGAAGAAACAAAGAGGCTAGGCCAGGTGTAAATATGAATGTAAAGGGGAGGCGTAAGAGGCCACCGGTAGCAGTCTGGTAACGCTCCATTACATTGATACATAGTAAGGAGGAAGAAAACAGGCTACACAACAGCAGCAGCAGCATCTCTCTCTTCACCAAGCACCATACAAACCAACTGCAAGGTAATAAATATTTGCAAAAGGAAGCACAAAAGCAGTAGGTAAAAAACTAACTAAAAAGAGGATATTATGAACATTGATGTGTTTTTGATTAACCAAAATCTTGGAAAAAACATACTAACTGACCAGCAGAAATAACTGCATTTCATCCCAAGGTCTTTTTAGGTCAAGCCTACCAGAGCCTGGTTTAGAAATACATATAGTAAGCTTACCAAAAACATACAGGGGTTTGGAGCCCGCCTGATGCTTACCATTGATAGGCCATCCTGTCACTCTAATTTACTTGCTTCTTACTGGTCAACCTTGTGTTTGTCCCACCCATGGAGCATAGCCTCTTTATCATCTCTTGATTGTCTGGCTTCTATGCACCCCCTGCTTGCTTTCCACGCAATACTTTTTCTTTATAGGTTAAGTACTTCACATGAGAGCATGCATTTTCCTACCGCCTCCCTCCTGTACTTCTCTTCCCCTGCACTTTGTGTTGCTCACTGTCACCCGTGTGCTTCTCCCTTCCTCCCACCGTGTTGGGTTTTTTCTCGCATCCTACCCAACTACTTTTTCGCCTGCCTACTCCATGTTGCTCTTTTGCTCGTTGCTTCTCCTCCCACTTCCGCGCTCTGTGTTGCTTCCATCCCCATGCCCTCTGTGTTGCTCCCACCCACCCGTGGTTAAAAAAAGCTCTTTTGCGTTCACATCAGCATGTAAAAAAAAAGTAGCTGCTTCATTTTGCATGGTGTGAGCACCTACACAATGGTGTGGCTTGCTACATGATAGGGTTTTTTCCCCTTTATTTAACTATGCTGCACACCATTGGAGATTCTGTGGAGCATGGCTAAAACACTGACAAAGCCTACAGGTCTCAAAGGCAAGACCTACTAGCTTTGGCAGTGCTTGTTTTTCCAGTTGCTAAAACTTTAAATCTATTTCCAATACTGAAGGTGCGAAAATAAAAAAACAGCCTTGTAGGGATACTATAATTACGGATGCATATCGTATGTATTACACCCTCATTCCACAAGTAGCAGCTTTGAAGCAACCTGGAGGGCAGAGGACAAGTGATACTTTTCCAATTAGCACTGCAGCTTTCACAGGATTTACTCCAGGTTGTGCTTTTGTTTGGAAAGCACCGCCCTAATCTCAATCTGAGCTGCTTTGGTGTAAAGCACATCCGGTTCCATCGTTCTTAAGGAGCCCAGTAGGTTTCTTGGTTCTTAAGGAGGTCCACTGCGCCCCGAGGAGAACGGGTTTTGTATTTTTTTCTCCCTCTGCTTCTATTTCAATATCCAGATAAAAGGTTGAGGGAGTGCTGTACTTCCATATTGTAGAAGTTGGGAGTAAAATTATTTTGTAGAGAGGTATGAAGTTATTTTAATTTCAAAACCCACTATTCTGCTATAGCTCAAAGTCTGCATTTTACTGATTTGCAAACAAAATTACAGATGCAAATGAATGTGTATCCTTTCCACTCTAGTTTAAAAAATGCCAAAATACTTAATATGTCTAATTTTGGGCATCCATCCTGAATTTGAATCATGATTGCCAGGCAAGTATTGTACAGATTGACTGTATGTCGATTACATAAAGGGACCACATTTCCTTAAGTAACTACATATATGCAGATGTAATTGTATTACAATCCTAATATTTTCAGATAGTCTATTCAGAAGTCTACTTTTGTATTGTTCGTAGTTGTTTTTAGTGCCAACATCTGATTTGTAACCAAACGAAAGGGTACTTTTATTGGTTACGTACATGCAGAAATATACCAGTTTCCATTTACTTGGGGAAGATTAAAAAAAAAAAAAAAATACGGGTAAATACGATTAAAAGTACCCAGAAATAAAACTGGAGATGCAGGTGAAAATCCTAAAAAAATACAAATACCATAAAATCTGTAGCCGTGATTGTAAGGCGAGTGAAATAATGGCATATTCCTTTGCCATTGCCCAAGCAGGAGCTCTCGTGTCCCTTGTTAGGTTTGACCTATATACAGGCCCGCTAACATACACACATAAAACAGGCATTTTTGTACAATTCATACTCACTTTGTATCCATTACTTCATGGAACAAAAAATGGCGTGTAAGCGGCTCACCTGGAGCATCTGTGTACACCAATATTCTAGGACACATCGAAAACACGAGAAGTTGCTTCCAGCATTTCTTTTTGCATTATCATTTGCTGGTTTAACAGAATAAACTCGTCCCTTCGTGGTGAGTGAGTGGCCTCTTAATTCCAAACTGCCGAGTGTTTGGCCCCATTGAAATTGTAGGTTTTGTACTTTACACAGACATTTTAGCTGCTGAAAAAAATGAACTTTCCATATGAAAGTCTGGTGAAAAATGAAGGAAGAACCAGACCCGGAATTACTGATTTTCCCATTGAGGTCTTTTTTTTTTTTTCGTGGACCCGGCTGCTTAATTTGAGCCATTTGCTGCTTGTGGGGCCCAGTGACACATATTTTTTTTAGAACTGGCACTTATTTTTTCTTCCGCACCCAGGGCAAGAGAGAGAAAAAAAAAACACAAAAGGGGGAAAGAGGGAGGTAAAAAACAAGAAAAACAGCAACAAAGAGAGAAAGCAGGAATGAAAAAGAACCTTAAAGATTGAAAAAAAAGGAGCATGAGGTGGTTTCAAGGGGCATGAGGTGGAATCAAGTCTACATAGCCTTGGCATTTTGGCACCACCGAGGTTCGATAGCGCAAACCGTAGACGTCCGCGCAAACACCGGCACTTCTCCTTTTACAAATTAAGCACCGGCGGGCTCTCATGGTATTATCTGTAACTGGCCGGGTATTCTTTATACGAGGAGTTATTAGAATTCTCAGTATCACTAACGTCGTGGGGAGAGGAAACCATGGACCTAAAAAGAGCAATTTAGTGAGGATCAAATAAGTGAGGATGTGTCAAAGTGGCTTAGTGACACTAAAATTCGTAAGAAGGACAAATACACACAAAAGTGGGAGGGGCAAAAAGTAAATAAGGACCAGACATGCAAATGATGTCCTGCAGCCACAACGCGGAACAGTCTGATGCGTGGGTACTCATTCAGGAAAACAAATACCGAATTTTCTCCAGTCTTTCTGGAAGTAAAAGATCACATTTCTCATCCCTACTGAAAGAAATTATGGAATTTACCTGGGAATATGTGAGAAAAATAACACTTGCAACTGCTTCAGTGCAGCAATCTGCAAATGGCGCAGCAGGTTTGTGCGTCCTGTGTAACAGTCTCACAGCACAAACCGGTCAATGCCGAAACGGGCAGGAGACTGGTGCGTCACATACCGGACAGTGCAGAAACGGGCAGGAGACTGGTGCGTCACATACCGGACAACGCCGAAACGGGCAGGAGACTGGTGCGTCACATACCGGACAACGCAGAAATGGGCAGGAGATTGGTGCTTCACATACCGGACAACGCAGAAATGGGCAGGAGATTGGTGCTTCACATACCGGACAGTGCAGAAATGGGCAGGAGGCTGGTGCTTCATATACCGGACAGTGCAGAAATGGGCAGGAGACTGGTGCGTCACATACCGGATAGTGCAGAAATGGGCAGGAGACTGGTGCTTCACATACCGGACAATGCCAAAACGGGCAGGAGACTGGTGCGTCACACACCGGTCAATGCCGAAACGGGCAGGAGACTGGTGCGTCACATACTGGACAATGCAGAAATGGGCAGGAGACTGGTGCGTCACATACCGGACAGTGCAGAAATGGACAGGAGACTGGTGCGTCACATACCGGACAATGCAGAAACGGGCAGGAGACTGGTGCGTCACATACCGGACAGTGCAGAAATGGACAGGAGACTGGTGCGTCACATACCAAACAACGCAGAAATGGGCAGGAGACTGGTGCGTCACATACCGGACAGTGCAGAAATGGGCAGGAGACTGGTGCTTCACATACCGGACAATGCAGAAATGGGCAGGTCACAGGTGCATGGGCAGGACACGGGCAATGCCGAAATGGGCAGGACACCGGTGCTTCACATACAGGACAATACCAAAATAAACAGGACATGTGGTTGTACAGTATACGTGTGCTTCACATACAGGACATGCAGAAATGGGCAGGACAGGGGCAATGCCGAAATGGGCCGTACAAGAGTGTATGGGCAGGACACTGGTGCTTCACATACCGGACAATGCCAAAATGTGAAGGACACTAGTGAGGGAAACGGACAATGCCAAAATGGGCAGGACACCAGTGCACGCGCAGGAGACTGGTGCTTCACATGCCGGACAATGCCAAAATGTGCAGGACACTAGTGAGGGAGATGGACAATGCCAAAATGCAGAAATGGGCAGGGCTTGTGGTTGTACAGAATACTGGTGCTTCACATATCGGACAATGCTTGAATGGCAAGGACACTGGTGCATGGGTAGGACACTGGTGCTTAACATACAGGACAAGGCCAAAATGGGCAGGACATTGGTGCTTCACATACCAGGCAATGTCGAAATGGGGAGTTGACTGCTGCCTGGCAGCAGCATTGTGATTCACATACAGGACAGTGCCAAAATAGGCAGGATACCGATGCATGGGCAGGACCCTGGTGCTTCATATACAGGACAAAGCCGAAATGGGCATGTCAGTGGCACTATACACACACAAGTAATTGTGGACACACAGGACAGTTGTGTTTGACACACAGGACAATTGAAAAATGGACTTGACAAATGTGCTTTATGTATGTACATAAGGTTTTGGAACTAGGCATCATAACAGGGCTGCAAATGCAGTGCAACGTGGACAAGTGCCCAGCAAGTCTGCTTTGAACATGAGGCAAGTTATCCATGTTGCTATGTAAACTGCCATATTGTTCAAAATGTTCTTGGGGAACCCATCCAAAATAAGGCAGGGAGGACTGGGTTTGTTTGCTAGTTTTGCTCGCTTGATGGAATATTGGGGGGTTGGAATTATTAGGTCTGCCTCCATAGTGTGGTTATTTTCAATACTATTGTTACCTATTCTTTAACATAACAATAAAGAGCAATTTGGTTCTGCCCAAATGAGTAGTTCTCTCTCACATAATGCAATTGGTGTAACAATCTGATTCCACTATAGTGCTTGCACTGCAATGCATGAGGGGCTATTTTATATATTAAAAGTACGTGTTGGAAATGGCCCTTCCTGCACGGTTATCCCCAGACATTTTGCCTTTATCTCCAGTTTTGTTGCTGTACCTTTTTGTTGGCCTTAGGACTCTGAGCACTTTACCACTGCTGATCAGTGCTAAAATGCATATGCTTCTCCCGTAAAACATGGTGACAATGGTGTATCCACAATTAGCATATTTAATTTACCTTTATGTCCCTTGTAGAGTGGTATCCATATACATAGTTAGGTAAATTAAATGTTACTAGAGGGCCTGCATCACTGATTGTGTCACCTATATAAGTAGCCAGTAAACATCTTAGGCCTGCCACTACAGGGCCTTTGTGTGCAGTCTAACTGCCACCCTGACATGGCACTTAAAACGTCTCTCCAAGCCCATAACACCCCTTTTCTTACATATTTCACCCCTTAGGTAGGCTCTAGGTAGCACATAGAGCAGGGTGCCATGTAAGCAAAAGGCAGGATATATACTTTTAAGTTCTCATGTCCTGGTAATGAAACACTCGTCAAAGCAGCTTTTCATTACAGTGAGGCCTGCCTCTCTCATAGGCCAGCATTGGGAATTCCTTATAATACCTTTAAGCTGTAATTCCTGATCTGAGAGGAGTAGCTGAATCATGTTTAGTATAATTGGAACGGTAATACAAATCCTTTTTACTGGTAAAGTTGGATTTATTGTTTAGAAATGCAACTTTTAGAAAGTAAGCATTTCTCTGCACTCACTGCCTGTGTGCCCACAGCCAATCTCCAACATGTCTGGCTTGGGCTAGGTAACAGCTACACTTGTGCATTCCCTTCAGACACCCCACCCACAACACAGGACACTCAACTGCATCCTGATGGGTCTTCCTGGAGGAGAAGGGTAATAAGGGCTCACACTTACACCTCAAAGGGTAGTGTCTACAGTCCACACAGAGGGGCTGAATACCTCCCACTGAAAATCTGGAGCTGAGTCTGACCTAAAAGAGGGACCTGTGCATGTCATAGGAACTCTTTGTAGTCACCCCCCTACCTCAAATGCACTATCTAGTATCAGTACTGGGTCCCTGACTCCCTAAAATCAGTATACTTCTAGACTCAAGAAAATGCTGCTGAAGTAAAGACTGCTTTGTGCCAGGATTGCCACTCTGCCAGGATGGAATGCTCTAAAGTACTGCTGCACTGCTTTGCTGTGCCACCCTGCTGCCTCCTGATCTCTGTCTGGCAGCCCAAGACTCATCCTCCAAACCCAGGGGGACTCCGAGTGGTTCTACTTTCCTTTGCCACTGTAGGATAGTACCATCTTGCCTGGCATGTCACCCCCATATTTCACTGTATGTATGTTGTTTTAGTCCTTGTGTCACTGGGACCCTGCCAGGCAGGGCCCCAGTGCTCATAGTATGTGCCCTGTATGTGTTCCCTGTGTGATGCCTAACTGTATCACAGAGGCTCTGCTAACCAGAACCTCAGTGGTTATGCTCTCTCTGCTTTCCAAATTTGTCACTGCAGGCAAGTGACTAAATTTACCAATTCACATTGGCATACTGGTACACCCATATAATTCCCTTGTATATGGTACTGAGGTACCCAGGGTATTGGGGTTCCAGGAGATCCCTATGGGCTGCAGCATTTCTTTTGCCAACCATAGGGAGCTCTAACAATTCTTACACAGGCCTGCCACTGCAGCCTGAGTGAAATAACGTCCACTTTATTTCACAGCCACTGCACTTAAGTAACTTATAAGTCACCTATATGTCTAACCTTTTCCTGGTAAAGGTTGGGTGCTAAGTTACTTAGTGTGTGGGCACCCTGGCACTAGCCAAGGTGCCCCCACATCGTTCAGGGCAAATTCCCCGGACTTTGTGAGTGCGGGGACACCATTACACGCGTGCACTGTACATGGGTCACTACCTATGTACAGCGTCACAATGGTAACTCCGAACATGGCCATGTAACATGTCTAAGATCATGGAATTGTCACCCCAATACCATTCTGCCATTGGGGAGACAATTCCATGATCCCCCGAGTCTCTAGCACAGACCCGGGTACTGCCAAACTACCTTTCCAGGGTCTCCACTGCAGCTGCTGCTCCTGCCAACCCCTCAGACAGGTTTCTGCCCTCCTGGGGTCCAGGCAGCCCTGGCCCAGGAAGGCAGAACAAAGGATTTCCTCTGAGAGAGGGTGTTACACCCTCTCCCTTTGGAAATAGGTGTGAAGGGCTGGGGAGGAGTAGCCTCCCCCAGCCTCTGGAAATGCTTTGATGGGCACAGATGGTGCCCATCTCTGCATAAGCCAGTCTACACCGGTTCAGGGATCCCCCAGCCCTGCTCTGGCACGAAACTGGACAAAGGAAAGGGGAGTGACCACTCCCCTGACCAGTACCTTCCAGGGGAGGTGCCCAGAGCTCCTCCAGTGTGTCCCAGACCTCTGCCATCTTGGAAACAGAGGTGTTGGGGGTATACTGGACTGCTCTGAGTGGCCAGTGCCAGCAGGTGACATCAGAGGCTCTTTCTGATAGGCTCTTACCTCTCTTGGTAGCCAATCCTCCTAACTTGGTAGCCAAACCTCCTTTTCTGGCTATTTAGGATCTCTGCTTTGGGGAATTCTTCCGATAACGAATGCAAGAGGTCACCAGAGTTCCTCTGTATCTCCCTCTTCACCTTCTACCAAGGATCGACCGCTGACCGCTCCAGGACGCCTGCAAAACCGCAACAAAGTAGCAAGACGACTACCAGCAACATTGTTGCGCCTAATCCTGCCAGCTTTCTCGACTGTTTCCAGGAGGTGCATGCTCTGGGGCTAGCCTGCCTTCACCCTGCACAAGAAGCTCCGGAGGAATCGCCTGTGGGGCGACGGAATCTTCCCCCTGCTAACGCAGGCACCAAAAGACTGCATCACTGGTCCTCTGGGTCCACTCTCATCCTGACGAGCGTGGTCCCTGGAACACAGCAACTCTGTCCAAGTGACTCCCACAGTCCAGTGACTCTTCAGTCCAAGTTTGGTGGAGGTAAGTCTTTGCCTCCCCACGCTAGACTGCAAAGCTGTGTACCGCGTGATTTGCAGCTGCTCCGGCTCCTGTGCACTCTTCCAGGATTTCCTTCGTGCACAGCTTAGCCTGGGTCCCCAGCACTCCGTCCTGCAGTGCACAACCCTCTGAGTTGGCCTCCGACATCGTTGGACCCCCTTTTGTAGCTTCGCGTCGACTCCAGTTCACTATTTTTCTAAGTGCCTGTTGGGGTACTTCTGCAGGTGCTGCCTGCTTCTGTGAGGGCTCTCTGAGTTGCTGAGCACCCCCTCTGTCTCCTCCTCCAAAAGGTGACATGGTCCTTCCTGGTCCTCAGCAGGACCCAAAAACCTCTACTGCGACCCTTGCAGCTAGCAAGGCTTGTTTGCGGTATTTCTGCATGAAACACCTCTGCAAGCTTCATCGCGACGTGGGACATCTGTCTTCCAAAGGAGAAGTTCCTAGTCCTCTTCTTTCTTGCAGAACTCCAAGCTTCTTCCAACCAGAGGCAGCTTCCTTACACCTTCATCCGGGGTTTCCTGGGCTCCTGCCCCCCCGGACACTGTCGCGACTATTGGACTTGGTCCCCTTGCCTTGCAGGTCCTCAGGTCCGGAAATCCGCTGTCAGTGCACTGCTGGTGTTTGTTGTTCTTGCAGAATCCCCCTATCACAACTATTGTGCTATTTTGGGGTAGTAGGTGCACTTTACTCCTACTTTTCAGGGTCTTGGGGTGGGGTATCTTGGACACCCTGACTGTTTTCTTACAGTCCCAGCGACCCTCTACAAGCTCCCATAGGTATGGGGTCCAATCGTGATTCGCATTCCACTTTTGGAGTATATGGTTTGTGTTGTCCCTATACCTATGCTTGCCTATTGCAACCTATTGTAATTCTACACTGTTTGCATTACTTTTCTGACTCTTACGTACCTAATTTTGGTTTGTGCACATATAACTTGTGTATATTACTTACCTTCTTACTGAGGGTACTCACTGAGATACTTGTGGCATATTGTCATAAAAATAAAGTACCTTTATTTTTAGTAACTCTGTGTATTGTGTTTTCTTATGATATTGTGCATATGATATAAGTGGTACAGTAGGAGCTTTGCATGTCTCCTAGTTCAGCCTAAGCTGGACCTGGCACAAGGTGTAAGTACCTTTGGTACCCACTACAAGCCAGGCCAGCCTCCTACAGCCACACACCTTCAATTTCAACTTGAGCAGATTTTGCCAAACTTCGAGGCTTGCATCCGTCAACGGCCTGGATCAGCCCTGGAGCAGCCCTGCTTTCCCTTGGCGCCTGCTTTCAACCCGAGCGGCTTTTGTCAAATTTTGCTGCTCGCTACTTTTAAACTCAACCCAAGCTGCTTCAACAAGCTTTGTCGCTTACATCTGGGAACTGTCAGGAGCGGCCCTGCTTTCCTTCGCCGCTCTCAGCTAACCCAAAGCAGCTTTGCCTAGCTGCACACCGCTCCCTGGGAGGAGGGTAACCAGGACAGAACCGGAGTCCATCAGGACACTGTATACCCGTGCCGAGGAGTTCCCAGCACCACTCCATTTATCTATTACATTTGCTCACTGACTTTGCTATTTTTGAGTCTACAAAGCCAATACTTTGCTATTTGTGAATTGGATCTGTATTGTGGTGAACTTAAAAGTAACCAGATAAACTAGCTTTATTTTTCTACATCAATGTAAAATCTTTTTCTGTGTTGTATTTCAGGAGGTTATTGTGTGTGCGTGTTGCATGAGTACTTTACCCATTGCCTTCTAGGTTAGGCCTGCCTGCTCTGTGCCAAGCTACTAGAGGGTGGACACAGGCTAATTTATGACATGTTATTGACTTACCCTGATTGGGAATGTGGTCCCTACTTTGACAGGGTGCATACCGCTGCCAACTAGAGACCCCAATTTCTAACAATAAGCAATCATTATACATTAAATTGTTCATCTTATAAATGCATTATATACAGAACACAATCTTTCTTTCTTAATTTTTCGTTTTTAAATTCAGCAGGTTTTATTTTTATAATGTTTTGGTCGGGACTCGTACACATTCTCTTTCCCCTCCTCTGTCTTTCCTGCTGACTTTCAATGTATCTGTATTTCCCAGGTTTATTCAGTCCCATTGTTTCATCCACCTGTCTCTTACCCAGTGTTCTTCCTCCTCTTTTTTGATGTAATTGAAAATTGCCGACACAAATACATCTGTCATTAACGAGCTAAAACAGGCAAATAAAGTCATACACAAATGCTATGTCTATTTGTTTATAAAGGCCAGAGCTACTAGCTTTGCCAATGCTTTTGTGGGGGGATTACTTTGGTTCATTATACTGTGCCAATTTATAAAACCTCTTGAAAGGATCAGTGGTCGACCTACTCCGTTTCTGTATATGACCTTTATTTATATGAACAATTTACAGCGTGCTTAAATTACAAATGCCCCTCAAGCAATTGTATCTGGATTTGAAAAATTAGTAAATGACACATAGGAGTAAGTGAACTTTACAGATGAAGTACGTTTTTTTAAATGCATTCAAATGTTTGACGCTGGTACCCTCTATGGGGAGGTATACAGCTGGGGTTTGTGGCGACAGAACATTAATTTGCACTCATGGTGATGGGAAGCACTTTACCTAGCACTTGCAAACATATGGTTTCTTTAAACACAACATTTTTAACAAGCATTTTGAATGTAATGGGTCCCGCATTTGCTCGAGTTAGAGTTATTGGTGTTGAGTTATTGGCGCTGTAAATTCCTAAATGGAATTTTCTTTCCACAAATTGAAAATGAAGTGTAAAACATTAGTTGACATTAGCGAGCTGATTCAAAGCGCCATGGCCAGCATGAGCGCAAAGGAGAGACACAAAAGGAAAAAGAAGTTCACTCACAGTTAAACATATCAACAAACGGGCAACTATCCGTGTAACAGAGTCAGTCTGCAAGGCGGTAACAAAACCTCCCCAAGGCGGGACAAATGTAAAGAATTCACCAATGATAGGAAGTGATTTTTGAAAGGCAAGCCCACGAACGAGTGAAAGTGCTGGGCGTGGTTATAAGCCCACAATTCTTACAACAGGTCAAAGTACTTGCGCACTCGACCTAAAAAGTGCATCATTGTTACCAGAAGTTGCTGATCATGCCTTTTTAGTTAAGGGCAAGAAGATGCAGAGAAGTATAGGATTTTTGCCATGTGGCTCATTATTCTCAATAATCATCACCGTCTTCAGCGCAAGCCCACAGCTTCTCTAATCAGTGACTTTCCTTCTACAAATGATACTCTTTCTGCTGCGGTAATCCAGTCCGCACGATTACTTTACACAAGGACCGGAAGCCCCAGAATGCACTGCAGTGGCAGAGGAAAGTATAGGACTGGGAATGGTCACCCTTGTGAAATGGAGAAGTCAATTACTATGGAAAAGGTGCGCCTCTGGCCTGTAGTCACGTGTTAGGAGCTTCATCAATGTTTTGTGTGTGTGTTTGCGTGCAGAAATGAAGAGCAAACAAGAGCTCAAGGTAGGGAATGGGGTGTGCTCATTGCGCGTGAGTTTGTGCGTGTGCTCGTGAAGAGGGCGGGCGTAGTGATGAGATTTGCGGGCTTCATGTGTGGGTGTATAAAGGTTGTGTGTATATATCAGTGCTGGAAAGTAAAGGGATCCCACCGGATCACAGTTTCGGAAGCTACTCCTGGTCCAGATCATGGATCATTCCAACCTGGGACCACTCGGGACCATGCTGAATTTGTCCTGGTGTCATTTCTCGACACAATTCACCAGTGCCTGCATGTTGTCTACATTCCATTTGGAGCAAGAACGTGCAGGCGCGGAGGGGCCTTTCTGATTTTAGATTCCAGCTGGGCCCAAAATAAAGGTCTGATTTAAAGGGTCATCAGCCCTCCTTTTATTAACCTTTCATCCTGCCTGGGAGCTATGGGAGCCTTACACCTGAATGCCAAAGCAATGGGAGGGAACAAAGCCACACAGCTGGTCACCACTTACAAGAGAAACTTCTGGTGGCAGGTTTCTAACTTTGTTTAACTACCTATGTAAGAGATGTGCTTGCATTGCAAGTGCAAGATTTATCTGCCTATATGGGTAATTACACAAATAATTTAAATGGCACCTATTTTTTTATTTAATTGTTTTTATAGCACTCCTCATCCCTGTATAGGGTCTCACACGGGCACAGTAAATTAAACAGATATGTAAATCAATGTACAGGAAATGTTACATACGAGAAAGTGTTTTAATGTGTAAGAATCACATCATTCATACATTATATGTTAAGAACGAATAGTTTGGATAAACAGTCAGGATATAAAACTTAACGCTGTGACTGTGGTTGTCTGTAGTAACAAGACTTTATTACTTCCCAATGGAACCCTGATTTGTAGTCTTAGAATAACAACAGGGTGAGAAAAAAAAAAAAAAAAAGACCCCCAGTACTCACAATCTGCATGCAGCTCCTTGACGCAGATAAACACATCACTGTGCTACGTTGGAAGACGAGCAACTTTTGAACTGTCTGGTAACATGATTTCAGTGTCAAAAACAGTAGCCCACTTGCCACCCTAAATAAAATCTCCATCTGTGGCCGGCATTTTATGCCATGTGCAGGCAGATTAACCCTTCCTGCTACTTTAGGGGTCAAAACGTTGTGTGGACCAATCACAGCACTGGCCCAGACCTGTGTTAACAACTAGAGTTAGCTTACCACTATTATAATGGCTGCCTACTTGCTGGACACATAACGATCTTTGTGCCAAGCAGGTGTCTCAACTCTGTGAAGATATTTTAAAATGCAGCGTCTATAAGTAATCTAGAGCAGATCTAATGCCACAAGTCCTTGTTGACAATTTCTTTGTAGCAGATTTTTGTTTAAAAAACATAAATAAATAAATAAATGCATAAGTCGACTATTGGATGGCTATTCAGGCTTCGCCCCTCATGACTCCAATCCCTTTCCTCTGCCACACCTTGCCCCTCAATGTATGGGTTCCTGGAGTATTTTGTTTCTAATTCCAGCTTTGTGGATGCGAATGCTGAAGGGGGCGCTTTGCCTGGGAGCCCTGACGTGCGTGTAATGTGTGTTTGCGCGTGTGCTGGCGGCGGCAGTAGTGAAGGCGGATGCGGACAGCGGCACAACAAAGGCGGACGAGGTAATCAACGTGAGGCCGGTAAACAGGATTTAAGGTGGGCCGAGGCGGACGGGCGGGTGCTGCTGAGTCAAGGCGCATCCGGGTCTTCCTGTCTGGAGAGGGAGTGACAGAGAGAAGACAGACAGACCGCTCCTCCGCGCCGCATCAGGACCCGAGAGGCAGCCCCGAGACCAGACAGCAGGCCGCCACCTCTTTGTCAAACCCCCCCTCCAGTGGGGTAACAAACTTGAAGTGGCCCCCCTGCGGACTACCTGGAGGGGTGGGCCTCCCCCTGGACCTAGTCAGTCAAAGGCCTGCACTGTGCTGAGGTCCCCCCTGGAGCTCTTGCCTCCCCCCAAAGCACCGCGGGGCTGCGGGGGCTTTTGTTAGGCCACTAACATCATCAGACCTGTCCCCGGCACCAAACCTTGTTAACCCCTTAGGGCCCAGTTGTATTGTTCTATGAAGGAAACACACGAGCATGTTCACAATACTGCGTGGGTCCATTGGTTACCCGTTTGGCTGTGATATAGACTACCTTGCTTCACACATTAATGCAGTAAATGTCAGGTAAGACAGATGAGTAGGTTGGACTCCTGCTGCGGAGAATCAGAGTGTGACCTGCAGTGTACGGCTTGACAGTCTCGAACTTTAATGATTCCGGGACCTCCATACACCAGGACTGCCCTGCCACCTGCGAGAACTTCAGCGCCGCGTTAGCAGAGAGTAAGGAGGCGCTGTGACGCCCATCCAGTGATACAACATATAGAATTCACTCCTGAATAACATAAAGCATTGCCAATCGACACATCTGAGCCTCAACTTTTTTTTTTTTATACTAAGTGTGCACAGGTTGTACTAGGACTGAGCGCCTACATATCACAGAGAAGGAGGGGGACACAAAACAAATATTTCTTTCAGAATGGCCAGCGGTGCGTGTGCATCACTTTGTGCTGTAGTGGCAGCAAAATCATTTAATCGCTTTCCACCACAATCAAGAAACAAACATTCAATGCCACTTTATTCCAACATGTACCTACTTTCAAAATCGTTTGCTATATCAAAGTATTAGTGCCGTGTTCCGCTGTACGCGGGGACCTCAAATGAAACCGGTTTATCTTTCTGCGGTGAAATAAACGGAACACACTAAAGCTCTCTTACTGTGACTCAAACGTGCGTGAACCCCGACACGCTGGAAGCAACGCGCTTGCAAGGCGGACCTGCACGCAGCGCTAGGGACGGCGGCCTCGAACTGGCAGCCATGGCTGATCAATCTAATGAACTCAAAATTACAACCGGAGAAAAAGAAAAAAACGTAAAAGACAGACGCAGACTGCCCTATGGGGAACTGGGGAACGTATTCATCACACAGCTGCCGCTTAAAGGCCAGCGGGGTTGGGGCGGCTTCACTCTACAGGCTGGGTGCTTGTACTTCCATGAAGTCAGATACATGGCGCGGAGGGCTGGGGCAGAGTCAATCTCATTAAAAAGCAGAGCGACTATGCCCGCAGCGCTTCGAGGCGCCAAGGGCACCAGCAGCCGCGTACGAAGCCACTGGCTCTGCCCCAGCTGGACCGGCCTTTGCAGTGCACCAGCTCCTCAGGGGGCGCCCCATTTCCCCACGGCCAGTCCGTGTCTTTCAGTCTGCACAAAGGGTAGGGGAGGGCTGCTGACCTGCCAGGCTGTTGTAACAGTCCACCTCGATGCTCTCCACCATGTGCCTCTGCTCGGCGGTCAGGGCCCCCGAGGGGTCCTCCCCGGGCGGCGACAGCAGCAGCCCCAGCCCCTTCAGCTCCAGCAGGGTCCGATGGTATTTGCCGATGGCCTCTCGGAACTTCTTCTCCTTGTAGCACTCTGCCCCCTGGCCCTTGAACTCCAGGGCCCTCTGGATGAGTTCGGAGGGGCCCCTGCCGCCCTCCGGGGCCGGCACCTTGGTGGTGGCCCCTCTGCCGGGACAGGCTCTGCCCAGGTGGTGCCCATCTCCGGCTGTGTCCAGGGCAGCCTCCTCCATCCGCTCCATGCTCCTCTGCCAGTCAGATGCCACTGAGGGAAGCTGCTCTGCCCATGTCCTCGCCTGGCCCCTGTCCTCGTCGTGGTCCCTGTCTCCTGGCACCCCTCCTCTCTCTTGACACCCACTGAGTGGGCACCGCTTCCTCCTCTCGGGCGCTGCCAGGACGCGCCCCGGCTCCCGTCTCTGTTGTGGTTGGGAATCCGGGAGGAGCCTCCCTCCCTCTCCAGCCCAGCCGAGGTGCCGGGTGAAAGAAGCGGAATAAAAGACAACACCGTCTGCAGAGGCATAAAAACCACACACACAGACACAACGAACCCACCTTCCTGCAATTTAATGTCAAGCACAAGTGCTCTTAAAGGGGCGGTGCACAGACGTCCCTTCCCTCAGCCCTCCTCTCTGTTCTTTAACCCTTTCTGACCCCTCGCTGCTTTCCAGGGAACTGCACCTGAAATGCGAAATGCGCCCGCAACTACGCGGTGCCTGCAGGAAGCAGAGTGGTCCTGCAGTTTGCAGGTCTTTTTTTAACTTTTGATGTATCTCGAAGGTATTGGAACGTTTTACATACACACCGGTTACACAAGGTCATATTAATTTGACTTCCCTTGGCTACTTTTTATCTCAGATGCGCAATTCATAAAGCACACTTGCTTAATCTGTTTTTTTGTGAGGGCATTTTAACGTATCCCACACTTAATGGCTACCTTGTAGCTTTTTGTTATCCGGCTATTTAGTTATGTGTGAGCTCATGTGCCCGCTGCGGACAAGTTTCGGTTGGGCAACATGTTGCACAGCTTCCTATCCGGTAAGGCCAACCGAGTGTTTCATGCTTCTGGGGTCCATACGAGTCACTCTACTTTGGCACTATCAGGGGCGTAACCCGGGCCCCTGCGGCACAGGACATCGCTCGCCCATTCACTGGGGCACCATCCAGCTGAAAGTCAGAGGCGTGGTCACCCCCCCAACGCCCCCACCCCACTTTAAGCAGCTGCAGCGGAGATGGCGTTCTTTATGGGCCTCTCCTGTCTACAACTCGACAGACAAAGGCTCATAATTAAAAGTGAAAGGGTGGGAGAGTGAGTAGTGGATGGATTAAAGAATTTGGAATGGTGGATGGAAGGGTGAATGGATGGATGGGTAGCTTCATGGATGAATGAGTGAAAGGATGTAAGGACGGATGAGTGAAAGGGTGGATGAATGATGATAGGATAGATTCATGGATGCGTGAAAGTGTGGATGGATGAAGGATGGATGGATGAATGAATGAGTGAAAGGATGAAAGATAGGGTAAATGGATATACGGACGATGAAGTGAAAGGCTTGGTGGATGGGCGGGTTGAAAAGGTGGTTGAATGGATGAATGAAAGGTTGTATGGATGGATGAGTAAAAGGTTAGATGTAAGGATGATTGAGTGGTAGAATGGATGGATGAGTGAAATGGAGTGTAGAGGGATGGCTGGATGAAAGAATGGATAGATGAGTGAAAGGGTGAATGGGTGGACCGATGAGTGAAAGGGCGAATGAATGGATAAGTGAGGGAAATATTGAATGTATGAGTGAAATGGTAGATTGATGTTAGATGGGTGTGTGAGTAAAATGGTGGATGAGTGAGCAAAAGGGTGATAGGTAGATGCATGGGCGAAAGAATGAAAAGATGGATGAGCAAAAAGGGAGGAATGGTGGATGGATGGATGAGTGAAAGGACACTTGGATAGATAGGGGTGCGAAAGGATGGACAAGAAAATGAAAAGATGGATGGGAGAAAAGATGGATGATTGAAAGGATGAATGGATGAATGAAAGGTTGTATGGATGGATGAGTAAAAGGATAGATGTAAGGATGATTGAGTGATAGAATGGATGGATGAGTGAAATGGAGTGTAGAGGGATGGCTGGATGAAACAATGGATGGAAGAGTGAAAGGGTGAATGGATGGACAGATGAGTGAAAGGGCGAACGAATGGATAAGTGAGGGAAATATTGAATGGATGAGTGAAATGGTAGATGGATGTTAGATGGGCGTGTGAGTAAAATGGTGGATGAGTGAGTGAAAGGGTGATAGCTAGATGCATGGGCGAAAGAATGAAAGGATGGATGAGCAAAAAGGGATGAATGGTGGATGGATGAGTGAAAGGACACTTGGATAGATAGATGTGCGAAAGGATGGACAAGTGAATGAAAAGATGGATGGGAGAAAGGATGGATGATTGAAAGGATGAATGGATGAATGAAAGGTTGTATGGATGGATCAGTAAAAGGATAGATATAAGGATGATTGAGTGATAAAATGGATGGATGAGTGAAATGGAGTGTATAGGGATGGCTGGATGAAAGAATGGATGGATGAGTGAAAGGGTGAATGGATGGATAAGTGAGGGAAATATTGAATGGATGAGTGAAATGGTAGATGGATGTTAGATAGATGGGTGTGTGAGTAAAATGGTGGATGAGTGAGTGAAAGTGTGGATAGCTAGATGCATGGGTGAAAGAATGAAAGGATGGATGAGCAAAAAGGGAGGAATGGTGAATGGATGAGTGAAAGGACACTTGGATAGATAGATGTGCAAAAGGATGGACGAGTGAATGAAAAGGATGGATGATTGAAAGGATGTATGGATGAATGGATGATGATTAAGTGAAAGGATTTAAGACAGGTGAAAGGATGGATGATATCTTTGATAGATCGGTTTGAAGAAGGTTGAATAGGTTTGGATATGGATAGTCGGTCGGATGGATGAAATGGTGACAGATTGAATGTTGGATGAAAGACTGAATAGATGACAATATACAGGGGAAATGGTGGTCATTAGCAGGTGGATTGAAGAATGACAGGATGCATGGATAGATTTTTGGATGGAAGAGGCAAGGAACCTCTTCTGAGGAGGGTCCCAATGACTTACTTTACTTGCTTGGTGCCATAAGAGCTTTGGTTCAAAGTGGGGAGTATTTTAATTTTCTGGCTACTCCCTTGCTGAAAGTCAATGAATGTCAATGAGAGAGGGGTAATTTGATGGTCCTTCATCACATTATGGACCTGGATGGCCACCATTATTTTGCATTACGGCACTAGCAGCGCCTCTAATCAGCAATCTGAGTCCCACAGTGGTGCTATAGAGATTGTCCATTCCATGGTTATCATTGTGTCATAACCATCTTTTCACTAATTTCAATTATATAATGTCACAATTACCAATATCAATCTACGTTTGAAAGTGTTACCCTACATACTAAGACAACAATACGATAACAAAAGAAAAATGTTTAACATAACAAAAAACTTTAGTTTTCTAAAGATTCAAGGATTCAGTTTTAGGGTTGTCAAAGCTAAATCCAGGTTCATGCTTTGACTTTGGATGTTTGATAACGATGCACAAATTAAAAACACCCAGAGGCGAACTTTGCAAGCAGAATACAAAGAAGCCACACACACCAAGTAGGCTGAGCCACACTACACACACCCTGATGGGGCTCTCACGTTTCACAGTTCCCTGTGTGAGTAGCTTATTTAGTCAAAATATTTCTTTGAATTGTGGGACTTGTAGTTCTGGATTTATATCTCCAGAAGGCAACAAAACTCCAGAACTGTTTTTTTTCAAGCAAAGAACTGGGAAACTTAAGAGCTCTGATACGAAGATACATATTTTGCTGCTGTGGGGTGATAATGCCTCTGGGTACTGTTCATTACACCCTCATGGGTGCTCCTTGTCTCAGCCTAAACACAGTGAGGGCGCCCGCCCCCAGACAGACACTCTACACGCTAGTCCTACTTCCATGTCATAGAAGGTTAAAGCCTCCTCCCGCCATACATCATTCCTGTAAGTGACAAGACAAAAATAGAGGTGTAAAATCACGAGGGAGGGAGGGCCAATGACTGGGACGAGGAGGCTCCTAATCGGGGTAATGAAGTTTATTGGTAAGTGACATATTCAACAGCCTGGCCTTTTGTTATCATGCTTTCAAAAGTTTTTGTAAAACATACAGCTGTTGTTGTACCATTTTCATCGTTTTCAGGAATCACTGCTCTTTGAGGTGGATGAATCTTTGGATCCAGTAAGTGGTGGAGCAGAACCATCAACAGAATTTCAATACAACCCCAAACAATTTAAACACCATGACCAATGTGGCCACGGAAGGAAAAGTCCAATTAGAATCAAGTTAAAGAGTTTATTACAAACACAATTTCAAAGTCTTGTAGACAGTGCGCAAAACCAAATTGAAAAAGTGCATAATCACAAAGGCGTCAAAATAGATTTAGATAAACTAACATCAGTAAAACTGAGCATTCAAGAAGGATAATACATATCATCAAAAAGTATATCTGAGTTACAGAGATGATACATTGATCAGATTTAATAATCACCAGTCAGTTCTAATTACCAGAGTAAAATCATCTTTAGCTGGGCACAGGTAAACACTGCAACTAACAAAATCAGGGAAATACATGTGTCGGGGGAAACATGTGGGAAAAATACAAAAAGCATAAAAAGGATAAAAATAATTTGGAAAAAGATAATCCTGGGCTCCAGGTCACTAAACTAGGCATAAGATAGAACACGGAAAGGGTCAACGTATCAGAAGCTCAGTCAAGAGTCTTCTGAAGGGGAAATAAAAGGATTTCTAAATCTAAAAATGCATTTCAAGGACAAATGGCAGAGAGGGAGATACCTCTTCAAGCGTACAGTATTCAGGGAATCTTCATCAGCAAAGCATCAGGATCAGCAAGCATCAGGACATGATCTGGGAACTCCAAGGATCTGTTAGGGACTGCTCAGGACTGCTCCAATGTTCAAATGTCCATCAGGATTTTAGAATTAACAAATCTTTCTGATTCGGCAAAGATAACAGTTAATGTCACGTTGAAGGGGCATCATCCCAATAGTAGTCAATCACCAGACTCCAAATTGTAACAGTCCAATTCCTTCCTGGTCTGTCATGGGAACATCTTCCATCTCTGTGACTCCAAGCAAGTTTCAAACAATTGTATACAACACCAGTTTGTGTTCACAATGTTCTTCTATTAAAGACACTATGCTACAGTCTCTCTATAGTTTTGAGTCTATTACAACTAGCTAAGTTTCTCATGAGAACATAACCTACAAAAAGTTCACATTAGGAAATGAATTAATATTTTTTACCCCATCACAAATTGCAAGCTTCAACATGCCTCACTCATGCTAACACAAGGAAATTACAATAATGCATTTACTGAATACGTTGCAGTAGAACACATATAAGATGCAAATTTATAAATTCAGCATTAATAATATTTCATTAATGTTAATAATACATTTAATTTCAAACAGAAAGGTTTGTTACTGCATTTCATTAGGTACAACATATATTTGCATTTTTCTCACTTTTTGCACATATTTTAAAAACATTAATCACTAAAAATTCAATATCTTTTCTATATGTGCTGTTAGTCTAAAGTCTAAATTACATTATAACATCAATTTTATCCCTCTAACATGTGATTAAATCTGAATTCCACCTAAGTCGAACTCTGAAATACAACCAAGTACACATTTAAAATGCGTGTCAGTGCAGATTTCTACGTTTAGTCATTAAAACTGTGATTAACATAAAGCATAAACTGTCACTTTCCGATGAACTCTTGTGGTACAAGGGGGCTCTACTAAAGGTTAGACTACATCAGTCCCCCTTTGATGGCAACTATGCCATCACAAATGACTCTCATTTTAATATTCAATGAGACAGCCCAAAAATTCAGAGGTTAATTTCAGGTAAGGTCTTCTGAAATCCTCTAACTGATCAGCATTACTGTAATACAGAATTCCCCTAATCTCCATTTCTATCACTTCCCTTCTCTATCTGTTCTAAGCTCTTTTCTCTTTCAGTATCTTATACACCTTGTAAAATCCAACTGCAACTAGGGCTGATAAGATCACGATCAATAGAGATCTCAGCATGGTTCCCACGATACCTTTTCCCAGATCTACAAATCATCTACCAGTGGCTGTAAAATGATTTTCTATAGCTTCCCATGCAACTGTTACTGTCAGCTCATTCAGGTTTATTTTAAAGTCAGTCATGCTTGAAATGTACTTTCTTATCTCCTTATTATTGTCTGGAATGTAAGTGCAACATTGTTGCACAGACAGCATTTTGCAAACTCTGCTTTCCTTCACGAGTAATCCGTCTAAAGAAAGACGATGCTGCAAAACCATTGATCTCATTGCTACCATTTGTGTGTCGATTAATAATACGGCACCTGCGGTGTCTATAAATAACTTATATAATATTGTTGATAACTTTCTTATCTTGATTTCATTCAAGATCACATCTACTGATGGAATAATGGCACCAAAAATATCTCCTGTGATTTCTGAAGCACTTGTTCCTCTTTTTGACTCTGGAATTTGATTTTGTCACTCCAAACTGTATCATTAAAAGGTTCCACATAATAAATCTTTGGAAAAACTACTCCCAGGTAACATGTACCATACCAGCCTTTTGGCAATTTGTATTAGGCATTTTTACTACATATGACATAAACTCCTGGTATGGTGGGGCCTTGACCATCCAGCATAAAAGTCCAAATATTTTTAAACAAAAATACATGCCTACACTCACTACTACCCACAAAATGTGTATCAGTCTTTGATCGTGGCCGGTATATACATAGCTGCCCTACAAGCTGCCAATCAATAGGCAGGGATCCTTGATTTCCAGCCACTGAAAGTGTTACATCTCTCTCCCAGTTCTGCAAAACTGCTCCTTTTTCTATTTTGACTTTCATTGCTCTCCTTCTTTTTTCAACTAGTCCAATGAATGTCTTTTACACATGACTAAGAATGCAAGTTAAATTATTCTTGTGTGCATATACTGTTCTAAATGTAAATGTAGGTTCAAAGAAACCTCCCACATAATCAATGTTCTTCACCTTTGCAGTGTGTCATGACGGAGACAATTGAAAACATTAAATCATAATATGAATCGAAGTACTGGTAATACTCCTGCTGATAAACCTATGTAAATAACAGACTACAGGAAATTCCATAGCTAAGGGGTAAACTATGATATGTAAGTCCTTCACCAACTGATGAAGGCAACTGTGTGCACACATAACAATCTCTAACTTCCATTGTCTCAACATACTCATACTACAACTTACAGTACCTAGTTGCTGATAAATCACATTGAGAACTATCAGTGTGTAAATACTTCTCATCTGTGTGAAATGAATTTTACAATTGGATTTACTAAATTTGATACAAGTGTGGGTGCAGTCTGATCTGGATCATTTGCTATGGGCAAACTCAAACCTATGAAGATGACTGTCACTACTGCTAAACCTATACATATTTATTTACACTTACTACTTCTATTCTGATTCTAGCCTATGAGTTCTCTAATTCCAGACCAAAAAAATCCATATTCAAATCAGAAATCAAAATCAAAGCATCATTTGTTTATCACTGTCTCTTTTCAGTCTTTCTTTTTTTGTGAGCAAAGCAATAAAAATAGTCTCTTTCAACAATGAAATTATTCACAAAGTTCCTTAATCCTCTAGAAAGTTAATCGAGTTTCCCTACTTGCAAATGTTCAAACGCATCTACTAAACGTTCAAATGTCTCTAATAAAGGCACAGTTCACAATCACTGATAATCACTTCCAAAATGTAATGTCACTCTCCATAGAATGGCAATGAGATTTTAAAGTTCAGTTCCAAAGCAATTTCAATCTCAAGAATATTGAGCTGGATTCAAATTCTTAGAACAAAAGGTAACAAATTACTGTTCCCAGTCATCAGCAGAATAGTATGTTCATTCAAGTGCTGAGTACGTTCTACGTGGCACTCTTTCTTTTTGAACTTCTGGTTACTTGACTATCAGCATCAATATTTGTCTGATTCTGAGGAATTTGCATTCCTGCACTCTGTCCTGTTATGACAGTGCTCTAAGTCTGTCCTGTTTCACTCAGAGTAACAATTGATATGGTCAACATTGGTGTAAACACAGGCATAGGCTGATTCTGATTAAAATTCTGCACAGGCATAGTCACACTAAGTGTCAGCACTGGCTGATTTACATTGGGATCTGAGACAATTTAATTCACAACTGGACTTGAATTAGGCTGAACTGTGCTAACAGTTGAAACTGGTGGATAAACCATGGGCACTTGTATCTCTGGATTTACAGGTGTAACTGGAACATTCTGATTCAGGGTCTATGCAAATGCAACAGTTGTCACATTCAAAACTATGTTCTGTAATGCTTCACCTCTTGTTCCTGTCTCAACTGAATGACACAGTGGTGGACGATTAATCAATAACTGATTTATAAACTCGTCATCTGAATCACTGTCATAAGTTACTGTCTTTTTACTCTCAGCTTCTGCTGTCTGTCCTGCTCTTTCTGCCTGTTTCTTTCGAGTCTTAGGTTTTGTACTTTCGTCACTTTGCTCTACAATAGCTATAAACATTCCAACTCCATCTAATATATAAGCTCTCCACATCTTTTGTTCTGCAACCGATCTATCTTCAGAAAGTGTCTTAATTGCTTTCTGCATTCTATTCTCATACTTAGATGACATTCTTTCATGGGCAACACATTTCCAAATACAGAGGGCTTCAAATTGTGCAGGTTTTGGAGGCGATCTCATTTAATACATTATTCACCTAAAATTGTATACAATTCTCAAATTAAATGTTCTGTATCAGGGAAAAGCTAATGCACCTTCTTTTTAAGTAATGTTGCAGCACTGTTCAAACCAAAGACATGCATAAAAACCCTTATACGACAACATAATAAAACCTTGAGTTCCTTCGGGGAGTGGTGTTTCTATACCTTCTCTAACTGAAATAAATACATATCCCCTTTGAAAAATGTAATCTTCAGTAAGATTCAAATAATTTCACAAATTCAGATTGAATCAGAAAGTAACTTCATTCCCACAATCCTTTACTCTCACCGTTCTCAACCAATAGCAATGTAGCTCTGTCCACCAATACCAGTGTGGGACACATTAAGCAACCTATACCAGTGTGGCACAATATGACGTCATACTCACTTCATTCAACAGCTGCAATCGCTTCACAATTCTCTCTCGCACAATCGCTCACTCACACTAATGCAAAATATTGCGAGCAAAAACCAACAACCTGTGTGCACACTATGGGTAGGAACTCAAACACTTCAAAGCTGTGCGGGCTTATACTTCTCCAACTGTACCTTTCACAATCACACAAAGAGTGAAACTTGACCAGCAATTCTCACCCCAGTTGATACAGATTCTTCATTGGCCCTTAGGATTCACTAAATACAAACCAACAACTCACTCTCATTCAAGGAAAACTATTGGCACTGTCAACAACATCTCACGACAAGCACCTCACTGCAGACAATAAATTCATCAAATAAGTGTCTTCTACATTTATGTGTTATCCCAAGATTTTAGACTACCGTGGACCCATCAACAACAACAAACACAGACATTTTTGAGCAAAAAGTGCCACGATCACTTTGAGTATGACGATTCCACAAAACACTTCACAATATCACACCTTACCACAATCTTCAACAAAAGCAGTGCAGGCGCAAACTCTAGTTATACTCACCCTCCCGTCACTTGTAGACACAACGCTAACATTTTCATCAATCTTCAAAACGAACCATGGGACAAGATTTGGGGTGGGCAATCTTTAGACTGGGCAATCGCATGGGCTCAATCCTATCTCCCTAACACTAACCAAAAATGATTCCCCCCCCCCCTTATGGGACAAAACCTTAACTCTGCTGCCAGAACTGTTGTAGCATTTTCATCCTTTGCAGGAATCAATGCTCTTCAAGGTGGCTGAATCTTTGGACCCAGTAAGTGGTGTGGTTGAACTATCAAAAGAATTTCAATACAACCCCAAACAATTTAAACACCATGACCAATGTGGCCTTGGAAGGAAAATTTGAATTAGAATAAAGTTAAAGAATTAATTACAAACACAAGTTCGAAGCCATGTAGACAATGCGCAAAACCAAATTGTAAAGGTCCATAACCAGCAAAGGTTGCTGAAGGTGTTGAAATAGATTTAGACGAAATAACATTAGTAAATGTTAGCATTCAAGAAGAATTATACATATCTCCAAAAACAATATCTGAGGTACAGACATGATACATTGCTCAGAATTATTAATCATCAGTCAATTAATATTAGCAGAGTATCAACCCTATAACTAACCAAATCAGGTAAATGCATGTGTGGGGAGAAACACATGCAGGCAAAACACAAAAAGCATAAAACGGGGAAAAATAATTTGTCAAAAGATTATCTCAGACAGCAGATCACTAAGTAAGCTAGGCAAAAGATAAGAAAAAAGGGAAAGCGTCAGCATATCAAAAGCTTGGTCAAGAGTCTTCTGAAGGGCAAAATAAAAGGATTTCTAGGTCTAACAATGCATTTTAAGGGTCAAATGGCAGAGAGGGAGACACCTCTCTATGTTACAGCATTAAGGGAATCTTCATCAGCAAAGCATCAGGATCAGCAAGCATAAGAATAGCACCTGGGGACTGCAAGAATCTGTCAGGGACTGCTCAGGATTGCTTCAGTCTTCAAATGTCCATCAGTATTTTAGAATTCACAAAGCTTTCTAATTCTTCAAAGATGTCAGTTCATGTCATGTTGAAGGGGCATCATCCAATAGTAGTCGATCACCAGACTCCAGATAATAACAGTCCAATTCTTTCCAAGGTCTGTCATGGGAACATCTTCCGTCTGTGTGATTCCACTCAAGTTTGAAACAACTGTGTACAATGCCAGTCTATGTTTACGATATTCTTTCTTCAAGGACACTATGCTACATTCTCTCTCTACTTAAACAATACAGTCTGTTACCAACTAGCTAAGTTTCTCATGAGAATATAATCTATGAAAAAGTTCATATTAGAAAATGAATCAGCATTTTAGCACAGTCCCAAATTACAAGCTTTAACAGGCCTCACTCATGCTAACACAAGGAAATTATAATAATGCATTTAATTAATATATTACAGTAGAACATACAATAAACAAACGTATAAATTCAGCACTAATAATAATATTTCATTAATATGAGTAATACATTTTATTTCCAAAGGAAAGCCTTGTTACTGCATTTTATTAGGTACAACAAAGAATTACATTTTTCTCACTTTTGCACATATTTTAAAAACATTAATCACTAAAAATGCAATATTGTGTCTATATGCACTTAGCCTAGATTCTAAATTACATTATAACATCAATTTTATCTCTCTAACATGTGATTCAATTCAAATTCCACCTAAGCTGAACTCTGAAATACAAGCAAGTGCATGTTTAAAATGCGTGTTAGTGCAGCTTTCTATATTTAGGGCTTGATTATGACTTCGGCAGAGGGGATTACTCCGTACCAAATGTGACGGATATCCCACCCACCGAATTACGAGTCCATTATATCCTATGGAACTCGTAATACGGCGGGCGCGGTATCCGTCACATTCTGGAAAGAGTAATCCCCTCCGCCGAAGTCGTAATCAGGCCCTCTGTCATTAAAACTATGATTAACATAAAACGTAAACTGTCACATTCTGATGACCTTTTGTGACACAAGGGGGCTCTACTAAAGCTTAACTACGTCAGTCCCCATTTGATGGCAACTATGCCATCACAAATGACTCTCATTTTAATATTCAATGAGACAGCCCAAAACTTCAGATGTTAATTTCAGGCAAGATCTTCTGAAATCCTCTAACTGCTCAGCATTAGTGTAATGCAGGCTTCTCCTAATCTTCATTTTTATCTCTTCCCTTCTCTGTATATCCTTAGCTCTTTTCTCTTTCAGTATCTTATATAATTTGTAAAATCCAACTGCAACTACGGCTGATAAGATCACAATCAATAGGGATTTCAGTATGGTTCCCACAATACCTCTTCCCAGATTACCAAACCATCTACAAATGGCTGTAAAATTATTTCCTATAGCTTCCCATGCACATGTTACTGTCAGTTCTTTCAGGTCTATTTTAAAGTCAGTCATGCTTGAAATATACTTTCTTATCTCCTTACTATTGTCATGGATGTAAGTGCAACATTGTTGCGCAGATAGCATTTTAAAAACTCCACCTTCCGTCACGAGTAATATGAATAAAGAAAGACGATTTTACAAAACCATTGATATCATAACTACCATTTCTGTGTCCATTAATGGTGTGGCACCAGGGGTGTCTGTAAATAACTTATTTACTATTGCTGAACACTTACCTATCTTGATGTCATTCAAAACCACACCTACTGATGGAATAATGGCACCACAAATATCTCCTGTGATTTCTGAAGCACTTGTTCCTCTTTTGTCTCTGGAGTTTGATTTCTCACTCCAAACAGTTTCATTAAAATGTTCCACGTGATAAATCTTTGGAAGAATTACTCTCAGGTAACATGTACTGTACCACCCTTTAGGCAATTTGTAATAGGCATTTTTTACCACATATGAAATAAACACCTGGTATGGCGGGGTCTTGCCCAACCAGCATAAAAGTCCAAACACTTTTAAAGAAAAATACATGCCTACACTCACTAGTACCTCCAAAATGTGTATCAGTCTTTGATTGTGACCTATATATACATAGCTTCCCTACATGTTGCCAATCAATAGGCAGGGATCCTTGATTTCCAGCCACTAAATGTGCTACATATCTCTCCGAGTTCTGCAACACTGCTCCTTTTTCTATTTTGGCTTTAATTGCCTTCCTTCTCTTCTCAACCCATCCAGTGAATTTCTTTCACACAGGACTAAGAATGCAAGTTAAATTATTCTTGAGTGCACATGCTGTTCCAAATGTCAATGTAGGTTCAAACAAACCTCCCACATGATAAATGTTCTTCGCCTTTGCAGTGCTACATAAATGTCTCATGATGGGGACACTTGAAAACATTAAATCATAATATGAATAGAAGTACTGGTAATACTCCTGCTGAGAAAACAATGTTAATAACAGACTACAGAAAATTCCATAGGTTAGGGGTAAACTATGATACGTAAGTCCTTCACTAACTGATGAAGGCATCTGTGTACATACATAACAATCTCTAACTTCCAATGTCTCAACATACTCATACTACAACTTACAGTACCTATTTGCTGATAAATCACATTGAGAACTATCATTGTGTAAATACTTTTTATCTGTGTGAAATGAATTTACAAGGGGCTTTACTAAATTTGAAACACGTGTGGGTGCAGTCTGATCTGGATCATTTGCTATGGGCAAACTCAAACCTATAAACAATAATGTAATCATGATGACTGTCACTACTGCTAAACCTATACATATGTATACTGCAGTGACCTCCTGGTCAGTGTCTGCTGCCCCCCCCCCCAGCTCCTCTGGCTGCTGCTGCCTCTGCCTTTTGCTGGGATGAACCGAGAATCTCCTGACTCTCAGTTCGAGGCCCTCCTGCACCCACAGGCTCATCCCTGCGCCTCATCCCTGGTGGTCTAGGGGCCATCACATGTATCTCCTTCTCTCTGTCTCTCTTTCACTCTTGCTTTTTCTGCCTATTTCTATTTTTTCTCTCATTTTCCTTTATTCATTTTTCCTTTCTCCCCTCCTTCCTCTGCACCCCTCCCGTGAAGCACATTTGCTGCCCTCCCAGCTTACTGCTACCCCCCCCTTCTTAATGGCGCCGCAGGGCACCAAAGGTGAGCCAAATGTAAGCTTGTCTGTGCCCGTCTGTGCCTGGACTGCGCCCAGTGCCAGGAACCCTGGATCTCCATCAAACCACCCCCTGGTCTGCCTCCGTTATGACTCTGAGACCCTCCTCTGCCTCAACACTGGACATCTCAGCAACTGCTGCACCATCTCCCCCAAGGACACACACAGACCTTTCACCTGCAGGCACTGCAACTTCAGCGCTAGCCTCAACAAACCGAAGGTACTCTACGCACACAAAGTTACCAACAACCTCCACAACCCCATCGACTGCCTGCTCCTCAACATCCACTCCCTCCACAAACACGCCACCAAACTCTCAGACTTGATCGACACCGTCCGACCGGAAATTGCCTTCCTTACCGAGACCTGGACCAACCACACCTCGGGTCCAGACATCTCCATCGCCATTCCCGACAGTTACAGCATCCTAAGGAGGGACCGGCCATCCCTCCTGGGTGGAGGACTCACCATCGTACACAAGTCCTCACTATTTGTCAAGGCCGTCTCAGAAGAACACTGCACCACCATGGAACACTTTCACTTCCTGATCCACTCCAACCACAAGTCCTCCATCCGCGGCACCCTAGTGTACAGGCCCCCCCCCAGCTTTCATAGACGATGTCGTAGACATCGCTATGCTCCAGGCCCTGGCATCAGTCGACTACCTCCTCCTCGACGACCTGAATTTCCACCTCGAGGACCTCACTGACCCAAACGCCAACACTCTTCTCAACAACCTCGTCACCTTCGGCCTCTGACAGCTGGTCTCCGCACCTACACACATCGCAGGACACACACTGGACCCCATCTTCACCTCAAGCAACTGGATCAACGTCGAGACCATCTCCAGCCCAGATTGGACCGACCACAGCTGCATACACTTCACAATCACCGCACCCAGCAGCCGCACCTGTACTTCCAGGACCCCCCACAGGAAATGGAACGAAATCACCAACGAGCAACTCACCTCATCGCTCGCCAAATCCTTCCCTCCTCCCTCCGATGACGCCAACACAGCAGCGCGCAATGTCAATGCATGGATCATAGAATGCACTTTAGCTCCTCTCGGTCTGACATCAGCCAAATTCGTACCCAAGAAAGCCAGCTGGTTCACCACTGAACTCAAAGAATCAAAGCATACCCGCAGACGTTTAGACAAAAAATGGAGGAACAACCAAACCAGTGAAGACCTTGCCTCATTCAGAACTGCAACTGCCGCCCACCAATGACAAATCCAGAACGCTAGGAAAGGCGCGCTCTGGGAGTGCATCAACTCCTCTGCACACAACTCTTAAGAACTCTTCTCAGTCATCAACGAGTTCACAGATCCCCCCTCCGAATCCACCAGCATCCCCTGTCACACGAGCTCTGCAACAAACTTGCCTCCTTTTTCCTCCACAAGATCCAGGATATCTACAACAGCTTCCTCCCGGAAAATCCTGACACCGGAACCTGTGACTGACGCACCCCCCCAGAAACCACCCAGACCATCCACAGCTGGGCCACACTCACCACAGAGGAAACAGTCAACTTCATGAACAGCACCCCCTCTGGATCCCCATCGGACCCCTGCCACACATCATATACATCAGAGCAAGCGCATCAATCGCCCTCGAACTCCAGAACACAATCAACTGCTCCATCAACAAGGACATCTTCCCCGGGGGCTGAAAACATGCCGCAATACGCCATCTCTTGAAGAAACCTTCAGCCAACTCATCAGAACGGAAGAATTTCCAGCCCATCTCGCTCCTACCCTACTCCAAAATACTGGAGAAAGCAATCAGCGCACAACTACGGAATTTCATCGAGGCCAACAACTCCCTGGAAAGCTCCCAGTCCGGCTTCCGCAGCAACCACAGCACGGAGACAGCCCTCCTGGCAGCCACTGATGACAACAGATTACTCCTAGACCACGGCCACACCGCAGCACTCATACTCCTTGACCTCTCAGCAGCATTCAACACGGTCTCCCATAGCACTCTGCGCACCAGAGTCCACGACATAGGAATCTGCAGAAGAGCCCTAGAATGGATCCACTCCTTCCTTTCCGGGAGGACGCAGAGGGTCAGACTCCAGTCCTACACTTCCAGACCCACAGGAGTCAACTGCAGAGTCCCCCAAGGATCCTCACTGAGTCCCACATTGTTCAACGTATACATGGCCCCTCTCGCTGCCATCGTCATAAGCCATATTATAAACATTGTGTCATATGCCGATGACACACAACTCATCATTTCCCTCACTGAAGACCTGGACACAGCCAAAGGAACTTCCACTGAGGAATGGAAGCCGTCGCCACCTGGATGAGAGAAAGCTGCCTCAAGCTCAACTTCAACAAGACTGAGCTCATCATCTTCAGAAACCCCACCTCAGCTTGGGACGACTCCTGGTGGCCCACATCCCTCAGCGCCCCTCCTGCACCGACTGAGCACGCCCGCAACTTAGGAATCATCCTTGACTCCTCCATATCCTTGACCCACCAGGTAAACTCTGTTGCCTCCTCCTGTTGGCACACACTCTGCAAACTTCGGAAGATCTTCAGATGGATCCCAGCAGACTGTCGCAGGACAGTCACCCACACCTTAGTCACAAGCAAGCTTGACTACGGCAACGCCCTCTATGCCGGCACCTCAACTAGGAACATCAAAAAACTACAACTCACTCAGAACGCTGTCGCCAGACTCATTTAGGACCTCCCTCGCCGAGAACACATCTCCCAGTGCCTGAGGACCCTCCACTGGCAACCGGTCGAAAAGCGATTCACCTTCAAGCTTCTCACCCACACGTACAAGGCCATAAACAATGCAGGAACAGCCTACCTGAACCACCCCCACCAGATCCCTCCAATCCGCCCAGATGGCCCTGGCCACCATCCCTCGCATCTGCAAAACCACCGCCAGAGGACAATCCTTCACCCTACACTGCAGCGAAGAGCTGCAACAACCTCCCCTTCACCTCAGACAAAGCCCGTCGCTCACCATCTTCAGGAAGAACCTCAAGATGTGACTCTTCAGATGAGGACCCTTCCCTCCCCCCCAGCACCTTGAGACCCTCACGGGTGAGTAGCCACGATTTACAAATACTAATTGATTGATTGATGTATTTACACTTACTACTTCTATTGTGATTTGACTCCATGAGTTCTCTTATTCCAGACCATAAAAATGTGAATCAAAAATCAAAATCAAAGCAGTCTCTTTTCAGTCTCCTTTTTTTGTGAGCAAAGTAATAAAAAATAATCTCTTTCAACAATGCACTTATTCACAAAGTTCCTTGATCTTCTAGAAAGTTTATCAAGAGTTTACCTACTTGCAAATGTTCAAAAGCTTCTACTAAAGGTTCAAATGTCTCTAATAAAGGCACATTTCGCAATCACTGATAATCACTTCCAAAATGTAATGTCTCTCTTCATCGACTGGCAATGAGATTTTAAAGTTCAGTTTGAAAGCAATTTCATTCTCAAGTATTGAGCGGGATTTGAATCCTTAGCACAAAAGGTAACAAACTCCTGTTCCCAGTCATCAGCAGAATAATATGTCCATTCAGGTGCTGAGTACTTTTTTACTTGCCACTCATAATCTTTTTGCCCTTGTGTTTACTTAACTCTCAGCATCACTTCTACTTTGACTCAACTCTTCAGTTTCTTCAGCAATAGTTGATGGCATTGTACAGCAGGCACAGTTCTCTCTTTAGGCCAATTGTCTACGGGTACAACTCTTTTATCTAGCACGACTGATTCTGCATCAGCATCCGAGCTTGCATGAGTCAACTGATTCTGCCTCGACCTTTCTGTACCATTCACTGTTGTCACTGTTGTTGACTCACTCAGAACCCCATCAGGTACAGTCTGTATGTAATCACTTATCCAGCCCCAACAGCCTGGCTAACCTGATCCCTCGCACTCACTTTAACCGACCCTCCAGGAACAGCTGCTATTTTGTCAAGGGGACCTGGAACTTAGCGAGCGTGGCTAGCATGTACCAAATTTGGGACACCACGTGAGTATGAGCAACTCCAGCACTCTGCACTGGAACATTCACATTATTATATGGAAATTCCCGTTGCAAATGACCCAAATATTCACATGCATGACACGGATTAGGCTTCTTCAAAGACTGCACATCAAGATCTCCTCCACTCTGATCTAGCTGAACACCACGTTCTCTGCCTCTAGACTGGACAGACTTCATCACCTGCTGCGGTACTCCTTGCATCTCACTAGTGTTCACCATTCGCTGCAGATTCTGATTTGCTTTCTGTGCAGCTTTCAATTGCAAAACCATGACTTTTTCTTTCAGCTTCTTCTGTTTTAACTCTATCTTATCACTACAATGCTTTGCATAACGTAGAATCTCAACAATTGGTTTATTCTGCCAACAATTAAGGTGCTGCTGAATCATCATGGTTATGTCTGGCCTCAATCTCTGTACAAATCTGAACACAAAAATGACCCATATCCTTAGCTTCCACAGTCTCAATACCACTGTGTTGTTTGAAAGCTTGCAATAATCTCCATTAACAATCATGGATTGATTCTTTCGTCTCCAAGGCTGTTCTGTCAATTTTCTGCCAATCAGTATCTTTAGGGGACACTTTAGTTTTCAGGAACTGAATCACCTTGTAATACTTTTTCATTACCTCTTCAGATGGTGCATCTGTTACTGGATCTCTCGGAGGTTCATCTTCAGGCCAATCAACATGCACCTTATATGCGATCCACAAATCAGTTGGAACCACAATGTCAAACAATGTATTCAAATCTTCCCACAAGCATTTTGAAAGTTTGACAATCTCTCTGTCTGCTCGTACCACTCCACAAGCTTTTCTCTCAATCTCAGGTAATCATTGGAGAATGACAATATATCACTCCTACCCCAAGGTACGTGAACATACCCTCCACCTGTTATTTCTCTCATAGGCATCATTTTTTCATTGCTCTCAGCTTGATTTGCTCCCGCCAGAGGCACTTTGGCTTTGCTTTCTTCTGATCTAATTTCTTGGCCCATCTGCCTTCCCACTTATCTACTGCTGCCCATGTCTCTGTGTATGTGATCAATTCCTTAATGTGCAATTTTATTCCAGATGATCTCATGTTAGCTATGTCTCTTGAACTGAACTCTAATCTGTAACTTCTCTACACAGTTTTTGATTTCTCCAAATCCACTTCATATTTCTTGGTTAATTTAGCTAATCTCTCATAAGCATGTCCTGCATTGTCTTCTGTGTAAGTTTCCAATTGAGCTATGTCCAACATTACCAGAATCAATTAAGTAAATTCTAATTTCAATCTGGGCACATTCACTAATTTGTCTCTCTCTGGTGTCTCTTCTGTTCTAGCATTGCCATTTGTTAATCCTATTGCACTTTCTGGATTCCAACTATTTAACCAATCTGTCAATTGCTGTGCTGTAAAACATTGTAAACCAATATTTCTCTGGGATACATCTTGTGGGGTACTGCAGTGTACATTTGGAATCTGATCTGGTCTGAGCACGGAAAACGGTGGGGTTCCCTGAGGAAACCTCACATCAAGAACTGGTCCTGCCCGATTTAACATATGGTTAGGTTCTTCAATTTGTGTAGGGGTCAAAGGTGGAACAAGAGAAGCTGTTCTCTCCATCTCCAAAATTGTTTGAATATACTGATCTCCACATCCCAATTGGCGATACCCCAGCAGATTTAACTGGTGTTTCAGGAACACTCTGGATTTTAACTGACGAGCATTACTTCTAGTACTACCTGAAGCATATAAGGGAACAACTGGACCTATCATCACAGGAAGTGTTAGTGCATCGGGACCCTTAAGATTTGTCTGTTTCTGAGGAATTAGCATTCTTCCTCTCTTTCCTGTTAAGACAGTACTGTAAGTCTGTCCTGTTTGAGTCAAAGTATCATTTGACTTTCTCTACACTGGTGTAAACATAGGCAAAGGCAGATTCTTATTAAAAGTCTGCACAGGCGTAGTCACACTAGGTGTCAGCACTGTCTGATTCACACTAGGATCTGGGACAATTTCATTCAAACTGGACTTGAAATGGGCTGAACTGTATTAACAGTTGAAACTGATGTATAAACCATGGGCACTTGTGTCTCTGGATTTATGGGTGTAACTGGAACAATCTGATTTGGGGTCTGTGCAACTGGAGCGGTTGGCCATTCGGAACCACATTCTGTACTGCTTTACCTCTCGTTCCTGTCTCAACTGAATGATATGGTAGTGGATCATCAATAACTGATTTATAAACTCTTCATCTGAATCACTGTCATACCCTACTGTCTTTTTACTCTTAGCTTCTGCTGTCAGCTCTGCTTTCTCTGCCTGTTTCTTTCGAGTCTTAGGTTTTGTGCTCCCATTACCTTCCTCTGAAATAACTGGAAATATTCCTACTACATCTAGTATATTTGCTCTCCACATCTTCTGTTCTGCATCCCATCTAGCTTCTGAAAGTGTGTTAATTGCCTTTTTCATTCTATTCTCATATTTAGCTGACATTCCTTCACGGGCATTAAGCTCCCAAATACTGAGGGCTTCAAATTGTGCAGGTATTGGAGGCGGTCTCATGTCCTACATCATTTGCCTCAAATTGTCTAAATGTTCTGTATCGGGGAAAAGCTAATGTACCTTCTTTCTCAGTAATTTTGCACCATTGTTCAAGCCAAAGACATGAATGAAAACCCTTAGCGGACAACACAATATAAACTGCAGTTCCTTTGAGTGGTGTTTCTATAACTTATCTAACTGGAATAAATACATCTATCCTAATGCACTCTTTAATGCTTTGAAGAATTTCATTTTCAGCCAAATTCAAATAATTTCACCACTTGAAATTGAATCAGAAAGTTATTTAAATCCCACAATCCTTTACTCTCACCATTCTCAACCAATAGCAACATGGGACTATATATCAATACAAACGTGGCTTCACACTAACCGACCTATAACAGAGCAGAACAATATGACCTCACCATCACTTCATTCAACAGCTGCAATTGCTTCACACTTGTCTCTCACACAATCACTTGCTCACATCTAATGCAAAATATTATGAAAGAAAAACAACAACCTGTCTGCACACTATGGGTAGGAACTCAAACACTTCAAAGCTGTACAGACTTATACTTCTCCGACTGTATCTTTCCCAATCACACAATGGGTGAAACTTGACCAGCAGTTCTCACCCCGGTTGGTAGAGATCCTCCATAGCCCCCTAGGACTCACTAAATACAAACCAACAACTCACACTCATTCAAGGAAAACCTTTGGCACCAGAAACAACGTCCAATGACAAGTACCTCACTGCAGACAATAAATTAACCAACCAAGTGTCTTCTGCACTTGTGAGTTATTCTGGAATCTTACGCCACGACAGACCTGTCAACAACAACCATGGACATTTTTGAGCAGAAAGTGCCACAATCATTTCAAGTATGATGACTCTACAAAACACTTCACAACATCACTGTAAAGAAATGGCTCCCTGTTGCAGTTACCCCCCACTTTTTGCCTGATACTGATGCTGACTTGACTGAGAAGTGTGCTGGGACCCTGCTAACCAGGCCCCAGCACCAGTGTTCTTTCACCTAAAATGTACCATTGTTTCCACAATTGGCACACCCTGGCATCCAGATAAGTCCCTTGTAACTGGTACCTCTGGTACCAAGGGCCCTGATGCCAGGGAAGGTCTCTAAGGGCTGTAGCATGTATTATGCCACCCTAGAGACCCCTCACTCAGCACAGACACACTGCTTACAAGCCTGTGTGTGCTGGTGAGAACAAAATGAGTAAGTCGACATGGCACTCCCCTCAGGGTGCCATGCCAGCCTCTCGCCTGCCTATGCAGTATAGGTAAGACACCCCTCTAGCAGGCCTTACAGCCCTAAGGCAGGGTGCACTATACCATAGGTGAGGGTACCAGTGCATGAGCACTGTGCCCCTACAGTGTCTAAGCAAAACCTTAGACATTGTAAGTGCAGGGTAGCCATAAGAGTATATGGTCTGGGAGTCTGTTTTACACGAACTCCACAGCACCATAATGGCTACACTGAAAACTGGGAAGTTTGGTATCAAACTTCTCAGCACAATAAATGCACACTGATGCCAGTGTACATTTTATTGTAAAATACACCACAGAGGGCACCTTAGAGGTGCCCCCTGAAACTTAACCGACTATCTGTGTAGGCTGACTAGTTTTAGCAGCCTGCCACAAACCGAGACATGTTGCTGGCCCCATGGGGAGAGTGCCTTTGTCACTCTGAGGCCAGTAACAAAGCCTGCACTGGGTGGAGATGCTAACACCTCCCCCAGGCAGGAATTGTCACACCTGGCGGTGAGCCTCAAAGGCTCACCTCCTTTGTGCCAACCCAGCAGGACACTCCAGCTAGTGGAGTTGCCCGCCCCCTCCGGCCAGGCCCCACTTTTGGCGGCAAGGCCGGAGAAAATAATGAGAAAAACAAGGAGGAGTCACTGGCCAGTCAGGACAGCCCCTAAGGTGTCCTGAGCTGAGGTGACTCTGACTTTTAGAAATCCTCCATCTTGCAGATGGAGGATTCCCCCAATAGGGTTAGGATTGTGACCCCCTCCCCTTGGGAAGAGGCACAAAGAGGGTGTACCCACCCTCAGGGCTAGTAGCCATTGGCTACTAACCCCCCAGACCTAAACACGCCCTTAAATTTAGTATTTAAGGGCTACCCTGAACCCTAGAAAATTAGTTTCCTGCAACTACAAGAAGAAGGACTGCCTAGCTGAAAACCCCTGCAGAGGAAGACCAGAAGACGACAACTGCCTTGGCTCCAGAAACTCACCGGCCTGTCTCCTGCCTTCCAAAGATCCTGCTCCAGCGACGCCTTCCAAAGGGACCAGCGACCTCGACATCCTCTGAGGACTGCCCCTGCTTCGAAAAGACAAGAAACTCCCGAGGACAGCGGACCTGCTCCAAGAAAGGCTGCAACTTTGTTTCCAGCAGCCTTGAAAGAACCCTGCAAGCTCCCCGCAAGAAGCGTGAGACTTGCAACACTGTACCCGGCGACCCCGACTCGGCTGGTGGAGATCCAACACCTCAGGAGGGACCCCAGGACTACTCTGATACTGTGAGTACCAAAACCTGTCCCCCCTGAGCCCCCACCGCGCCGCCTGCAGAGGGAATCCCGAGGCTTCCCCTGACCGCGACTCTTTGAATCCAAAGTCCCGACGCCTGGGAGAGACCCTGCACCCGCAGCCCCCAGGACCTGAAGGACCGGACTTCCACTGGAGAAGTGACCCCCAGGAGTCCCTCTCCCTTGCCCAAGTGGAGGTTTCCCCGAGGAATCCCCCCCTTGCCTGCCTGCAGCGCTGAAGAGATCCCGAGATCTCTCATAGACTAACATTGCGAACCCGACGCCTGTTTCTACACTGCACCCGGCCGCCCCCGCGCTGCTGAGGGTGAAATTTCTGTGTGGGCTTGTGTCCCCCCCGGTGCCCTACAAAACCCCCCCTGGTCTGCCCTCCGAAGACGTGGGTACTTACCTGCAAGCAGACCGGAACCGGGGCACCCCCTTCTCTCCATTCTAGCCTATGTGTTTTGGGCACCACTTTGAACTCTGCACCTGACCGGCCCTGAGCTGCTGGTGTGGTAACTTTGGGGTTGCTCTGAACCCCCAACGGTGGGCTACCTTGGACCAAGAACTAAGCCCTGTAAGTGTCTTACTTACCTGGTTAACCTAACAAATACTTACCTCCCCTAGGAACTGTGAAAATTGCACTAAGTGCCCACTTTTAAAACAGCTATTTGTGAATAACTTGAAAAGTATACATGCAATTTTGATGATTTGAAGTTCCTAAAGTACTTACCTGCAATACCTTTCGAATGAGATATTACATGTAGAATTTGAACCGGTGGTTCTTAAAATAAACTAAGAAAAGATATTTTTCTATATAAAAACCTATTGGCTGGATTTGTCTCTGAGTGTGTGTACCTCATTTATTGTCTATGTGTATGTACAACAAATGCTTAACACTACTCCTTGGATAAGCCTACTGCTCGACCACCCTACCACAAAATAGAGCATTAGTATTATCTATTTTTACCACTATTTTACCTCTAAGGGGAACCCTTGGACTCTGTGCATGCTATTCCTTACTTTGAAATAGCACATACAGAGCCAACTTCCTACATTGGTGGATCAGCGGTGGGGTACAAGACTTTGCATTTGCTGGACTACTCAGCCAATACCTGATCACACGACAAATTCCAAAATTGTCATTAGAAATTCATTTTTGCAATTTGAAATTTTTCTAAATTCTTAAAAGTCCTGCTAGGGCCTTGTGTGTTAAGTCCCTGTTTAGCATTGTCTTTTAGAGTTTAAAAGTTTGTTAAAAGTTTGAAATTAGATTCTAGAAACAGTTTTAGATTCTTTAAAAAGTCTTCCAACTCTTAGCAAAATAATGTCTGATACAGAGATGAATGTGGTGGAACTCGACACCACACCTTACCTCCATCTTAAGATGAGGGAGCTAAGGTCTCTCTGTAATATAAAGAAAATAACCATTGGCTCCAGACCTACCAAAATTCAGCTCCAGGAGCTGTTGGCAGAGTTTGAAAAAGCCAACCCCTCTGAGGATGACTTCACAGAGGAAGAAATTAGTGACTTGGAGGGCAATTCCCCCCTTCCAGTCCTAAATAGGGAGACCAGGGCCTCTCAAGCCCTGTCTCCAAAAATGATAGTCAGAAATGTTGCTTCCCTCACAGGAGGGTCCAGCATTTCTGAAATCACTGAGGATGCTCTCAGTGAAGATGACCCCCTGTTAGCCAGGATGGTCAAAAGATTGGCTTTGGAAAAGCAGCTCCTAGCCATAGAAAGGGAAAGAAAAGAGATGGGCCTAGGTCCCATCGATGGTGGCAGCAACTTAAATAGGGTCAGAGATTCTCCTGGCATCCTAAAAATCCCCAAAGGGATTGTAACAAAATATGAAGATGGTGATGACATCACCAAATGGTTCACAGCTTTTGAGAGGGCTTGTGTAACCAGAAAAATAAACAGATCTCACTGGGGTGCTCTCCTTTGGGAAATGTTCACTGGAAAGTGTAGGGATAGACTCCTCACACTCTCTGGAAAAGATGCAGAATCTTATGACCTCATGAAGGGTACCCTGATTGAGGGCTTTGGATTCTCCACTGAGGAGTATAGAATTAGATTCAGGGGGGCTCAAAAATCCTCGAGCCAGACCTGGGTTGATTTTGTAGACTACTCAGTAAAAACACTAGATGGTTGGTTAACTGGAAATGAAGTGTGTGACTATGTTGGGCTTTATAATTTGTTTATGACAGAACACATTTTAAGTAACTGCTTCAATGAAAAGTTGCATCAGTATCTGGTAGACCTAGGTCCAATTTCTCCCCAAGAATTGGGAAAGAAGGCAGACCACTGGGTCAAGACTAGGGTAACCAAAACTTCCACTGGGGGTGACCAAAAGAAAGGGGTTACAAAAACTCCCCAGGAGAAAGTGGGTGACACTAGAAACAAAGAAAAAGAGTCCTCTGTAGGCCCCCAAAAACCAGAACAGGTGGGTGGGCCCCAAGACACAACCCAAAACAAAGGTGGGTACCAGGGTAAGAACTGGGATGCCACTAAGGCATGGTGCCACAACTGTAAACAGTCTGGGCACCACACCAAGGACACTTCTTGTCCCAAAAACAAACCCCAGAACAAAATTCCAGGGGTAACCAGTGTAGCCATGGGAGATGACTCCTCAGATGAGGAGGTCTTCATAGCTTTCAACTGGAAAATGGGCCCAACAGGTGAGTTGGAGATTCCAGAGGGAAGTAGACACTTCCACCACCTACAGGTGAATGGAATCCCAGCCACTGCCCTGAGAGACACTTGTGCCAGTCACACTATTGTGCATGACAGGCTGGTGCTCTCAAACCAGTACATCCCAGGTGAGATGGCCAGAGTAAGAGTTAGCCCAGACAGGGTCACTAATAGGCCGGTGGCTCTTGTGCCCATAGAAGTGGGTGGAACTTTTAGCTGGAGAAGGGTGGTAGTCAGTACAGACCTCCCCCTTGATTGTCTCCTTGGAAATGACTACCCAGAGGTTAGTCAGAGCCTAAGAGAAGAACTGGTCCATGGCCAGTCCTCTCCCAAGGATTCTGGAGTGCCTGCCTCTGCAGTAAATGCAAGTAGGCCCCAGAGGAAAAAGAAAAGGAAACAGAGTAGGAAAGGTGGACAACCTTTAGCCAAGGTTCCAGCAAGCCAAGGAGATTCTGCTCCAGTAGGGGAGAACTCCAAAAATGGCTCTGATAAAGTCCAACCTGACCCACAAGAAGTCCTGGCTAGTCAGGCAACTGTTAAGCCTGAGTGGGTGGCTCCTCAGCTAACAGAAGAAAGAGTGGAAGAAGGGTGTTTACTACAAGATGTGGTAACCCCCCACTCTAATACAGCAGACAGGCACCCTGAACCCAAAGAAGCCTGTAACTTAGCCCCTTCCCTTGTAGGTGAAGAGCTAAAGGTGTGGTTCTGGGCACTGACAGCTGTCAGTGGCCTCTGCTGGGTGTTAGCCTTTATGGCTGCACTATCCTTGGCATGGTGGTCTGACCCCATGCCAACTAACAAGTTAGGCCCCCTGACCCTGTTGGTCATGGTGGGGTTACTCCAGCTCTAGGTAACCTCTTTGGGTAAGCTAGGGGTGACCCTGGCTAAGATAAGATTAGCAGAGGTGGATACCTCTGACCTCAAAATAGAAAGAATGGGTGAAGACATAAAAAGCACAGACAAGAGGCAGTTCAGACTAGGTCCTATCACTGTGGAAGTGGGTCAGTTCTCCAGAGGGAATGACCTGAACAGGAGGATGTAAGGCAGAGTAGGCCCTGCAACAAACCAGCCATTTCCTCTACTCTTCCTCGCCTGACAGACTAGGAAGACTCTTCCAGCGTTGGCTGAGTCTCCTGGCCTGTGGGCTGGGGGGGGGCTTGTGTAAAGAAATGGCTCTCTGTTGCAGTTACCCCCCACTTTTTGCCTGATACTGATGCTGACTTGACTGAGAAGTGTGCTGGGACCCTGCTAACCAGGCCCCAGCACCAGTGTTCTTTCACCTAAAATGTACCATTGTTTCCACAATTGGCACACCCTGGCATCCAGATAAGTCCCTTGTAACTGGTACCTCTGGTACCAAGGGCCCTGATGCCAGGGAAGGTCTCTAAGGGCTGTAGCATGTATTATGCCACCCTAGAGACCCCTCACTCAGCACAGACACACTGCTTACAAGCCTGTGTGTGCTGGTGAGAACAAAATGAGTAAGTCGACATGGCACTCCCCTCAGGGTGCCATGCCAGCCTCTCACTGCCTATGCAGTATAGGTAAGACACCCCTCTAGCAGGCCTTACAGCCCTAAGGCAGGGTGCACTATACCATAGGTGAGGGTACCAGTGCATGAGCACTGTGCCCCTACAGTGTCTAAGCAAAACCTTAGACATTGTAAGTGCAGGGTAGCCATAAGAGTATATGGTCTGGGAGTCTGTTTTACACGAACTCCACAGCACCATAATGGCTACACTGAAAACTGGGAAGTTTGGTATCAAACTTCTCAGCACAATAAATGCACACTGATGCCAGTGTACATTTTATTGTAAAATACACCACAGAGGGCACCTTAGAGGTGCCCCCTGAAACTTAACCGACTATCTGTGTAGGCTGACTAGTTTTAGCAGCCTGCCACAAACCGAGACATGTTGCTGGCCCCATGGGGAGAGTGCCTTTGTCACTCTGAGGCCAGTAACAAAGCCTGCACTGGGTGGAGATGCTAACACCTCCCCCAGGCAGGAATTGTCACACCTGGCGGTGAGCCTCAAAGGCTCACCTCCTTTGTGCCAACCCAGCAGGACACTCCAGCTAGTGGAGTTGCCCGCCCCCTCCGGCCAGGCCCCACTTTTGGCGGCAAGGCCGGAGAAAATAATGAGAAAAACAAGGAGGAGTCACTGGCCAGTCAGGACAGCCCCTAAGGTGTCCTGAGCTGAGGTGACTCTGACTTTTAGAAATCCTCCATCTTGCAGATGGAGGATTCCCCCAATAGGGTTAGGATTGTGACCCCCTCCCCTTGGGAAGAGGCACAAAGAGGGTGTACCCACCCTCAGGGCTAGTAGCCATTGGCTACTAACCCCCCAGACCTAAACACGCCCTTAAATTTAGTATTTAAGGGCTACCCTGAACCCTAGAAAATTAGATTCCTGCAACTACAAGAAGAAGGACTGCCTAGCTGAAAACCCCTGCAGAGGAAGACCAGAAGACGACAACTGCCTTGGCTCCAGAAACTCACCGGCCTGTCTTCTGCCTTCCAAAGATCCTGCTCCAGCGACGCCTTCCAAAGGGACCAGCGACCTCGACATCCTCTGAGGACTGCCCCTGCTTCGAAAAGACAAGAAACTCCCGAGGACAGCGGACCTGCTCCAAGAAAGGCTGCAACTTTGTTTCCAGCAGCCTTGAAAGAACCCTGCAAGCTCCCCGCAAGAAGCGTGAGACTTGCAACACTGTACCCGGCGACCCCGACTCGGCTGGTGGAGATCCAACACCTCAGGAGGGACCCCAGGACTACTCTGATACTGTGAGTACCAAAACCTGTCCCCCCTGAGCCCCCACTGCGCCGCCTGCAGAGGGAATCCCGAGGCTTCCCCTGACCGCGACTCTTTGAATCCAAAGTCCCGACGCCTGGGAGAGACCCTGCACCCGCAGCCCCCAGGACCTGAAGGACCGGACTTCCACTGGAGAAGTGACCCCCAGGAGTCCCTCTCCCTTGCCCAAGTGGAGGTTTCCCCGAGGAATCCCCCCCTTGCCTGCCTGCAGCGCTGAAGAGATCCCGAGATCTCTCATAGACTAACATTGCGAACCCGACGCCTGTTTCTACACTGCACCCGGCCGCCCCCGCGCTGCTGAGGGTGAAATTTCTGTGTGGGCTTGTGTCCCCCCCGGTGCCCTACAAAACCCCCCCTGGTCTGCCCTCCGAAGACGTGGGTACTTACCTGCAAGCAGACCGGAACCGGGGCACCCCCTTCTCTCCATTCTAGCCTATGTGTTTTGGGCACCACTTTGAACTCTGCACCTGACCGGCCCTGAGCTGCTGGTGTGGTAACTTTGGGGTTGCTCTGAACCCCCAACGGTGGGCTACCTTGGACCAAGAACTAAGCCCTGTAAGTGTCTTACTTACCTGGTTAACCTAACAAATACTTACCTCCCCTAGGAACTGTGAAAATTGCACTAAGTGCCCACTTTTAAAACAGCTATTTGTGAATAACTTGAAAAGTATACATGCAATTTTGATGATTTGAAGTTCCTAAAGTACTTACCTGCAATACCTTTCGAATGAGATATTACATGTAGAATTTGAACCGGTGGTTCTTAAAATAAACTAAGAAAAGATATTTTTCTATATAAAAACCTATTGGCTGGATTTGTCTCTGAGTGTGTGTACCTCATTTATTGTCTATGTGTATGTACAACAAATGCTTAACACTACTCCTTGGATAAGCCTACTGCTCGACCACACTACCACAAAATAGAGCATTAGTATTATCTATTTTTACCACTATTTTACCTCTAAGGGGAACCCTTGGACTCTGTGCATGCTATTCCTTACTTTGAAATAGCACATACAGAGCCAACTTCCTACAATCACAGTTTATCGCAATTTTCAACAACAGCATTGCAAACCCAAACTCTACTTATACTCACGTTCTTGTCACTTGTGGACACAATGCTGGAACTTTCATCAATCTTCACAACGAACCATGGGACAAGATTTGGGGTGGGCAGTCTTTAGACTGGGCAATCAAATGGGCTCAATCCTATCTCCCTAACACTAAACATAAACGGTTTCCCCTCCTTATGGAACAAAGCTATAACTCTGCTTCCAGAACTGTTGTAGCATTTTCATCCTTTGCAGGAATCAATGCTCTTCGAGGTGGATGAATCTTTGGACCCAGTGAGTGGTGTAGTAGAACCATCAACAGAATTTCAATACAACCCGAAACAATTTAAACACTGTGACCAAAGTGAACATGGAAGGAAAACTCCAGTTAGAAAACAGTTAAAGGATTTATTACAAACACAAGTTCAAAGTCATGTAGACAATTCACAAAACCAAATTATAAAGGTAAATAATCACCAAAGGTTGCCAAAGTCATTGAAACAGATTTAGACAAAATAACATTAGTAAATGTTAGTATTCATGAAGAATAATACATATCAATATGAATATCTGAGTTACAGAGAGGATACTTTGCTCAGAGTTAATAATCATCAGTCAATTCAAATTAGCAATAATCTTTAGTTGGGGACAGGGAGTGTTATCGTTTTGAAAATAGCTGCTCTCCCCGGAGGCGGAGCAGCAACTTGCCATCTGGCGATATCTCCCTGCATTTACGTTAACAGCTTTTCCAGGTTTTTTTCCAAGGAAGCTGTCCAGTTTTGCTGTTAATTGGATGTACAGGTATTTAAAGCCATCAGGACTCCACCCTAAAAGGAGTGGGGACCTCTTCCTCTGGAACCCAGTCGCAGAGCAGGTCCTTATTTACCCCAGTTCACTTTGTATCCAGAGTATTCTCCAGAATAAAAATAATAATATAACAAAAAAAAAACACAAAAAAAACGTACCTTCATGGACAACGCTGGCTGCCTCACGTTCCTCTTTTCTTCTGGTGTCCCAGCATTCACTGGGACACCAGCACAGGCTCCCCAGCAATCCTGGTGCTGATCTCATGCTAAATCTAGCATGAGAGCAACACCAGGACTGGTCTGAGCGGCTTGACCTGACGCTCAGACACTGCATGGGAGCCTGTGCAATTTCACCAACCCTGCTGTGTACACAGCTGGGTTGGAGGAACCTAAGTGTGCATGTGTGTTTGGGCAGCCAAATACTCATGTGCATTTAAAGTGCACAGACTACACTCCTGCTCCCCCTCCTGTTGTCCAGCCCTGCCCCACTCCTCCCTGCACTTGCTACTGGCTGAGCCAGCAGCTGTAAAATAAAATTATAATTAAATATTGTTTTATTTTACAGCTCCTGGCTCTTAGCCAGGGGGCGATGCTCCTTCGCTGCCCCAGGATGAGAAACATACAGTAGGACATGGTCCACAAAGAAGGATATCCTCTGGACCTCCCCATCCCCAAGTCCAATGAGTTGTTCACTTGCTTTGACTTGCTTTGAGTAGGCATGCCAAGGGCTCTAAGAAAAGTAAACTTCATAAAGGATGGATCCCTGAATCCGACCCCAAGGGTATATTTATAAGTGTTTTCACACATTTGGGCAGTTCTAAATATTAAATTAGATCCATTGACCTCTGACTGTTCTGGTGAAGCAGTAGTGTAGCAAGAGTGCCATGGGCCTGGATGCAAGCAAAGGAAATGGTCCCTCTGACTTCTGATGGGGTAGTAAATAGGGGTATTAAATACAGCAATCATCAGGGCCACTGCACCTGCTTCACCAATGGAAGCTATGCCCTGTGGTGGAGAGGATGCATGCTGCTGCCATAATGTTTTGGCAAACAGAAGTCCTTAGATGGGCCTCTGCAGGAACAACTTCTCTGCATTCATCCCCCATAAAGGGAATAGATCACAAAACACTGGTAGGCTGGGATGTGTCAGTAGAAAAATTCTCCTCCCAAATTGATGACCTCTAGCCAGGGGCGGCACCTCCATGTGGGCTTAGGAGCGTCACCCCCCCCCCCCCATGCGCCAGCAGCGGCAGCCGCAACCCTTTTCCCAAAAAACAATCATAAACCATGTTTATGATCGTTTGTTTGGGAAAAGGGGCGTGGCCACGGGGGTGACGAACACAGCACTCCCCCTCTGAGCGCATGTGTGTTTGGCTGGCCGTCTAGGGCTGGCCAAACACATATGAGCATAGGGCTCTCTCCAGCCCAGGAACACAGTTGCTGGGCTGGAGAGAGTCTGCACAGGCTCCCAGTCTGCCTCCGTGCACCCTGGCGGGGCACCCCCTGCCAATCCTGATGCTGCTTTGAGCAGCATCAGGATTGGATGCAAGGCAGGCTGGGAGCCTGTGCCTGCGTGCAGCGAGATGGGAGGAGGCAGAGGAGCGGTGCAGTGCGGGAACGCAGGTGTTTTTTGTATCTTTTGTATCTAGACCTAAAAAGCACTTTTCTTCTTTTTGGGCTTGCTAGAGATAGCCTTATCAGTTGTATCTCCTTTCTCAACAGAAGGTCTTCGCATTGGCACCCTCTCTTTTGCCATTTTTTCTTTTGGGTTTGCTTCATTTGGCCAGTGCTTATGTGCAATTCCTATTTTGAATAAAGGAGACTACAGAAATGAAGGAGACATAGGAGTCCATCTCCAGGATCGCAACTGATGAGAGAGCTGCCATGGGCATGCTCTGTAGAGAAGCAATTAATAGAGTAACATTACTGCCAGTGTTCAAATGCCAAAGTGATGGATCGAATGCTTTAATTAATCCCAGCCTCTGGTAATTACTCTGAGCTGCATCCCAGACCATAATTATTTTGCACACCATGCCACCTCAGTTTGAGCCAGCCTTATGCAAATCAGCCTTGATCCGGTTACAGGGGAGCAGTGCACTTGAACTGCCTGACCAGGTCATCCTTGAACCAGAACACAAACAACCCAAGACTGGTTTCACCCTTTTTAGGGTTCATTAGTTTGGTATAGTTTTGTTCTGGTGGCAGTGTGCACAGGACCCATATCTAGACATACTCATCCCACTTGGGTCATCATACTGAAACATAAAACAGTGATGTATGGAATGATAATTACTTAGAGCCACATCCCAGTCCATCATTATTTTGCAAACCCTGCCAGCTCAGATTAGACCCAGTGATATGCAAATCAGGCATAAATAGCTGACCCTGCTGGTGGGAGTAATATCAGTTCCCGCAGCATGCAGGGAGCCAGTTGGGGCTGCAGGGGCCCTGAGACTCCCTCCGCTGGCCCCAACATTGTAGAAGATGGGTGCCCTGAGTCTGCACCAGGGCACCCACATTTAAATAGTGTTTTGGGCCCTGGGGGATGGAGTACTCAGAGCTGAAAACGTCTCAAGCAGAGAGGCCTCACTTCCCCCTTCCCTTTCAATGAAGCAGCAGCCATGAGGATTGGGATCCCCAGGGCCTTTTAAAGGCTCAGGGGGTGTGTGTTCCCCCTCTCCTTTAAAAAAGAAAATAATAAACAGTCATGAGGATTGGGGTCTACAAGGCCTAATAAGGATCGGGAAGGGGGGCCCCATGGCCCCCTCCCCTTTAAAATAGGTAGTGCTCTGGGGGATGGGATCCACAGGGCATAATAAGGCTTTGGGAGGGGCCACACAGCCCCTCTCCTTTTTTATCATATTTGGCCTCATGGAATCGGCAGGCAAGTTAACACATCTAACAGCCAATGGCTAACAGTGAAATATTTTGCCTCACCCAAAATGCAAATGACACTTTCTTCAAACAGTGATGCAATGGGGCTGACCTAAACAAAGCAAAGGCTCAAGGTCTGAACCAAAGCCCCTCTCAGTGCATGTTTTTGATGTTGTAAATGAGACCTCAGGCAGACACCAATCATTTTATGTATCTAGACCTAAAAAGCACTTTTCTTCTTTTTGGGCTTGCTAGAGATAGCCTTATCAGTTGTATCTCCTTTCTCAACAGAAGGTCTTATCATTGGCACCCTCTCTTTGCCATTTTTTCTTTTGGGTTTGCTTCATTTGGCCAGTGCTTATATGCAATTCCTATTTTGAATAAAGGAGACTACAGAAATGAAGGAGACATAGGAGTCCATCACCAGGATCGCAACTGATGAGAGAGCTGCCATGGGCATGCTCTGTAGAGAAGCAATTAATAGATTAACATTACTGCCAGTGTTCAAATGCCAAAGTGATGGATCGAATGCTTTAATTAATCCCAGCCTCTGGTAATTACTCTGAGCTGCATCCCAGACCATAATTATTTTGCACACCATGCCACCTCAGTTTGACCCAGCCTTATGCAAATCATCCTTGATCCTGTTACAGGGGAGCAGTGCACTTGAACTGCCTGACCAGGTCATCCTTGAACCAGAACACAAACAACCCAAGACTGGTTTCACCCTTTTTAGGGTTCATTAGTTTGGTATAGTTTTGTTCTGGTGGCAGTGTGCACAGGACCCATATCTAGACATACTCATCCCACTTGGGGCATCATACTGAAACATAAAACAGTGATGTATGGAATGATAATTACTTAGAGCCACATACCAGTCCATCATTATTTTGCAAACCCTACCAGCTCAGATTAGACCCAGTGATATGCAAATCAGTCATGAGCCTGCTCCATTACACACAGTTTAGCCCAAACTGTCAGGCCAGGTCTAAACAGGAACACAAGCAACCTAAGACCAGTGTGACCCTAATTACGGTGCATCAGTTGGGTATAACTTGGTTCTAGTGGAGGAGTGGGTATACTTCACTGCGACATCAAGTGAGACGGATATATCCAGACATGGGTCACGTGCACACTGTGCGACTGGAACCCTACATCGAGTCTGTGCTACTTTATCATCTAGAGTGTGGCAATATCAGTAATACCTCCACCAGAATGAGGAATCGAGGCATATGTCATTTATTCTGTCAAAGGTCCCAACTATTCTTGTATAACTTTGTCTTTAAATGTACCTGAAGAGAAATGGTGCTTCAAAACCACAATATTTGTATTCAACACTGTAATAGCAAAATTAAAAAGATGTGCTATATTCGCATTTTGAATGAAATATGCAATAAAATATTATTAAAAATGTTCATGTCAATGTGTACTTTGGACTAGCCTAAAATGTTGATGGGTCTCTATCAGCAGAGACCACAGTCATGTTTATGTTCATGATAAATACAAGATACATACTTTATTGATTTCTAAATGTAGTTTCAAAGACAGTAGACCTCTCATTTTATGTCGAGAATGACTTGACAAAGGCTACAGTCCTAACCATACTGATTATGACAAGCTCTTTGTGTTGCAATCGGCTCGTATTGGAGTATTGTGGATTTTTGGAATTAGAGCGTGTTGATGAGCCAATTGTCACCCAGCACCACACAGGCAAAAGGAATAGACTAGATGTATCGGGTTAGTCGATCCTGTGATATTTCTTTGGGGCACTTGGTATACACCATGAAATTCTGTAAAAGCTCTTTGAGAGGGATTTTGAATTTGATTCTCCTTGAAATCTACATATTTGTAGTTTTGTGCATAGTACTTAGTTACGTGTTCCTTCCGGTACTTTTTTTTTTTTTAAAGAAGCACTGGTTGGACATTTATTATTTATTTTGTGCATTGCAGAGTGTTGACTTTCTAACCCACATCACCTGCCTGAGTCAGCCTTTACCTACTTTGACTCATTACTCAGAGATTCAAGTGCTAATAGGGCCAGTTGCTCTTAAGTTTGAGGGTCTTGGATGCAGAGGACCCGGGACACAAAAGATAAAAGACCTCCACTGACACAATTGGGGCCCAGTAGCTACCAAGTGCCCGGGGACATTCCATACATAATTTCTCAAATACATTAAAAAGGGGTATTGCATTGTCAACTGTCTGATAAGTACGATGAGAAGGTATTGTACGTTGTGAACTACTTGCCAAACGCCATAAGAAATAACTTTATATTGAGACTTTATTACAAATATATCAGAAAGAGGTTTTAGATTACAAACATGAACAAATGCAAAGAGAAGGGAGCTTTCAACTCTGATAAATAAGAAGGAGTTTTACCATGTGAAATTTCTAACAACTTCAATAAGAAGGATATTAACACTGAAATCTGACAAGCACAATAGGAAGGGGTTTCCTTTTAAACTCTCTGAAAACACAACAGTGACATGTATTGCATTGGGAATCCCACAATTGCAGCAAAATGTGTTTTTTTTCACAGTGAGCTCTGACAAATACAATAGGAAACAGATTAACACTAGAGATTTCCTGTTCATGTTAACGTTAGACTCTTCCCTGAAATGATTTATGGGTTCCTATAGGCATGGTGATACTGATTTATTTTCATGTCAAAGCCAAAAGGCTTGTGTGGTTTGCATTCCCTTATTTCTACTTTTCACCTCCTCACAGCCTAAATTTATTTGTGTGTTTGTTATCATTTCTATATATTTTATAATCTATAATGTTGTTTGCCATTTCATGTGTATGTATTCACAGGATAACAATGTTTTTGTCATAAGTTGAAGGTGTAACAATAGTTCATATGTGTTACAAATTGGGTCTCTATTTGGCATAGGTGTGCACCCTGTCCAAGTAGGGTCTCCAATCCTAGTCAGGGTAAGTCGTATATCTACCCTAAATTAACCTGTGCTCACCCTCTGGTAGCTTGGTGCAGAGAAGGCATGCTTAACTTGAGGGCAATGTGTAAAGTATTTGTGCAACAAGCTCACAGTAAATCACCGAGACACCACAAAAAGACTCCACACAGTTGTACCAAAAATATATGTTATTTATATAATTCAACTGAGACCAAAACAAAATAAAATCCAATTAGCAGATCACGAGATGTATACTGGTACAGATATCAAAGCAGTACGTTTATGACGGAATCAAGCAGCGCGCAAAAATCGGCAGGGCTCATTATAGAGTCCTTACGGTAATTCTCCGGAGTTTTATGAGCAGTATGTGACTTCTGACTGCGAGGAGAGCAGTAAAACAATATCAGGACTACTTTGGTCCGGTTTTTAGTCCCAAGCAGTGTAGAATGACACCCAGTTGTGAGGGGCGCAGAGAAATCCTTCAGACCACCTGAGTCCCACTAAGAGCACAATAGCAAGCACATATGGCTGGGTATCGCGGAGGCCTACTACCACCAAACACCACTCACCCTCGCGCAAGCCTAAATTAAAACCTTAGATGCACTTCACTTTGGAATTAGGGGTCATAAACCCCCGGCCATATTTTTTATTGACAAAATACTGTTAATCATGATTAAAATTATACGCAGTAACCACAATCATATTCACAAAGCATTTACGGAGTTCAAGGGATGCCTAGCCTTAACAGAGTGCACGAATACATCCACATTCCTGTCACTGACTAAAACAGTTCGTTCCTGCATACCCGATGTTGGTGGCTGTGAATGAGATCATGACTGGTTTCCTATTACCCCATACCCTGCCCCACCTTACGCTACGAATCCCAGGGGTAGGATCTCCATCAGGGTGCTCTCAGACCTTCCAAACTGGATTGCTGTGGAGGGGGCCGAGCTGCCCGCTAGGATACCTACCTCGGGCGCCCCTGCCACCCCCAGACTCCACCCCCTTCAAGGGCCAGTGCTCGCTTCAGACCTTCTGCATGTGCGCGGGTGGTTAGCCCTAGGGGCCAGATGCCAACGACCGGTCGCAAACCCGCGCCCCTGTATGTCGTCCACACTTCCCAGCCAGCACCCCTTGGAGGGTCCAATTAGCTTGTCACCCAATTTTGTAATAAAAAAAGGTACCCATCTATATTCCCAGTCATGATCTCACCCCTCCCACCATTGTACTTTAAAATATGACAAACTAACAAACTATAACTGTCCAATTCACCACAAATCAAGTCACCTGATAAAACATATCATTAGCATGTAGACCACATTAAACATTCAGAGAATTAGAATTTAACTGTAATAAAAAGAACTAATTCAGTAGAGACTGACGCCCAACAATGGTCCAGTCGGCGAGCACGAGAAAGACGTGCTCGCCGACCGCAGCCGCCTTATAAGGCCAGCCCCGTGACGTAATTGCTGTGTGCAACCCCATAAGCACAAACAGTGCCTCCGGGGCCGTGGCCCCCTTTTCAGCCAATTCGCTGTATTTTTGTTGTGGGGTGCGGGCCGGGGAGCTTGCCGCTCCCCGACGCCCACCCCCACGTCCCTCGGCCCGTGCCACCGCCATAAGCGGGACCCCCCTGATTGGGGTGGCCCCGTGCAGTTGCTGTGGGGAGTACGACCTGACCCCCTTTGAAGGGAGAACACTTAGGGATATCCCCTGGCCACTGCGTGGGGCACCGCTCTGGTCCAGCACTCCAGTGCTGGGCAGCAGCAGGGTGAGGGATGCCATAAAACCTTCTGGGACCGCTCTGGTCTGCAAACAGAGGCCCTGGAGAGCTGCGAGGCAGGGAACGCTCATAGTTCCTTTTTAGTGGTGAGGGTGACAAGACGGCTCACGGCGTCGCCATGCTGGCTGGGCACTGTCGGTGGTGTTCCCTAGCCCCGGGACACGGTGTTGTTCCCCAACGGGAAAGCAGAGTCCGGTCTGTCGAGATCAGGTGCACGAGGGCCACGCTGAAGGGGGATGTCGTGGTTCAGCATTGAAAGAGAAGTGCCGTGGCCAGGGAGGCTCTTGGTGCTTAGTGCCGACCCATGGAGTCGCAATTGCTGATAATGGGGCATTTAAACAGTGTGAAGAGGCCCCAGGGAATAACTCCCCACGCTCATGGTTTGGCAGCACCTGCTCTCACCCAGCATGTTCTCACGAGACGGAATGCTGATGGAGTTTAATGGGATGGGGGAGGCTGCCACCAAGCCGCTTACAAGGTCTTTGCTGTCCCAACAAGCAGGTGATGAGCAGGGGCAAGATAGCAAGTTCTTGGAGTCACCGTGGAAGGAATGTTAGGTTTTCTTTTCCAGGGCAGAGGTCAGCAGGCAGCAGGGCAGCAGTTCCAGGAACAGTCAGTCATAGCAGAGAGGTAATCCTCCTAGCGCAGCTGCATTTACTCCAGCGGTGTTTCTTGTAGGTTAAGTAGTGTTCTGATTTTAGTGTGTCAATAATCTAGTACTTATATTAGAAAGTGCCTTTCATGTTGTGGGTGACTACAAAGAGTCCCTGTGAAGTGCACAGGTCCCTCCTTTCAAGTCAGTCTCAAATCTAGACTATCAGTGGGAGGTAATCAGCCCCTTTGTGTGGACTCTGGTCACTACCTTGTGAGATATAAGTGTGTGAACTTCCCAACAGCCTCCCCAGGAAGACCCATCACTATGCAGATGAATGCAGAGGTGGCTGAGTATCCTGTATTGTTGAAGTCTGAAGGGAATGCACAAGTGTAGCTGTCATCTAGCCCAAGCCAGACGTGTATTGGAGATAGGCCGTGGGCACACAGGGCAGTGAGTGCAGAGAAATGCCTACTTTCTAAAAGTGGCATTTCTAACAAAGTAATAATAAATACAACTTTACTAGTAAAGAGGATTTATTACTGCCATTCCAATGGTATGAAACATGATGCAGCTACTCCTCTCAGATCAGGAATTACAGCTGAAGGATATTATAAGGAATGAAAAACAACTGTGAGAGCTTTTCATTACCAGGACATGAAGACCCTATAGGCTACCTAGGGCCTACTGTAGGGATGACACATGTAAGAAAAGAGGACTTTAAGGCTTGACAAGAGGTTTTAAATGTCAAGTCGGTGGCAGTGAAACTGCACATACAGGCTCTGCAATGGCAGGTCTGAGACATGTTTTCAGGGCTACTTAAGTGGGTGGCGCAATCAGTGCACAGGCCCACTAGTAGCATTCAATTTACAGGCCCTGGGTATATGGAATACCACTTTACAAGGGACTTACATGTAAATTAAATAAGCCAATAATGGATTCACCAATGTTACTATGTTTTAGGGGAGAAAAACATGCACTTTAGCACTGGTAAGCAGTGATAAAGTGCTCAGAGTCCAAAGGCCAAGAGGAAAATACAGCAACAACACAGGAGGTAAATACAAAAAGTCTGGTGTAAGACTTGGGTGGGGGCTAACGATGCCAAGTCTAACTATATGTGATATATGTCTACAATATGTGATATATTCACTGGGAAAACAGCCTGTGAAAAGCAAGGTCACACCAGTGCTATGCTATCAGACTCTTTGCAGAACATCAAATAGTGGTCTTGCCTGTGGGCACATTAAGCAGGTATGCATGTGCCCTATTGATAAAGATCCCATGTTTTTGTCAAGAGTTGGTGCTAATGTACATATTAGTGAGGATTAAGAAGTAAGAGAGTTAAGTGAACAAATGTCATCTCACTTAGCATCAAAGTTTTTCATCAATCTTGTCGTCAATTTTCCTCATTTACATGTATTGCCCTCATTTTACTCACCATACGTCTTATAACTGCAATTACAATTTATCATATATATTGCACTAAAACAAAGCAATAACATTTAAATAAAGCCTTTTAAAATTATACCGTGTGTGCATTCTTCAGAGAAAGGTGCTCCAGTAACTTACACTTAAAATGGATTCCTGACTGCCTCTGGCAGGACTGGATCATTACCCAATGTGCATTATTTTGAGTTAAGTTATGGGAGATGGGTGAGTCACAGCCTGTCTGTTTCATGTGCCCAAACTGCTAAGCTGGCTCAGATCTGTGTTTGCCTCAGATCCAAGGAGGATTCTCTCTGCCGCATATACAAGGGACTTGTGAAAATGTTCATGTCGTCCAGGTCATGGGCTGATGTCTGGGTACCCTCAGGGGCCCCACACAGGTCCTTTCCAGTTATTAGTAATGCAGGGACATCAAATGAAAGTTTTTTTTTCCTCAATTCAGATAAGAACATTCTATAATACTGAAGGGGATGTAAAGCACTGGACTAGAAAAAGGAATTTCCCTTCGACTGGCTCACAGTTCTGGACTGATGATGAATTTAGGTAGCAAGAAACATAAATAGACTTTAGACATTACTAATGGTTCCTTTCGCCAACATACAAGACCTCGATCACTGTATCTAACTACCTTTTAATTTGGTGTATGCTCACTATGATTGTATAAAACTCACACAGAGGTGTATGAATAGCCTAGGGTTTCTTGCTGCTAGAGTATTGTACAGTCTACAAGATAATCCTGATGTGTTTCTGCACATTGATGACAAATACATTACTGTCAATCACTTGAATTAACATCTTGATAGGGTGGACAGGAGAGTGACCATTTTAGCTGTTATTCAGATAATGGCATGGACAGTGCCACACACGTGTTTGTTGATGCTAAGTCTGCTGTGGAATGCCCTCTGCTATACTCACATCCTTTCTGTCAGAATCAAATAGAATCAGCAAACGAGCCAGAGGCAAACTTAAACAAGCCTTGACAGCTCTAGGGTACTGGATGCAGGATTGTTGTAGTACCATAACCTATATCAGGCTCAGCAAGTACTCCATAATCTGCCTAGTGGTGTACTAGATGGTGGCATGTCGTAGGAAGTGCTGTTCTTCCTGAAAGTTTATCACCATCTCCTGTAAAACAAAGTTTGCAAGTGCATTTTTCTCTGTAGAATTAAAAGAGAGCATTGTGGTGTCAATATCACTGCATATTTATTGTCTGATTGTGTTCATTGGGAAAGAGTGCCATGTCAAATTTTTTATCCTACAGAATTATTACAAATACTATATGCTTTGCGACTTTTTCAGGTTGAGATTGTCACAGCATTCTTATGCAGGTTCATGGAACATTCAAGCTGCTTCCTGCAGCCTTGGCATGGCTTAAATCCTGTTTTTTGTGGGAATATCGTTGCCTAGCGTGATGAGAAAGTTTCCAGGATTCGCTGAAAGACTGACAAAGGTGGGAGCAGACCTCAAAATCTGCATTGTAGGGTGCAAAAAAAAGGGAACTGATGTCAGCATGCACAGTTGGTGCTTATAAGTGCCCCTCTCTGTCACTTCCCGAGTAATACAGTATCACTATGGAGCCACACGGCATACCAGTTCACGGGAACAATGCTGGAGGAACTTTCAGATACAGTCTGATGCCTGGGAATAGCATAGAGGTGGGGAATCTGCAATTAAAGGTTTCCATCAGAAAAGTAGAATGTGAGAAAGAAGAAGTGAAAGAAAGGAAAGAAGTAAAGAAAGAAGTAAAGAGGGTAGGTAGCAAGGGAGAAAAAAATTAAACGTAAAAAAGAAGGAAGGAAGCAGAAAGAGAGGGATAGAAAGTGTGAAAAAGAAAGAAAAAGGCAAAGAAAGACAAATAATGAAAAGAGAGATGGAAGAAAAAGGGAAACTAAGAAAAAGAAAGAAAGGGAGAGCAAAAAAGTTTAAGTAAAACAGAATAGCAGATTAGTAGAAAATAACAAAAGAGAGAGAACAAGAACAATACAAATAGTGAAAAGGAAAGAAAGTCAAGTGCAACTCTTCTTCAAATATTTTACTGCCATTGACTTTAAGGAAATAAGGGCCAGATGTAGCAAAGGTTTTTACCCATTCTGTGTCTATGGGAAAAAGTGTTCATACATATGGCTCTAAGGGGGTCATTATGACCCTGGCGGAAGGTGGAGAACCGGCGGTAAGACCGCCAACAGGTTGGCAGTCTTACTTTGTGGAATTATGACCATGGCGGTTACCGCCATGGTCATCCGCCGGTTCTCCGTTCCGCCCGCCAGGGCGGAGACGACAGCTGGGCTGGAGACCTGGGTCTCCAGCCTGGCGGCCGTCACTAGACCACCGGCGGTATTTTGACCCGGCTTACCGCCGTGGATTTCCAGCGGTTTGAACCGCCATGAAATCCATGGGGGTAAGCACTATCAGTGCCAGGGAATTCATTCCCTCCCCTGCCCCCCCACCCCCCATGCCACCCTCCAAAGGTGGCAGGACCCCCTCCCCACCCCGACCCCCAACATCACAGCACTCACTCACACACGACATGCACGCAGGCACCACCTACACACTTACACGCACACACACCGACATACATGCCTACATCCACACACACAGTCAGACACGCACACCCACATTCAAACATACACGCACACATCCATACAGACATACCCACAGACATGCACGCACTCATTCCCATACACACAACACCCCCGCAAGCATACACGCACTCACACACCCCCTCTACATACACACACCCCCATGCATGCACACAACACACAACACCCCCCCAGCCCCCTCCCCTCACGGACGATCGACTTACCTGGTCCGACGATCCTCCGGGAGGGGACGGGAGCCATGGGGGCAGCTCCGCCGACACCACACCACCAACAGAACACCGCCACGGCGAATCACAGGATGTGATTCGCTGGGCGGTGTTCTGTTGGCGTGGCGGTGGAGGTGGAGCAACCTCCACTTCCCCGCCTCCTGCCAGTATGGCTTTTGGCGGCTATCCGTCCGTAAAAGGACGGAGAGCTGCCAACGGTCATAATAGGCCGAGCGGCAAACCACCACCACTGGCGGTCTTCCGCACGGCGGTCCCTCGGCGGTCTTTAAAAGAGAGCGCCGAGGTCAAAATGACCCCCTAAATCTCTAACTGAGACATAATCATGAATGCTATATTTTTTGCAGGATGAATGTTTTTAAACTGTGTGCTCTGATGTCAGGGTTAATTGTTTATTTAAGGCATTGTAATCAGCAACATGTTTAATTTAAGAAGAGAGCATTGGCTGCATATTGCTTCTGGGGTCACCTTTCCTTGGCTCACAGCTGTATATATCCTTAAATTGGAGTGACCGGCAGCGAGTTCCTGGTAGTTTGAGATTAACTTGTTGGAGACTTCTGGTGCTATACCTGCTGTCAAAGGACGTTTAGATGTTGCTCCACAAAAAACATGTCTACTTCCGCATCCCATACTAGCAGCTACCAGGCACTCAATTATACCCCTTTTATTATACCCTAGTGAAAGGAAAGTGAAATTTCTGAAACAACAACATTATTTGCAATTATGTTAACAAACTATGGAATGGACTTGGCCATTATAGAAATTTGCAAAGTTGCTAGAGTTTTAGAGGAAGAAGCCAATTCTACCGCAAGTGCTCTTGAAACTATCTTTATCCAATTGGTTGCTCAGAGAACTGCTGCCGACTTGACTTTGGTTGCTATGGGTATCACTTGTTCTGTGGTTGGGGGTAAGCTATTTATTTCATTCTTTTTAATGCTCTAGAAATCCACAAGCAGGTTATCAGTATATAAAATAGTTTCAAACACCTGCATACTATTGATGATGGATTGGACGGTGGGGCCTCTGGTCTGGATTACAAAGTGAATAAGAAGACTGGGACTTGAAGATAAGGTTTTCTTTCTCCTCGTTTATGTATTTGTCCAAATCTGCTTTGCCTCAAGAATGAATTTTACTAGTGGTGAGGGAACCTCCCCCTACTTTCTCACTGACCTTTCTTAAAGATGAATTTGATGAAGGCGAGAGAAGAGGTAAAGGGCAGGAAGAGTTACTACTTCCAAAGTCCTGAACCTCATCAGATGTATTCTTTGAGCTGTCACTGAAGAGCTCCTACCAGGCCCAAAAGTGACCACAGTAATTGTCTTTGGACGCTTCTTACTTATCCAGGTCTGGGATGCAATAACTAGTTAATATTTGAGTGCATTGTATTGAGTGTTTTAGAGATAACGATTGGAATACTCTGTTGAGGACGCTTGTCTCATGTAGTACATTTCAGTCACTGAGACAATGTTGATTGCAAGCACCAAGATTTAATAGGGATTAGAAGGAGAGCTAAAGGGAAAATTAAGGCCCACTCCGTAGTTGGTGTCTCTCACAGAGTTTGAGGACTGAGTTTCAAAAAGAAAGAGAAGAGGCAATCATGAAGGGCAGGGTTTTTGCACTTTCCTAAATTGTTTATAGTTCGTGAGCCAGAACCATCTACTGCTTTACAGTTTCTCCACGAAAAACCTATGCAGATAAGTGGTACAAAAGGGCCTTTGACAGAAGAACGAGTCAGCCTCTTTGCCAATCTGCTTTGTTTATAGTGTGGTCAAGTTATTTCTATAAAATATGTCCCAAAGTGCTTTCATTCTTTAAGGATAATGGAACCATACATAGGTGCAAATAGAGAACATATCGCAAATTACAAAGACGACCACAGATAGTGGATGATACATGTTTGGACTTAGGTACTGTCACTGAAAAAATATATACAATAAATATGTATAAATGATTGTGCATAAATTATTGTGCAATGGAAGATTTTGGTTTAATAGCATCTCCAATGTTTCCAGTAAATGTTGGTCTCACTTGATTCCAGAAACAATCACTCCATAAAATGGGCAGCTGGTTTCATGTTGCTCAGTTCCCATGTTTTTCATTCTGGTTGTTGTTCATTTGAAAACTAATGGCCTCTAATGGAAGAACAAGTAGTAAAACCTAAACCAACATTGGCAAAATTTCAAATTTATCCAAAGTACCTGAACTACAGCATGAGTTTGCTGAGGCCCTTATTAAACCTACAGTGTCTGTCTTGCCACTTCATAGAGACTGGGACTATTCTATAACTCTGGAATCATAACCTGTAGTAATACATTTGGCCTAATACATTCTTTCGAAACCAGCGACAGAGAACCTTTAAGAAAATACCTTGACTAAACTTTCAAAATGGTTTGATTGCACCTTCAACATCTCTTGCGGGTGCTTCCATGTTCTTTGTGCCTCAGAGGACTTTAGACCTACGCCCAATGCTTGACTCTTGCAAGTAGTCAGCATCTGCACTTATTTGTTGACACCAAGGCTCTTCAGTTCATCCCAAAGGTCTGTTGCAACCATCAACAAACTACTGCTGCTTCTGCACTGCAGTCATGCATTGTTGCATCCAGTGAGACTCAAGTTGAGGTACGTTATTGTTTACTTTGATGGCTTGGTTGTAGGATGCTGGCCTGGTCTGTAGTGGGTACCACAGGAACTTACACCTTATACCAGTTATCTCTTATTAGTAAAATGTAGTCAGTGTCTAGAAGCCAGGCTATCTAGAGGTAGTTGTAGGCAGAGCAGCCAAGGCTGAACTAGGAGACACGCAAAGCTCTTGCAATATGACTGTAGACACACAGTACTTATACACATGAAAGACAATACTCAGTGTTACAAACATAAAGGTACTTTATTTTAGTCACACAATGCCAAAATTGCTCTGTAGGCTATACTCCCTTAGGAGGTAAGTAAATCACACAATATATACACCAGTAACCAGAAATAGGTAAGTACACAGTAGGAAAATAGTGCAAATAGTGAAAAACACCTCAAGTTGCAATGGGCCTAGGGGGGCCATAAACCATATACTAAAATAGTGGAATGCAAAAGTCAGTTTCCCACCAAGGCAAGTGTAGTGTGTAGAGGGGCGCTGGGAGTGTAAGAAAATACCAAAGGTAAGTAAAATACCCCACCTGAGAGCCCAGGAAAGCAGGAGTAACACACAGCAAGTTTCCTAAATCACACTAGAAGTTGTGATAGAAGATAATGCAAGAACCAGAAGAGACTGCAAGACACCAATGGTGGATTCCTGCACCTGAAGACCTGTTGAAGAAGGGGACCAAGTTCAAGAAGCACTGAAGGATCCAGGGAGAACAGAAGCCCCTGCTAACCTGGATGAGGGTGCAAAAATGGAACCACCAGTGAGAAGTCAAAGTTAGTATTGCACCAAAGAAGATGGATGCGGGTTCCTGGTTGGTGAAGAAGATGTCCCATGCCGGATGGATGAATGCAGTCTGGTTTGCGTCGCTGGATTCCACCAACAAGCCTTGGCACCTGCAAAGCTCAAGGTTAGCAGAAAATTGAGTTACCCGAGACCAGGAGGGACCTGGTGGCCTCTACCCAGGAGGGGGAGATATAGGGGGCTCTCAGCAACTCAGAGAGTCCTCAGAAGACCAGGCAGTGTGCACAGTAGTCCCACAGCAAGGGGACAAAGGAGGTGCAAATGGAGGCCCATGCAGCACGACACAAAGGATTGCCACGACACCAGAGAACCACTCCGGAAGCTGTGCATTGCAGGATGGAGTGCTAGGGGCCTACGCTATGCTGTGCACGAAGATCTTCAAGGAAGTTCGCACACAAGTCTTAGCAACTGCAAGTCATGCGGTGCATGGGTGTACTGTCTTGCTTGGGAAGGAAAGCTCTTACCTCCACCAAAGTTGGACAGCAGGACAGTGGGACTGCTGAAGTCACTTTAGTCCACCACCTGTGTTGCTGGATCCACGCCTGTCATCTGGAGAGGCGGACAAAGCCACCGGTCGTCGCTGCATAGAGGTGCCTGCTGAAGCAGGGAAGTGACTCCGTCACTCCATGGGAGATTCCTTTGGTTCTTCTGGTGCGGGCTGAAGACAGGCAGTCTTCGGAGGATGTATGACCTGGGAGCTGTTGCAGTTGCTGGCAGGACCTGAAGTTACAAGGTTACAGAAGTCGTCTTTGCTTCTTCGTTGCAGTTTTGTAGAGTTCCTGGAGCAGTCAGCGATTTATCCGTCAGTGGAAGAGGAAGTAAAGGTTGCAGAGGATTCCTGCTGGAGTCTTGCAATCCAAATCTGAAGAAATGCCCAGAGGAGAGACTCTAAATAGCCCTGAGTGGGGGGGTGTCACCTAACCAGGTAAGTACCTATCAGCAAGGGTCTCTGACGTCAGCTGCTGGCACTGGCTGCTCAAATGCTCTCAGAGTGCCCCACCACCGTGGAATCCAAGATGGCAAAACCGAGGGACACTCTGGAGGAGCTCTGGGCACCGACCCTTGGGTGGTGATTGACAGGGGAGTGGTCACTCCCCTTTCCTTTTTCCCAGTTGTGTGCCAGTGCAGGGACTGGGGGTCCCTGAACCAGTGTAGACTGGATTATGAAAGGAGGGCACCGTCTGTGCCCTTCAAAGCATTTCCAGAGGCTCTGTGAGGATATCCCGCCCATGCCTGTAACACCTATTTCCAAAGGTAGCGGGTGTAACATCCCTCTCCTAAAGGAAATGCATTGTTCTGCCTTACTAGGATTGAGCTGCTCAAGCCCCAGGAGGGCAGAAGCCTAACTGTGAGGTGGCAGCAGCTGGGGCTGCAGTGAAAACCTCAGAAGACTGGTTTGGCAGTACTGGGGGTCCATGGTGGAGCACCCAGAGTGCATGGGATTGTAAAACCAATATTGGAATCAGTATTGGGGTACAATTCCAAGGTGTTAGACACATTACATGGCCATATTTGGAGTTACCAATGTGAAGCTTCATATGGGTATTGACCTATATGTAGTGTACGCGTAAAATGGCATCCCCGAACTCACGAAGTCTGGGAAAATGGGCCTGGACGAAGTGGGGGCATCCCTGCTAGTGCAGGGGTGCCCTCACACACAGGTACTTAGAACCTAGCCTTCAGGGTTGGAAGACCTGATATATAGGTGACTTATAAGTGAACTGGTGCAATGTCTAAGGCTGTGAAATAACGCATGCACTATTTCACACAGGCTGCAATGGCAGTCCTGAAGAAGCCTTTGTATAGGCTCCTTATGAGAAGCAAAAGAAACTCTGCAGCCCATGAGGATCCCTAGAGCCCTAATGCCCTGGGTACCTATGTACCATATACTAGGGACTTATAAGGGGTGACCAGTGTGCCAAATTGGAGTGAAATACGGAGTCACTAAACTGTAGTGACCAATTTAGAAACAGAGAGAGAGCATGAGCACTGGAGTTCTGGTTAGCAGGACTCCAGTGACAATTTAGAAAACAGTGAAACACACTGACAAGCAGGCTATAAACCATAGACACTGGGGTCCTGAGTAGCAGGATCCCAGTGACACAGTCAAAAACACACTGACTTCAGACAGAAATTGGAGGTAACATGCCAAAAAGAGGGTACTTTCCTACATTGGTCAACACTGATGAATATTGTCACAGGTATAGCCCTTGTGCGTTAGTTAAAAATCTCGAACTCTGGGGCGCATGGGCCATCAACCATGCACAGTATGGGTTTTGCAGGACACCGGCACATGCAAGTATTTCTCTGCCTGTTTTCTAGCTTGACTGTGGTGCTGACCCACTTATACACTGGTGCCCACCAGTAATGATGGCAATCTTAGCAGCCAGCCCTGCCTGTGTCTCACTTGGTCTAAAGTGCATATGAGCGATCACTTGTCTGCCTGAACTGGTGGTAATTGGAGTTGACAGATTCTGAATTACAACACAGTTCCACACACTTTAAGATTCCAGATGCGCTGTAGAAAAATGCAGTTGGGCAGTTGCATCGCTATAAGAGCCTGTAGGGTTTGTCTAGCACTGTTGTTAATAGCACATGATTTTGAGATTTGGATATATTTTTCGAAAATGTCCTTTCCACGCTGATTTTCGAAATCTTCCTAATAGGTGTACACTGGTAAAAAGATGTGAATAAAGATGCTATGTATATTTGATAAATGATAGGTGGTGTGATAATGCTTACATTTAACCTCCTCTAATACATATAGGGTCATTACGACCCTGGCGGTCGGTGGTAAAGTGGCGGTAAGACCGCAAACAGGCCGGTGGAAAAATAATGGAATTATGACCGTGGCGGTTACCGCCGCAGTCATCCGCCACTTCACCATTCCGACCGCCATGGCGGTGAAGAGCGCTGGGCTGGAGACTGCGGTCTCCACCCCCGCCGACGGTATCAGGACCCTGCATACCGCCATGGATCTCGGGTGGTTGGGAACCACCATGAGATCCATGGCGGTAGGCACTATCAGTGCCAGGGAATTCCTTCCCTGGCACTGATAGGGGTCTCCCCCACCCCCGCTACCCCCCACAAATCCTCCCCCCACACCCCCCACAACCCTGCCACCCCCCAAAGGTGGCACAACCCCCCTCCCCACCCCTACCCCGAACATGCACATATACACACCCCTACACGCACACACCCCCAACTTGCACATATACACACCCCTACACGCACACACCCCCAACATGCACATATACACACCCCTACACGCACACATACACCCCGACAACACATACCCGCACACATACAAACAGACATGCACACCGTCCGACCCGCACACATTTCCCATACACACAACACCCACCGCACGCATACACTCACTCACTCACCCCCTCTCCACTCACATGCACACCCCCATGCACGCACACAACACACAACACCCCCCCGACCCCTTTCCCTAACGGACGATCAACTTACCTTGTCCGTTGATCCTCCGGGAGGGGACGGGATCCATGGGGGCAGCTCTGCCACCAGAACACCGTCACCAGAACACCACCACACCGAATGGGACGTGATTCAGTGGGCGGTGTTCTGTTGACGTGGCGGTGGAGGTTGAGCAACCTCCACTTTCCCGCCGTCCGCCAGTATGGCTGCTGGCGGCTTTCCGTATGAAAAAGGACGGCGGGCTGCCAGCGGTCATAATACGCGGCGCGGAAGACCGCCACCACTGGCGGTCTTCAGCACAGCGGTACCTCTGTGGTCTTGCGAAAAGACCGCCAAGGTCGTAATGACCCCCATAATTATTTAGCCATTCCTTAGGGGGGATTTGTGCTGAGGACTCCACTCTTTGCCATCATTTATTTCAAAGAAGCCTTGGGGAGGGTAAGGGGCATTAACCCCTGTATATAACCTTTGTAGCATGTGATAGAAGTCTTGACTCAGACAAAGAACTATCTAGCAATAACCAAACCATCTGTGAATTAGACATGGGACAAGTCCAAAAACTTAATTTCAGGCTGACATCTAATAGACTGCCAATGGATTCATAAAAGAGAACTGATGATTGGATTGGCAGTTATCTACATCTGAGCACAAGACTATATTTTCTTAGATTTTATCATTTCTATAGCCTACTGGTAAATATGCAAAGTACTGATGTGATATCACGTGGGCCATAAAAAAGGAAACCTTAAGAATGGCTTCCTATGGGACTAGGGTAGGGACATTCTGAGGTCTTAGAAAAGCTTTTCACCAGGGCTCCAATTTAAAAAAACACTTGACCCAATGAAAACATGTATCTAGGACACCGATGCCTTAGACTGAGCAGTGGGGGAAGTATTGTTACAGCAGCAAGACGATGCAGAAGAAAGATGGTAGCCTGGGGCCATCCTGTCTTCAGTTTTTCTCGAACAATAACACCCTGTGAGCAGAGCTATGAACAGAGATGCATTGTGAGTGACCTGGAGTTACTGGCTAAAGAAAAAGCCTGCTAAGAATGGAAACATTTCCTTTTAGGACCCAAAGAGCTTTTTGAGGTCTGCACTGGCCATCGAAACCTTCAAGTCCTTTTCTCTGTTTAGTGTAGAAACTGTGCCATGCCAGGAGGGCTTTTTTCATTTCCCAGTGTGATTTCATGATAACACACCTTTCTGGAACTCATTATCTTACGGATGTTGCATTATCCCGTTATTGATCCTGAAAAGAAAGAGCAGGACCACAAAATATAATACATTTTGTCCGCATACGTTGTCTTGCGTAATCTCTGTTTTTTAGAAACGGTCACAAAAATGCAAAAGGACTCACCACAAAATGATCTAGAGACTCTTTATCTAAGGAATTCGTTAGTAAGAAAAGTAGATTTGTACTCCATACAATAAGCCTTGTTTCAACCAGAGGGCTTCACTAATGGTAATCATTTGGTAGCAACTGGCTACTGAGGAGGTGTAATGCCTTGAACTAGTCCTTTGCTCTTGGTGTGGCCAACAGTCAGGCAGGATATTGAACACTATGTTAACAATTGCCGGAATTGGTTCTGTACAAGCATCGGAAAATACCTAGGGCTTGAACTATGGGTCTGAGGTCAGCCTCTAATGCTTCCCATTGTTTAATTACCATAGTTCTAGTGAATGCAGAAATTTTGGAGCAGCTACAAAAACAAAGGCTTGTCAGTTTACACTCAGCTCAGAGAAATGGGATCCAACATGCTGAGCAGTCTTGTGGGCATCTGGTGTGAGTGATTTCATCACTGACACGGTGTGCAGTATGGTACTGGTGGAAGCTGGAAAGGTATGGTGAATTGGACTTCAAACATCAAGAACGTTGCATTGTGTGTAGCTGCCATGCGCATTTAGTCATGTGTGAGTGAACCATTCAATTGATGCAGGACCTGTGACCTGCACTAACATGGAAGAAGGAAATGCTGGCTTTCCTGTACAAATGTACTACTTTTGGGTCAAACCATCAGCTCCAGCACTTGAAATCTGACAGCTCTTCACCCAGGTACCGGCAACCAGGGGCGGCCCATCCGCAATTGCGGAGGAGTGTCACCCCACTACTGAAAGCAGAAAAATGAAGGGCTAATAAAAGTATTTTATCATCCCTTTATTTTTCCGCTTTCGTAGGGCAGGGCCAGCATTCTCCACATCAACAAGTGGAAAAGGAGTGGTGGTGCGCTTCTAAGTGTGCATGTCAGTTTGGCCGGTCATCCGAGGCCAGCCAAACTGACATGCGCACTTAGGACTATCCGGAGACCAAGCGCAGTGTCCCGCTCCCTCCCTGAGCAGCATTTCTGCCAGCTCATGCCAATCCTGGTGCTTCTCTTATGTTGGTAACAGCATGAGAGAAGCGTCGGGAATGGGTGGGGAGGGAGGGTCGAAGACGAGAGGTGGCTGGAGCGGCAGAACAGGGAGGTGGCAGGTGCGTTTGGTTTATTTGCACCCCCATACCTCCTGCTCTGCGTGCTGCCCCCCGTGCCCAGCGCATTGCCCTGCCCCCCCACCCCACCACTTCCTGGCAGCAGCCGCTACTGCCGGCAACTTTGTGCAATGGATGGAATTCCCTTTCATTTCTTGCAGAGGTCACACCCCTCCTCGTGCTTTGTTTCAGCATTCTTGTTCTGTGCTTGTGTTTCTTTTACTGGTTTCTCATCCTTGATTGTGCTTCACTTCCAGCCACTGAATCCACGGTTTCTATCAGCATCTCCAAGCCAACATGGCAGCAATTGTAAAGATACATTGTTTTTTTCCTGCGTCTGTGTATATTGGTGTTACATGGGGTTCTGACTAACCTTTCTGCAGATCCTGTTCCCGGGATGGACTATGCTCTTCAGAGTCTCTCTTCCCTTCCACTCGTCTCATGTTTCCAGGTCTCTTGCATGTTTAGGGAATTAGGTCTTGGTTTTGTTGTAATTGGGTTTATTTGATTCTGAACTCCCACCACTAAGCGGCTACCTGATATGAGAGTAGATAAAGGGTCTTCTCTATATGCCCACAGACTCCTATGAGCAGAATTCAATTATGACCCTTTCAGGCCTCGAAACATCCCCTCGCTCAGAATCACGTTAATACATTTACAAGTGATTGTGTACCTTTGAGCGTGTAGAAACTCTGAAGGCCTGGGGCACTTTCCATCTGAGGTTTAATTGTACTGAGAAGTGAGAACAAATTCAATTAATCAATGGACAAAAAAGTGTGAAATGCAATTCTGTATTATCGCCACAATTCTAATAATCTGTGCATCTAAGTAACCAGTACTGGTATGACCTTTTTTTCTTATAACATGACTGCTGTTTTATTGGCTATATGCCTGCTTCTCCATACCTGCCGCTGAAAGACTGGTAGAGCTTGGAGCAGTCAGCCCCATATCCAGCGTGACACCCAAAGATAATACTGGCTAAATATATATCAGCACTTCATGTACACAGACTGAGAAGAGTGCACTTAGAGAGGAAAAAACGCAAAACTACAATTTTCCAAAGGCAGTGTGTTACTGGATGAAAAGTCTTTACTGGCTGGGTGTCACACATGACACTGGGCAACATGGTAGCACTGAGGTCTCCAGTCACGCTCATCTCTGAAAGACATGTAGAAAGTGAGCAGTGTCAATTACAAGTCCCAGGCTGAGCTCTCCTGTGCTGCTGAATTGCTCTTGCTCCTGTCTTCTCCTTGCTTTTTTCCCCTAGTTTGGGTGTCTCCTCCTTCCTTTTCTCTCATTCTCACTGCTTTCTCCTTGCTTTTCTCCAGTTTTGTGTGCTTCTCCTAGCTTTTCCCTCATTTTCACTGCTTTCGCCATAGTTCTCTGTTTTTTTTTATGTGCCCGTTCCTTGCCTTTCCCTCGTTTTCACTGCTATCTCCTTGCTTTTTCCCTCCTTCTCAGTGCTTCCTCCTTGCTTTTACCCCCCTTTTTGTGTGCTTTCTTCTTTCTTCTCCCTCGTTCTCACTGCTTTTCCCTTGTTTTCCCCATCTTTGAGTGCCGTCTCCTTTCTTTTCCCTAGTTTTCACTGCTTTCTCCTTGCTTTTTCCCTCATTGCAAATCCCGTATGCTGCCAGTTATTTCCCGCCTCCCGCCTAGGCCCGCCTACCACCTCCCATCGCCTCTCCCACCTCCCAGGACCTACTTAATGGAGACCACAGCGTGACCCCATTGAGTCGGCCTCAAGCCCAGCTCTCCCCATGCTGCTGCATTTGCTCTTGCCTTCTCTTTGCTTTTTCATCAGTTTTTTTTATGTCTTCTCCTTGCTTTTACCTCATTCTCACTGCTTTTTCCCTGCTTTTTCCTTTGTTTTTGTGTGCCTTCACCTTGCTTTTCCCTTGTTTTCACTGATTTCTCTTTGCTTTTCCCCTTATTTTTTGTGCAGCCTCGGTACATAACTCCAGACCATCACCTAATGTCTGGAATTCTGAAGGGCCCTCAAGACCTGGCTGTTCGAATGAGCCTCCGTGACCTGCTAGCACCTAGATACCCTGTTGGGTGCTTTACAAATCCAGATTTATTGGTTGATAGTTATCATTAGCTGGCCAGCAGGCGTGATCAAAAGGTGGTCACATGCCACAATCACATGTAAAAGAGTTCAGTAAGAGTCGTTCACAACCTACTTGCCTCAGAAGTACTGTTAAACCTGTGGAAACAGTCTAACATAAATCATTTTACATATTTGTTTATGCCAACAAGGTGCTTTAGTGATCCTCTTGGATTTGGATCTGACAACACGTTGGCAAAGCTTAGCATATTTCCCGTATGTATAGAACAGCGGTGGGCAAATAAGTTGTATTACTCAACCCGTCTGTGCTCCAACATTAACATTTATCCAGCTCTAGAACATTTTGGAAAACCTTCTTTTCACATGAGTGAAGGCAAGCCCTGTGTCCCTGTCAATTTCAGAAATGCCAACCTGTATCTTTTGTGTTTCTGATCATAATTATACACCATCCTGAAACCTATTCCTGTCCACCTGAACTTAAGTCTGTCCAAAAACCCAGAAACTGGAATGCTTGAAACTAGGAGCCTGCTTTTTTAAAGAAATTAAACGTGATACCCCAGTTACATCAAACACACAAAAAGTGAGAAGAGGACCTGGCTTTTCTGTTTGGGTTGTAATGGTACCATTGGGTCAGGACAAAGGCTGATTTGAATAGGGATGGGTCTAATCTGAGGTGGCATCGTGGACACAAAAATAATGGGTTGGAATGCTACCCCAAGATATTACCAGTGTGTAGACAATTTGCAAGCATCTATCCCATCACTTTTTGTGTGTCTGATGTAACACCCTAAGTGGACAAGGGTATGGCCAGACGTGGGTCCTGTGCTAACGTAGCCGCTGGAACCATGCTGCACCCGACTGAAGAGGCATATCTAGGCAAAAAGTAATTTTGAGTTGCTTGTCTTTTAGTTCAGAGAGGGCCTGGCTTGACGGTTTGGGCTGTACCGTTTCCACTGAAGCAGGACCAAGTCAAAAACCTGGTGGGTTTGAATACAACCTAATTGATTGCTAGTGGTTAGAATTCCTCCCATCACTTTTTGCCTGTTTGATATGCCAGTTATGCCACCATGGTAAGCCCAAATAATCATCCATGGAACATCCTTACAGGCCAGTCCATTCAAGCAAGCCATTTGCAGATATTTGTTTATTATTAACACCACAAAATAAAATGAAATGATGGGTGGAGTGTTGAAACGTTTCAAACACTTACCCCCAGTCACAGATCTTGGTTTAATCCATCGATATTCATTTATTATCCTGATCACCCACTCAACCATACCATTAGCTCTGGGCTTGCACAATGCTGTTCTCAATGTTGTATATTCATATTTCATGCAACAAATTTACATAGCCTCTGATGTTAGTTTGATGTGATTATCCAGTTACTAAAACTCAAGGTTCCCTCATCCATGAATGTATCTCTTAAAACTATAGAAGAGTTTTTTGATGTTGCTTGATGTACTATCCTGTTTCATCCTCTTGGAATGATAGTTTACTCGAACAAGGATGTTTTTAACATCAATACCTAATCCTTCAACTGGTTATGAAATATTCAAAGTAACTGTTTTCCTGTGCTTATTAGGGACTTCCACAGAATTATATGGTGGTTTGCACAATTTCTTCATGAGTCACATAATGTCCTGTTAGAAACAGTCTCTCCATAGGGCAGGATATCATCCTTGATGAACACAACATTGGCAACATGATTGAGGATGTGCTGCATTAGTCAGTGGAACAGAAGCAATTGACACAACCCGAACAGCATATGTCTCAGCTTTTAAGTCCTCATGGTGTGATAAAGGATTTGAGTGATCATGAATATTTGTGAAGCTTGACCTAGTGGTAGGTCGATGACACACCATACTATGCATTTCAGTAATTTTAGGAAGGAGATGCCTATCCACCCATATCTCAGAATTGAGCCCCCTATGGTATGAACCCCTTTCCCCCAGCTTTGTAGGCAAGTGAACTGGGGCAAGGCACTCAGAGTATTCAGTGGCTTCAAAGACATGTTTCTTTCCCAGTCAGTTCAAATCCTTCAAGGATTTCATCATGAGAGATATTGAACACAAATATGTATAACTTAGGCTGAATTATTGATTCTGTGCTGGAACATTATTTTTAGCAAACTCAGATGATCAGACCCAGCACACTTTTCCACTTTTCTCCTCCCTATCAATAGACCAGAATCTCTAGCATTAGGATTGATTCTGATATCCAATTCATTTTGATGTTTCAACCAAGAAACTCAGACCTGTGTTCAACCACAAACACCTAACCCATATTCCTTTTGTCTTTGATGCACATCACCAACATTTCTGTGGGGGTATGGGATTCTGGGTTGACATCAGGACCTTCCAGGGTATACTCAATTTGTATGGGAAAACCATCATAGAATGTCTTGTCAGTAAGGTTAGATGGTGAACATGAGTCTGCATATACTTTCACTACATGGTCATCTAAAGATCTGTCACAGATGAGTGTAAATGCTCAATACCATGTGTAACTTGGAAAACAAATTTAACTCCCTCATCAAGGTCTTCAACTACATTCACTTGCTTAAAGCTGTGCTCTTTGAACCACACATGCAAATGTCCCCTTTTTCCAATCTTGCTACACATTGAGGCTTTAGCATTACAATACTTACTGTTTAACAAATGGACACAATGTCAACATCTGGAGCATTTCACTTTGGGATTGTCTTCCTAGCACTAGAGTCTCTAGATGTAGTGGGTTCATCTGTTTTCTTGCAGTCTTCCCTTTCACAGATGGACTGATCATTGTTTGCTCCCATTTCTTTTACACAGGTGGCCTGTATGTATGTATGTATGCCTTTAGCTATGTCAATAGCTAAAAGGCATAGATTGTGGTTCTTTGAAAGTAATGTTACTTGAATTCAAGGCAATTTTAGTGCATCTTAGTATCTCTCACATATCTGATCACCGATAAGTGAATCACAGAGATTTACAAATTTGCAGGTGTTAGAGAGACCTTTGAGAAGTGTCACATCCCTAGTAATGTTCTAGTTTTTCCTTAGACCCAGGTTCCTCTAGCTTTGTTGATGTGATTTTGATAAATATCACTTTGCTCACCTCTCCCATCCTCATTAATAAGATCAAGCAAAGTGTCATAAACCTTCTTACAATGATACCTAGATTGTGAAGCAACATGTATTGTTTCTGTAAAGGTAAAACATGTCAGCTTTAATGGCAATTACATACAGTTCAAATTGTTTGATATCCAAGGTAATGCAGGTTCACTGCATTCCTTTAAGAACCTTGGGGGATCCGACATACTGGCAGCAGCCATAACATAAAAAAAGAAGGCAGAAGATACCAGAAGTGAACCACAACAGGTATTCTAACATACAATTATTTAGAAATGTTTCATTTACTAAAACAAGAAGAGAGGTATGACTAATAATATACCACAATAGATTCAGCTTATGTGTATGAGTACTGATAATGAGTTGTGGGATGCTGAGACAGAAAAGTCCTCTGGATCATAAAGGATGTGCACCTCTGGCCTAAGTGCCCGGATGTACTGATGTCTGGATCCTAGGTGTTGATGTTTGTTGTCAGAGTCAAACACGGATCATGAGTGTGCACCATGACATAGGCCTGTCTCATGGATTGTAGTCTTGTTGGAACATGAGTGGCACCCAAAGTGCTACACTTATAGTAGTGGAAGGCTACTGCCTTCACCTGGAGCTAAGCAGCATGATGACGGTTGTGGCAGCATACCATGTAGTGATCAGAAGGAGTGAACAGGAACTTTTTAACCTGTCACTGAAGTGAGGTCTGCAGGCTCACTCATTAGGGGTGAGCGCAAACCGCTCCGTCCCTCTTCTAATCTCGCTTTAGGGGGGATTTCAACCACGCCCATGTTATGTCAGTCACTTTCATTGGCTCATAGGCTTGCCTTTTAAAATCTGCTTGTTTTCATTCATGAAAGGCATAAATACGTCATGCCTTTTCCAGTGTTTAGCCCTCCTCGAGAGCACCGGAAAACTACTGGAAACATTTGAGGCTCCATGTTTTGCGTATGGTTTGTGGGACTAATTTTCCCTTTATTTCACAGAGCGATCGCGCTCTTTTTTTTTCTTCATTAATTGCGGCAAGAAAAGTCCGGTTAGGAGTTTACAATGCTCATAGCTCTAACTCAACGAAATGCGAGACCCGTTGCATTGCAAATGCTTGTTTTTAAAGTGGCACTGCTGTGTGATTAACTCACACTTGGTCTGCATCGGATTGCGTGAATTGTTGCTCAGTGCAGAGGTGGTGTATCTATGCTGGGTGTATGTGTGCCTGGGAAGGGTACAATACAGACATAATACAGTACTGGGCAGTGCGTGCACGGTGAGTGCCTGTGTTGGATGTATGCATGCCTATGAGTGGTACAATACGTGAAGGATGTAGTGCTGTGCAATGCATGTGCTGGATGTATGTGTGCCTAGGAGTGGTACTGTACACGGAGGATACAATACTCTGCAGTGTGTGTATGATGTACACATGCGCTGAGTGTATGCGTGTCTGTAGATGAGCAATACATGGAGAGCCCTGGGTTCCATTTTGGGAGACCCAGGTCTGCACGGTGAAACATGGAGAGGAGGTAGAGAGATCCCCCTTAGACAGACTAGTGTATTGCTGCTTTGCTGTAAGCTGGGTGGGATGCATACTACAGAGGGGAGGGGGATACACGCTTCTCTGCACAGTTCAAAGGGTACTCTTTGATTCAGTAAGACGTCACAAGGAAGGGGCCTGGGCACCTCTCAGGAAGGAGCTAGGGCTGATAAGAGATTCATAAAGAGTAGGGCTGAGGCCCTTGGCTAACCTCTTGATACGCATATCACTGTGGATGAAATCCAGGTGCGAATTCTTGTCTTTCCTGTGGCCTGTGTTGTGGGATTATCAGCTTTGGAGTCGCTTCTGTTGTCATAGACTGATTTTCAAAAGGAAGAGACAGCAGAGGAGTGGATATTCAAAAGTAACAGACCGCCAATATGAAACATAAAAGTATCAGACCCTAAATCACATTTGTTGTCTGGAAATGGACGATAAGAAGAGTTGTTTGTGACCAGAAAAATTGCCATTTCCCAAGCAGCCAGACGGGCTGCATGAGAAGCTCTGTGAGATGTTTGCCTGTGACCAAGAATGTCTCCCTTCTGAGTGAGGGGGCATCACCCAGAGAATCCAAGACCATCTGCCTTTGAGCTTAGAGCACCAATACCTGCTTGCTTGCCAAGACCAGTGAGCCCTGTGAAGAAGAGGAGAGCGCTGGAGTGAGCAAGGTCCAGTGGGGAGCCTTGTCGAGTGCACTTCTTCTGCAAAGTGTGAGGAAATGGCTGCTGCGCCACTTGGGTCATTGCCTGTGTGCAGGGCAGATTCAGTGACCCCATTATGCCAGGGGAGAGCTGCTATGAAGTGAGCTGTGTGCCATGCTGTTCTGACTGGGCCAGAACCCTGTGCAGTGCTGAGTTGGCAACTCTGTATGCCAAAAGAGGCCACCAGCAAAAAGAGTGCTGTGCAGTAAGGGCCGTCGCCTTATGCAGAAGTGGGCTGCGACCCCATATGGCAGGAGAGGCTGCTGCTGAAGGTTGCACTGTGCTGATTGGGCAAGAGTCCATGTACTAGAAGGTACGGTGGGCCCACAGGCCAGAGGGGGTCACCAGTAGCATAAAAAGAGTGACCTGATCTGCACCCCCCTCCTGCCGGAGACGTTAGGACACAGTGGAAGCACCTGAGCACCATCACACAGGAGAGGGACCCGAAACAAGATCATCACAACTGACCCCTACTGGGAGATGAACTAGACGCTTACCCCCCGGAGGAGCTTCAGAGTACCTCCAGTTGCTTCGGGGGCACAGCCAGCTGGGCCGCTGTGGGAAGACATATCTGAACTCAGCTGTAGCCACTTTGAGTGGCCATGGAAAGGGCACTCTCAGGATCGTCAGATGCTTAAGGTCTACTACTGCGGGTGAGACTGATTTTGGATCTGCCAACCCCAGGGGAACTTTCTGCTAGTAGCACTGCAGCGCGGCAACACTGTTAACTTACAATCAAAGTAGGCTCTTGAGACTTGGACTGCTAGTGGGGCACAACCTGGATGTTAGCAATGGTAAATGGGGAGCAACCGGTTGTGGGGCAGGGAATTGCGAATGAAACACTAGAGCCCCAGCCTCAGAAGGAATTGTGTGATTGTTTTTGAATGTCAGATTTTTCCTTTTTGTTGGTAGTTGTAGGAAATAAAATAGTTCCGTTTTTTCATAAAAGTAAGTATTTGGCTGAATAATGATTTATTGCTGCTGCTGCGTGCATTTTGAGTTGTGAGCCTGTGTTCGCTATTCCTGTAGCCATACCTCTCCCCTGAGGGAGCCTTGGACTGCTAAGCCCACACAACCCTGAGAGTTAAGTGCAAAAGGGGTACTTAACCTGGTTACTCATATTCAATAGTAAGTCGGGTACTATGCCTCAACCCCCACACTCACGCACGGTAACTTCTGCTTGCTCCAAGGCCCTCTGAAAGGGATTCTTACATGGGAAAAGAGCTGAATCAACATTTCACAGAATATCAGCAAAATTCACAGCTTGTGTCAACATTGAGGTATTGTGATCTCCTCTATGTAAAGCATAAAGGCCCAAGTGGAGTATATAGAAGACATGGCACGCTATGCCACTCTCTGACTGCTGGTAAGGACAAAGGGGTTCAGGGGGATCTTTTTGTCCTATATCATCTAGTTTCGTAAATTAGGAAATCCCCCCTGACTTTCTCAACCAAATCACGGTGTGCAAAGCCTAGAGACTATTACAAGCATGCAGAAAAATTTGGAGGTTAAAGGAATGGTGATAACTGTGCTGAGAATTGCAGCAAAGAAAGCAGCTAATACGCAACAGAAAGCAATGTCACAAGGAGAGAAAATATTGTTTCCAGGCTACACTACATTGACTTATCAGAAGTGCAAGGGTTAGAGAGGGTTAAGGAGGACCTACTGATCTGGTGAACTATTAGCCCCATATATACTTGCTGTTTGAAGAAGCCACTGTCATAGGGTCAGCATACAAGAGGCTACTATGTTGAACTGTTAAAACCTGGTAAATCAGCTTCAAAGTGCACATCCTACCGACCATTATCTGTAATAAATGCAGGCACCAAATTTCTACCAAATTTTATTGTAGGTCCTATATTACCTTATATGGCCTGGTTTGTCCTGCTGGCTCAAGCGAGATTTGTGCAATGGAGTTTGATGTCCCATTATCTTCTCAGTTTATTTGGTGTCTTACATCAAGTATGCCCAGATCTTAAAGTTGCAACGGTAGTCTTGGATGCTGGACTCCCTTGAGTGGAGTATACTTGCAGTAGAATAACCTCTCTCCAAACATCTGCTTATAAGACCTGAATATACAAACATTTTCGTTTCAAATACACACTTTTGAATTTTTGTATATTTACATTAGTGCAACCAAACAAAAGGTTTGAATGTAGTAGGCCTATTTGAACACAGGAGAGCTAATTATAGGCAGCTGGAGAGCTACAGGTAGCTCGCAAGCTACTTGTTGGAGACGTCTGCTCTAGACATTGGGCCTGGCCTGGGACTGTTGCTGCTGAGTAGTGGATAGAGGGCCTGTAGGCACCTGGCCTCCAACAGTGAGCACACTCCGGTACTGCATCCCTTTGGAGAGTGATAGGAGTCAGCGCTCCATGCTGGCAGTAGGAGAAACAGCAGGTCAAGGAACTGCGCCACCTTCGTGGCCATTTTGTTACTACGAGGTCAAGCACAAGTGGGGGAGCCTTCAGTGCATAAACAGCTCTCATAGCCCAACCAGACTCCTGGAGAGGGCGAAATGCAAGGGGTGCAGGAATACCACCATTGTACAAGCATATTGACTCCTTTGCTGCCTCCTCATTTGAGCGACTGCACTACAGCCAGTAATTAGGATGCTACAGGCTAATACAGGAGGCTGTTAAGTTGATGTAGAGAAACTGATATCAGAAGGAGCAGTGCTCACCAAAAACACTCTGTATGTGTGCCTAGAGAGGAATCAATTCTTGCTGAACTTGGAGCCAGCAACAGATCAGGATTGGACCCTTGGATGGTCATGACAAACTGAACTCCATCTTGAGATCTATAAGGGACATGAAACCAGTCCTAGAGAGCAAACTTGATTCTGTTGTGTGCGATTTATCCCTGCTGAGAGTTGACCAACAATAGTAAATGAGAGTAACTAGCACTGAAAAAACCTTTGCAGAGTTGGGTCTAGAGGTGGCTGAGCTGAAAAGGAAAATTATGGATACGCCTGAAAGACTAAGGTTCCTCAAATGCAGGGTGGGAGATGACATGGGCAAATCCCGGCGCAGTAACCTGAGGACGATTGGTCTCCCAGACGGCATGGAAGGGAAAGACACAGATGCGTTCCTTCAGGGATAATAATTGGAAAGGCCCTTGGCCCTCGGAAACTGCTTGGCTTTTCTGCAGTAGAAACACCACACAGAGTCCGGGACAAGCCGCGCAAACCAGGTAGGCTTCTCAGGCCAATCATAGCCAACTGGCTACACCTGAGACCTCGCAACATTACAAGGCTGAAGGATTGGTTGCTGGGCCCTACAGCGGTGGACAACTCAAAGTTGCTGTTATTCACAGGAGAAGCAGCAACAATGTAACTCTTTTTGTGCAGTCTAGCTAAGCTGTGTAAGATGGGGGCTCCTTTTTTTTGCAAAACTGATGGTTATAGCTGACAAACAAATGCATTTTATCGCTGATCCACAGGAGGTGCTCGACAGGGCAAAGAAGAAGGAGGTGGATACCGTCCCTGCCAAGGCCTGACCCCTAAGCCACACCTCTCCATCGAAAGAGGACCTAAAACTCAGGGTTCTCAGGGTAGACCTACTACTGGCTAGTCAGTGAAGCCTCTGAGGAAGCTGTCAGGGACTTCTGTGTAGGACACACAAGATGACAGATTCAGTGAAAAAATGACTTCTGGAGACAAAGTGGACAAAATTGAGGACAAACTCTCCTAGATAGCATTCAGATCTACAGATGATCTACTGTAGCTAAGTAAAACTGTATTATTCTACATTTTCTTTCTTAGATTTGTTTTTGTTGATGTACCCTAGATGTGTTGCAAGGTCACCTGAAATCATAGCAAGTAAGCGGAGTCTGCTTTTATTGAATGAGATGTGAGCAACCTCATGAGGTTGTTGGAAATGGCCCTTTATGCAGGATTATCCCAAACTATTTGCCTTCTTCCTCCTCTTTCTTCTGACCTTGTTTTTGTTGGCTTAATGACTCTGAGCACTTTACCACTGTTGTCCAGTGATAAAGCGCATGTGCTCTCTTCTGTAAAACATGGTAACATTGGTTTACAACTGTTTGCCATATTTAATTTACTTGTAAGTCCCTTGTAAAGTGGTATACCATATACCCAGGGCCTGTAAATTAAATGCTACTAGTGGGCCTGCAGTACTCATTGTGCCATCCACTTCAGGAGCCCTTAAACCTTTCTCAGGCCTGCCATTGCAGGGCCTATCTGTGCAGTTTCACCGCCACTTAGGCTTCAAATTCGAAACCTCCTGCCAAGCCTTAAGCTCAACTTTTATTACACATAGATCACCCTTGAGGTAGGCCCAATGTAGCCCCTGGTGAGGTGTGCTAAGTAAGTAAAAGACAGGACATGTACTTTTAAGTTTTACATGTATGGGTAATGAAAAGCTCCCAAAGTCATTCTTCATTATTGTGAGGCCTACTCCCCTCATAGACCAGTATTGGGAATTCCTTAAAATACTTTTAAGTTGTAATTCCTGATCAGAAAGGAGTAGCTACATCATGTTTCTTATCATTGGAATGGTAATGATAAATCCTCTTTACTGGTGACGTAGGATTTATTATTACTATTTTAAAAATGGCACTTTTATAAATTGGCCATTTCTCTGCTCTTACTGCTCAATGGGCCAGATGTATCAAAAGTATTTTGCATTTGCAAATGGTGTGAATCGCAAAAGTCCATCGTTTGTGAATGCAAAACAGCCTTTTCGACAAAAATAGCGATTCCCTAAAATTTAGTCTCAATTTTGTGAATCGAAAATAGGCAATCACTAAAACAATGTATGAACCATTTGCAATGTGTGAATGGTCACAAAATGGGGTTTTTGCATGTGTAATATACCACCAACTTAGGTAAAGAGGCCCAGAATGCATCAGCCCTTTTCAACAATGGCTGCATTCTATGTCATGGTGAGGAGGATGAGGATCCTGGCAGGCTTGAGGAGAAGAAGGAGGTAAACAGGAGCACATTTTCAGAGTGGCCATTACTTTGTTTGACCAAACAGAGGAGGAAATTTATGAAAAGTGTAGGTTGAATTCTGCCATGATATTAGACCTAATAGCAGATTCGCAACCACAACTGCAGCAACACACACAGAGAACCAATGCAATACCCACTCATGTTATGCTCCCTGCATCTCATAGCCTTGGGAAGCTATCAGCGGGTAATAGCAGCAGCTGAAGGTGTGTCCCAATGTGTGCTCTCACTCTTCTTCTATGCATTCATGAATGCAATGTTATCTACAACCAATGAACACATCAAATTCCCCAACACCCCACAGGATTTGCAGCTCACAACATTAAAAATCAGGTAACCCAATTGCCACACATGATTGGCTGCATTGATGGGACACGTCGCAATCTGTCTACCATCTGACAATGAGTATATCTACAGAAATAGGAAAGGTAGCCATTCCATGAATGTGCAGGTCATCTGCAATGCATCACACATCATCACAGATTTAGTGTCCAGATTTCCTGGTAGCACACAACTCCTTTATATTCAGGTATAGTGGAATATACATATGGCTACTTGGTGGAGAGTTTGGAGAAGGATACCTTCTTGGTAATTTAACACAGAGCAATGTAGCCTAGGGTACAGGTGAGGTTAGAGATGACATTGACTCAATCTTCACTTCTGTCATTGTAGGACACAGTACATATGCAGTGCGGTCCTTCATCCTCACACCATACCTCAACCCTGCTACATTAAGTGAACAGCGTTACAATGCTGCACATAGGAGGACGCAAAGTGTTATTGAGAGGACTTTTGGCCAGCTGAAGAGTCCCTTTCGATGCCTGTACAAAAGTGGCAGGGTACTACAATACAGTCCAGAGACCTGCTGCAAGATTTTGGCTACATGTGTTATGTTGCACAACAACACAACATCGAGAGGCATACCCCTGGAGCCCTCAGATACGGAGTCTGATGACGATGACCATCCATTACCACCTCATCATCCAGCAGATGGATCAAGAGCAGCAGAAGGCAGACAAAGACATGCAGAGATTCCCCAGAATCATTTGAATGGAAGTAATGAAGAGCCCATGTATTGTTCCTTATTGCTAAAGGTATCACATTTATTGTCTTAACGTCAGGTCCAATATGTGGGCATACAACATAGGTAGTCCAAAAGCACTATCTGTACTTAAATCAAATGCCTCACTATTAACATCATGTCAATAGTGCAATGTCACAAAACAACAAGCCCCGGAACATGTCCCAATTACTTTTTGCGTCAGTGGGCTAAGCGGCATCTCAAGTTGAGGCTTTTGAGACAGCACTGTCTGGAACTGCGACGCCTATACTCCATCACAGGGGCAGTCACACTACAGAGGCTAGAGAGCTCCTCACTATCCCCACCACCTACGTCACTGTTCCCAGCGATCCAGGCTGTCTGCATGTTCTCCAGTGCATTGACAACCTGCATTAATCCCCATGCAATGTCTCCACTGCAATGTGCTATTTCCACTTGCATGCCCTTGGCACCTTGCGACAGCAAAGCAGTTGCATTTGTGAGGCAATTGACAGATCTGCTGAATTCATCCAATCTACCCATCAATTAGTAATGGCGCCTACGGTGGGTGACATGGTCCTGCTGCATTACTATGTAGAGTTCCTTAATGTAATTCATCATGTGCCTTAAATTGTCTGCTGTTGCATTCAGCTGGCTCATGTTTTGATTGAGAGACACTAACTGCCTGCGCATTGATTTCATGTGCTTAATTTGTAGGTGCTGCACCTTCAACATTGATGCCTCCAGACCTACAAACATAAATGGGCCCTCACCTTCCTCTGAGCTCTGTCTGACATCTGCTCTACACCTCCTGAGGGCAGTGTTTTGGCACTGAAAAAGGGACTGATGTCAGTGGGTGCATCTATCCTCAGAAGGTGGTGTATGCACGTCTTCTGGCAAGTAATCGGACTCCAGATTAAACTCAGGGAGTGGTTCCACTGTTGCCCTGCGTCTGGGTTGTGCAGGTGTTATGGACACAACATTGTCGACCTCAGACCGTGACTGCCTTTCCTCATTCCCCCCAGTTTCTGCTGTATGTGGTGCAAGGACATCTGCAACATCAATCAACAGAATTTCAGTTACACATTACTTTTGCATGTCTAAGTTCACAGTTTAATTTTGAAGTAAACAGTTTCCCTGACATAGTGAATCTAATTGTCATTTGTCCTGTCATTCTGTGTGGGGATGCATAATGCTTCAATGATTGTTCTAGGTTCACAGTTTCAGTATGAACTACCACTCCCATAAGGCACTTCTGGGCTGAATGGAATGTGTGGCATGGACTATTTTGAACAGTGAGTGCTGACATAGATTTTCTCTCTGGGACAATTTTGCATATACATATGGTGATTCAAATGATAGTTGTCCTTATCTTTGCTGGTGCCTGGTGTGACCGAGGTGTCTATGTTGGTGACCCCCAACTATGGTTTCTGCCTGCAGAATTTACTCCACCATGTCCTCCAAGGGGATGGATGATGTCTGGGTGGATGGTCCTCTGCCAGTGGTCCTTGCTTCCTTAAGCCTGGTTGCTACCCTCTCTTTTGCATGTGTATAAATCGTACCAGCGGCAACTTATTTCCTTAATGGAGTGCTGTGCCACACCCACTGAGCTGATCTTCACCTGGATGTCAATCCACAATTTGCGCTTCTCACCGTCCGTGACATGGAGTGAGTTTTTACCGAAGAGCTTGTCATGGCTCTTCACCCCCTCTTCAGTGAGCACCTCCAGTTTCTGCTCACTGAACTTGAGCTTCCTCTATCTGCCTCCAGTATTCTTGGCACTCCCATCAGTGGCCATGGTGTGTTTTGGTCCTGCCTGACAATCCTGACTAGCTCCCTGTTGCTGTACTCACTGTGTCTGCCTCCTCCTGTAGCTCAAGATTCTGGAAACAGCATGCACTGACCCACTTTATGGTTGTGATGTCATCAAGTTGCTCCATAATGCAAAAATTGCAATTTGCGATGACCAAATAGCGATTCACTATTTTACTGAATCACTTTTGGTAATCACTATTTGCGATTGCGAATTTTAGGTAATCACAAAATATTTTGCAATTATGTTGTTACATTGCATTTAGCAAATTCCAAATAGCGATTCGGTAAAAATCGTGGGCCAATGTGCCTTAAAGCCTGTCTCCAAAACACGCCTGAACTAGGCCAGGTGACAGTTACCTTTGTGCATTCCTTCCAGACAGCCACAACACAAGACACTCAACTGCATCTGCATAGTAATGAGTCTTCCTGGGCACGGAAGATGGGAGGGGTCCACACTTACACTTCAAAGGATAGCAGCCTGACCCCACACAATGGACTGATTACCCCCCACAGAAAGCCTGGCAAACAGGGGTGGGTTGAAAGGGATCCCTGTGCACTTCAGAGCTCCTTTGAAGTCATCTCCTACATCAAAGGCATTTTGGGGTATAGGTACTAGGGCTCTAGCCCTATCAAACCAGTACACTACTGGACCTGGAAAGAACTCTGCTTGACTAAAGGCTGCTGAGCTGAAGGTTTGCCACTCTGCTGTGACTGACTGTTCTGACAAACTCCTTCCCTGCTTTGCTGAGCTGCACTGCTGCAGCCCTGTTTGAGGACCAAGGTCTAAACCCAGAGTGACTCCAAGGGCGTACTGCCTGTTCTCCTCAAGTGCTCAGGGACATCAAAGACCTTGTTGTCTGCTTGTTGTCTGCATCACAAGTGCAGAGGCTGGTCTGTAAAAACAAGTGCTCCACTTTTTGGGAGCGTGCATGATCGCTACTGAAGGCTGAGCACTTCGATCAGCTCAGCACTCTGTGCTGAATATAGCCAAGACAATGCTTTTCAGCTTTTCTGGTATCACTGCATAGGTCTGTGTTCTGAAGAGACAGCGTCCCTGCGAGAGCCCAGAACTCTGGGATTGGTTAGCACCTGCCATCACCGCTGCGCCGTTAGTGAATTCCCCCGACTAGGCCCCCACGGAAAGAAAGAAGTGAAAACCGGCCCGTAGAGCCTATGTGCAGAGTGAAGGCACCATCTTCCTGCTCTTCAAGTAACTGCCGCACTAAGGGTAATCCCTCAGCGCGGCCCCTTGTAGCAATGTGGTTGCCAGGACAACGCCAGCTCCGTTCAACAGCCACTGGCCCGAGGAGGCTGAGCGCCACGCCGGCTCTCTCTTCATCCAAGAGGATTTGCCTGCAGCATTTATTTTCCAAAGGTATTGAGTACAGTGGGGCCAATGGGGTGATTATCCCCGCCCACGCCCCTTACATGCCGCTATTTTTACCTAACTTATTTTAACAACCAGCTTTGCATGCAAGGCAGCAGCAATGTGTTTTAACTGCTGTGGAAGCAACAATAACCAGAACCAAGTCATTAATGATTGTTAAAGCACTGCTTTTGCATTTATTCATTTAAAATGTATATCTCGTGATCTACTGATTGGATTTTTGTCGTTTTGGTCTTATTTTATTCAGGTAACTATTTTCTATTTTTCTAAACCTGTCTGGAGTCTTTTTGTGGTGTTTCCATTGTGTTACTTTGGGAGTGTGTTGCACAAATACTTTACACATTCCCTCTTAAATTAAGCCTGACTGCTCTGTGCCAAGCTACTGGAGAGTGAGCGCAGGTTAATTTAGGGTGTGTATCTGACTTACTCTGACTAGAGTGGTGGTCCCTACTTGGACAGGCTGCATAGCTCTGCCAACTAGAGACCCCATTTCTAACACAGGGTGCCTGTGTAGTGCGGCATCACCTTGATCTTCAACATATTTCTCCCCCATTAGTGTGCAGCCATAATTCTTTTTCAAGGTTATTATTCAATGCACTGCAAAGGTTCATGCAGAAGAAGGCATCACATAGACATAGGACGCAGGGTAGTTTGAGGCATGCTCGTGTATAGAGGGGTTCTAGTTGGGGATGTTATTATTGGTTCAGCCAAACATCACAGCACACTGCAGAAAGACATGGAGGGGCAGTGCCTTATGAGGGACCCAATAATGAAGCATTCACAATGGCAAGTGATGTTAATCCAAGTAGACTGAGGGAACGCCCTCACCAGTCCAGTCCAGGTTCATGAAACCAATTGGTATTAAGCGCACATTACCATGTTTCTGGAATTATATCCGGTTAACCTGTGATGTCAGATACTTAGCCAACCTCACAAAGAATCACCAGACACACTCATACTTTAAACGTAGAGGTGTTTGTGTTGCTTCTCTATAAGAAATGCATGTCATATGTGTGGAAAGTTTGAAATAGTAACATAGATGGAAGGAGCAAATTTATAGCACAACATATTCAGCATATGCAAGAGTTGTCCTGATTTGGATACACTTGGGGTTCCATACAGGATGGCAGACCGTATTAATAAGGAGGGCAAATATGTTTGCCTATATGGCCAGCTGGATGGTAGGGCACTGCACTTGATTGGGCTGTACTCCCCCAACATGGGGGAAACACCTCATATGAACAGATAACTGTATTGTTAGCCTTGCTGCTCTCATGGTCCATTTATACTCAGGTTGATGTTAATGCTTGTGGAGAAATTGAAAGCCAGGGAGGAGGTGAGAGGAGTAGGGTGGGACCTCACTGATCGTTGAAGAGAATACTCCTACTTATTTCCAATGCATATTTTTATTCTCAAACCAATGTGTTCTTTGTCATGCCACAGCTGAAACAGGGGATACTGAGACACAGGTCTTACTGGATAAAATCCTGGCCACAAGCAAAACACCAGGAAGTGATGGGCTCTCCATAGAGTTTTGTAAGGAACTACTGGGACAATTGGTTGGCCACCAGTTAAACTTGTATGTATTGGCATTTGGCAGGACAAACTTCCTCCCACTACTGGGGAGGCCGTTGGTATTGTGCTGCTGAAGGTGGACTGTGACCCTGTTGAGGCAGGATGGTACTGCTACCATCCCTGTTCAATTTAGACTGTATGATTCTCGGGAAGGTGCCAGCTAACAGAATTCTCCATGTCCTAACACACCTTGCCTACAACAACCAGAGTGGGTTTATCCTGGGTAGGAGCACTGTACCTAATGTCTACATAATCAGCAGTATTCTCTTACAATGGATGTGCGCCACCGCAGCCTCTACTGATATGAAGAGGTTTTTTGATTGACTGGTACTTTATATGGGCAGTATTGAAACATATGGGATTTCGGGCAAACACTATACAATGGGTGTAGCTTTTCTATACACGTATATATGGAGTAAGATGGTCAGGGTGGTGTCCGATGCCTGGGCTATGCAGCTAAGGGCAAGACAGGGATGCCCCTTGTCCCAACTGATTTTTGTGCTAGCCACGGAGCCTCTATTGAGCCATGTGAGGTGGTGTGAAGAACAAGAGGGCATATGGATACAATAGCTCACCCACACCATCTCACTATACGTAGACAACATTGTTATATATGAGGGAGGATCTACCACAGATTCAGCAAGATATCAAAACTCACATTCAATATGGCCAAGTCGTTCCTGTTCCTGCTAACTTATGTAGGGGCCCAGGACATGGAATTCGATACTACACTGAGTCTCCCGCTAGAAAGACAGATGTATAAGTGCCTAGGAGTAAAGATCTACAGTATTCGAGGCGAAGTAGTACTGGCAACATTGGCTGTGCAGTAACAGTGGCATTGTTGTCAATAGCCTTCTGCGGCTCTCCAAGATGGTGCTGCTGCCTAGACTACTATATTTTTTCTCAAATACCCTTTTAAAACTTAAAAGACCCTTCTTCCAGGAGTTGATAGTGCTATTGCCAGGGTCTCCAGATCTCTGGATGAAGGTGGACGTGGACCGGGACCTTCCTCCCCCCCCCCCCCCCAACTTTGAATTGTAATACCTGGCAGCACAGCTGCAATGCCTGCCATGGTAGTTTGAACCTGATGCTTTGCCACCATTGGCTTATGTGCAAAGGAAATAGTGCTGACAGATGCCAGCGAGTATATTTTTAACACTCAGACCCCCTCACGATCCAATTTGATTCTCCGGAAGGCGTCAACACATAATTGGAACTGATAAATGAGGAAGACAGCCACAGGGACCCTCTACTCTCCAGTGTTGGCTTTTTTAGGTTGAGCTTGGACAGCGCTTGCGCTATCTCTTTGAGACCTGTTGTATATACTTTTGTTGGCTTACAACCCGTCCCTCGCTTTTTATTGGTCCATTTGATTGTCCTTTAAAAATGCTTGCATGCTAGTGGCGAATCTTTCCTCTTTGCCCCCCTTTTTAGGTCGAGCCTTCAAGACCTTTTGTATACACTTTATAGGGTTTACAACTCACCCATTGCTTTTTGTTACTTGGATTGGCCTTCCAAAATTCTTGCTTACTGGCGGTGAATTGTTCCAATTTGTCCCTCCTTTTTGCCTTTTGGTCCAAGTACTCTATCTTTATCCTTTGGTCTTTATGTGCTCATTTTGTGGGACAATGTTTTTCTTTATTTCCTGCTTGTGTTACTGTTTGCCTGTCTTCAGTATGTGAATGTTCAGCTTCGGTGTCTGTAGCTGCTTGCATTTTATTGCAGCATTCGTCCCTCCTACCTTCTCCCATGTCACTGCATGCTTGCTCCAAGTACCCCCGTCGCTGTTGTCAATAAAATTCTTATGCATTCATCCTGTCATTGTCCTCGTCTCACGTAGCTCTATTTTCCTTTTAAATGCACTAAGCGAACCAATACCACGAGTTGCAGGCACTGCCGGCCCATCATGTCAATTGCTTTCTTACCACCATGTTTACGTCACAACCATCCCAGTTGTGTCTGCCGATGTTTTGAATGAGCACTGGTGTTGCTTTTGATGCCATGTTGTTACTGGTGCCGCAGTGGAGGGTCAAAAAGAAGGCAGCTGGGCCAAGGAGCAGCAGCAGGCGGAAGAGTAGCACAGGCTAGGCTGACCCTTGTGCACCACGCAGAGCAGCACCGGAGCCAGACTGAGTTATGCAGGGAGAGAACATCCCTCTCTGCACTCGTTCAACCGTGAATTTTTACACCGAATATGTTTTGGCAATGAGGTTTGTTGAAACTACTGCAGGGTCTCACACCCTAAGATGTGCTGGTTGCTGAATCCTCATAGGGCATCGAATATTGTTTTTACACCCTGCTACGTTGCCTCACTTTCTTGCGTGTCCAAATGTACAGTCACTTGTTTTCAAAAGCTACCGCACCGCCACCACTCAAACACTTCCTTGTCATGCACAACATATACTCCTGTCTACGGCCCTGTATTTTGTTCATGATTTGTATATCCATATTTACAATAGCGTAGGACACATTACGGCCCTCATATTGAACACGGCGGGATTTCCCGCATGTTCAGGCTGGTGGGCTTTTCATTGACCGCCAGCCCCCTGGAAAACCCGTCGGCCGTATGTTTTCCTCACCAGGCCGTCGGGCGGAGACAGCGTCTCCACCCGCTGGCCTGGCGGGGAACACAGCTGTAACATTGAGGGCGGTTCCATTAGGTGCCGCCGACAATGTTGGTGTGTGGCGGGTGCAGCAGCACCCATCGTGCATGTCACTGCCCGTAAATTGGGCAGTGACATGCGCGATGGGGGCCTGCATGGGGGCCCCTGCACTGCCCATGCAAAGTGTAGGGGCCCTCAGGGGTGCCCGAGGGCACCCCCTCTCCCAGCCTTTTCTTGGTGGGATATCCCACCAGGAAAAGGCTGGCAGCATATGAAACATTATCCGTAGTGTAGCGCAGCTACCCTGGTGGATGGTGTTTCATCCCGCCGCCAGGCTGCCTGGCGGCGGGAGCATGGCGGTGGGTGACGGCTGCACCCGTCAACCAGTTTATTATGTGGCGGTTCGGCCCGCCATGCCGGCTGGGGGCTTCAGCTGCCACTGCTGGCATGGCATGGAGGGCCGAACCGCCATGTTCATAATGACCGCCTAGGTATTTAAAAACATTTACACAAGGAATTAGTGTATTAATAATACAGCACAAGAGCTGGAGGGAGAAACACCCCAGCAAGTTAAGTGTTCACTGGTGCCACCCTATTGCAACCCACTGCATGGCTTGGGTGTAATGCTTGTCAGAGTGGTGCGGGCTTTCTGTTTTTTTTATGTATGTCAAATGAGAGCCATAAAGAAGTAGCTCTGAGGTGCTACAAAACAGCAACACTGGCAGCAATCGGTACATGATAACTATGCGGGCGAATTAAACCTCAATAAATACCTTTTTTCATGTTATGTACTGATGAGGGACATAAGTTATCTTTGAGGGTCATAAATAAAACATCTTCCGCATTTCTTAAAATAATACTTTTTGAAGTGTCAGGAAATACTCTAGGAAGAATGTTGGTCAGCAGAAACATGAAACATCATGGAATTCACATACATATTTTACAGCTAATGGGTATGTCTAAAATTACAACTGTTTCAACTGTCAAGCTCTGAGTCTTTTGGCTAAGCCACTCTTTCCCGGTAACTTGTCTTCCATTTCCGCTGCCATGATAACAGGAGCCATAGAGGTGTGTGTGGTAGGAGGTGTCCGTGCTGTCCAAAAGCACTGGGAAGCCAATGGGGTCTGCTCTGCCAAACCACAGGGTGAGAGCTACTGGCTTTGCCTATGCTTGTTGTGTTTTGTTTCCTCCCATGGAGCACCGCCCAAGTCCTGTACCTTTATGCTTTAGTTGTTTATGTCGCGTTTCATGGGACTATTTTTTCTTTGTCTCCTGCTCATGTTGAGAGAGCGTGTTTTCTACAACTTTCATCTCGTGTTTACTAGCGTTAAGCACCCTTCCGAGTGGCAATGTGTTTTACAACTTTCATCTCATGCTTACGTCCAGTCTGCATGTTTTCTTTAACTGTGTTGCTGCTTTCCACTCCCACCAGCACTTAATTTTTACAGTTGCTTATAGTATGAACTTGACTGGAAAATATTGGAGCACTTCACATGAACGCCAGTTAAATTATTTGACAACCTTAGGCATGGGGAAATCAAGTGATTCACCCAGAATCGGATGTTGAGTCATTGTTGAGACTCAAACCTTGTTCCTCAGATCCAAAGCCAGCAGCTCTTGACATTATGCCACATGCTCTTCCCTTCTGTGTTGCTGCTTTTCTAGTCACCTCCCACCCACTGTTACTCCATATTGCAGACCTAATCACCTCCCACCCACTGTTACTCCATATTGCAGACCCCCATTCTCTTCCCACCCCTCTACACTTGTTACTTTGGCGATTGCTATCCTTTTTACAAGCCTTCATTTTGTTGTCCGTCATTCATGACTACTTGAGTACCCTTTAGGCGACACAGCACCCACTGAGGAAACATTTGTCATTGATTTTGTGCACTGCTGTCGGGTGTTTCCCACTTATGACAGAAGCTGTCACATTGCTCACTCATTCCAGGCGCCCTACCTTCTACACTCCATTTCTATTAGGCACCGGATGTGGCCTTTCTGATGGCACTCATTATTTTAGCTGTATTTATTCTGATGCTTCAGTTTTTCTTTGAAAATGACCAGGCAGAACGTGTCCCTTTATGTGGTTCTCTCATTTGAGATCACGTAATGTCTATTCAAACTGCACCTTTCAGCCTGTACCGTTACATTGCAGTGGCCAAAAGAAGGTAAAGAGTGTTAACAATATTCTTTTGTTTATTAGAGCGGACGTTTCTTTCGCAATGCGGAGCTAATGGAGTGGTGTGAAGGTGAGAAGTAAACAAGAAATGCCAACTAACAATAGGCAAAGTTAAATCTTTTAACATTTTTCATTTTATATCTACTTTAAAAAAAGAAAAGCTTGTACAATTATTTGAAAATGTTGAGAGTGTGTGGGCATGCCAGTGTGGGATAATGTGCTGCATGGATAAACACTTATAAAGTCCCAAAGGTGAGACCTTTTGGCTATGTCAATGACTGTTGATTTTGTTGACCTTCTACAGGCATTGCAGATTTAAACAGATAGCTGAGGAGGCGGATAGACCCTCATGGTATGATACTGAGATGACCTCAACAGGCAAGCTGTATGATTCAGGAATGCTTATGGTATTTGAGGAGTTGAATACTGCGGTCCCCTTGGGGCAGTTTCTTGTTAATACAGCACAGATGATGGCAGTTTCGTGCATGTGGAATAGTGGGATCTAGAACTAGAAATGGGATAGCATGAGGCAGATCCTCAACACATGGGGCAGGGACAGCCATTTCATCATGGCAGCTTACAGGACTATCAGACGTATGCAGAAAGTGAGTATAAAAGTTCCAAGAAACAAGTGGAATAGGAACCTGGGAAAAGTTTTGATGCTGCTGAATTGGCACAAGTCATTCAGTTCATGCAAAGATCCCCATAAAGGACTGCTGAAGCACCTGTAATTTAACTATTTTAACAGTATTTTTCTGATAACAGCATGATTACAGGTAATATTCCTGGATACCACTCTTTATTGCCTCAGATGTAAGAGAGGCGGGATACTTTTGTCCATATGATGTTGTCATGTGCCCTAATTAGGCAATGGTGGACATGAATCACACAACTAATTACTGAATGGACTGGAAACTGTAATTTAGATTACCTCAAGGTGTGTCTACTGGGGTTTATGTAAAGACTGATAGAGGACAAATCCAACAGTGAATTCACTGACTTGGTGCTAATCCTTGGCAAGTGGTTGAACTTGATGAACCGGAGATCCCCTCCGCCCACCATACCAAAGTTGAAGGAGGTAGGATTTGTGTAAATTTTTACAAGTGTTTGATTCTAAAACAGACGATAAACCTCCCTGAATGACTACATACTTCCTGACTGCATTATTAAGAGCGATTAAATTTCCTAGGGCACCACTGTCTCGCTTGTTGCTGGCTGTTACTTGCGGTGCACTTGAAACAGGCCAGGGACTGTCACACATGATAGAGGGACAAGGGTGCCTGCCTTACTAGTTACACAACAGACATAATGTTCTGTTCCCAAAGAGTTTACCTCCCTCCGTTTCGCTCAGAACCCACCAAGATCATCTGCGGCGTACCTCAAGGCTCATCGCTCAGCCCGACACTCTTCAATGTCTACATGAGCCCCCTCGCCGACATCGTACGCAAGCACGACATCATCATCACCTCCTACGCCGACGACACCCAACTTGTACTCTCCCTCACCAAGGACCCCGCCAGCGCCAAGACCAACCTACAAGAGGGTATGAAGGACGTCGCAGATTGGATGAGGCTCAGCCGCCAAAAGCTGAACTCTGAAAAAACGGAAGTCCTCATCCTCGGCAACACCCCGTCCGCCTGGGACGACTCCTGGTGGCCCACGGCCCTCGGCACCGCACCGACCCCCGCAGACCACGCCCGCAACCTCGGCTTCATCTTGGACCCTCTTCTCACCATGACCAAGCAAGTCAACGCCGTGTCCTCCGCCTGCTTCCTCACTCTCCGCATGCTCCGCAAGATCTTCCGCTGGATCCCCGCCGACACCAGAAAAACCGTGACCCACGCCCTTGTCACGAGTCGCCTGGACTACGGCAACACCCTCTACGCCGGGACCACCGCCAAACTCCAAAACCGCCTGCAACGCATCCAAAACGCCTCGGCCCGCCTCATCCTCGACGTACCCCGCAACAGCCACATCTCCGCACACCTGAGACACCTGCATTGGCTCCCAGTCAGCAAAAGGATCACCTTCCGTCTTCTCACCCACGCACACAAAGCCCTCCACAACAAGGGACCGGAATACCTCAACAGACGCCTCAGCTTCTACGTCCCCACCCGCCCCCTCCGCTCCGCTGGCCTCGCACTTGCTGCCGTCCCTCGCACCCGCCGCTCCACGGCGGGTGGGAGATCTTTCTCCTTCCTGGCGGCCAAGACCTGGAACTCCCTCCCCACCAGCCTCAGGACCACCCAGGACCACTCCGCTTTCCGGAGACTCCTAAAGACTTGGCTGTTCGAGCAGCGATAACCCCCCATTTCCCCCCTAGCGCCTTGAGACCCGCACGGGTGAGTAGCGCGCTTTATAAATGTTAATGATTTGAATGGATGGGCATAAAGTTGGTGGTTGGCTGTTTAAATTAGTTGCATGCTTTAAGTTATGATGATCTTCCTGAAAAGTATAAGATGTAGGAAAAGGTGTTCCATGCAGGGGTGGCCCCTCCACGTGGGCGGAGGACTGTTGCCCCCCCCCCAAAAAAAATGCCACCCATAAACTTTGTTTATTACCATTTTATTTTTCAGCACCCTGTCTTGAACCGAGTGTCAGGGCGGGCGTGGCAATTGCTGTTGAGTGGGAGCAGGGAGCTGTGCACTTGTTTAAAGTGCGCATGTCGCTTTGCCCGGCCGTTTTGCAACGCCCAGCCTGACATGCACACTTTATAACATCTTTAACCCAGCTGTCTTATGACAGCTGGGTTAGAGAAGGCACAGGCCGCCAGCGCTCTGGTGAGCTCTGAGAGAGTCTGCTCCCATGACCGTCCCTCGTCGAAGCTGGGAGAGACGATGCGACAGCAATGAGAGATCTTCGACAGGTAGGTGCCATTTTTATTTTATTTTTTATTTTTGTTGTATCCCCCCTCTCGCCCCTCCATTGTAAATACGAGCTGTCCACCACTGGTTCCATGAGGCATCCCAGATGCTTGAATACAATACATCATGTTAGAAATGCTATATCTATATTTGTGTTGTATTTACTCTCTAGCACATGACACTCAACTAAAGATCAATTTGAAAAGCGTTATTTGGTGGACAGTCAGTTATGGGCCCTTGTTGACATTGAAGTAACAATAATCATGATATCCAATTCAGAATTTGGTCTCCTCTCACCAATAACAAAACTACGACCAAAATAAGTCTACATTTTTGTTTACTGCAACACCACTTCGCTCCTGCTTGGTGGCATGCTCACAAAGGCAACTACATTACAGACAAACTCAGAGACTCCCATCAGCTGTCGGGCTGCTGAGCTGCTCCACCCGATACAATTTCACTGCTGCATGCATGACTGAGACCTCAAGAGCTTATTCCGTGATTTTGATGATTAGTTTCATGGGATAGGGTATGTTAAAGATAAAAAAAATCTGTTACATATTGATCCTGCTGCATTGAGCTACCGGTGAGTTGAATCTCATGAGGTCCAGAGTTACAGCAAGCAGAAGTTGCAGATATTACTGAACTGGTGGACTATCCCATACCCTGGGTCTGTCCAATCCTTGAAAACCAAAATAACTCAATAAGGTATTCAAATGCATCAATATGAGCCCCTCCAATGTTGCAATCAAACGAGAATGCTGCTTCAACTATGGACTGTCGACATTGTGACATAAGAAAACTGTGCCTGTTAGTTTTCCAAAGTAACTTAGACTGCAGATACCATAACTCTTTCTCAACCAAGAGCCTAGGTATAGGAGAACTTTTTTATGTACAAGGGCTGACTACCGAAATATCCAGTTCAGCAGGGGTATTTCAAAACTGAATTGAAGAAGTCCTAGGGGACCTCAGCGGAGTGCAAAACATCAGCGATGACAGCTTAGTGTACGCATCCACATTTGACAAACACAATGAAATGCTTTGTGCCATCCTATAACGGCTAACACACAGTGGGATCACTCTAAATCACAGAAAATGTGAATTCTTGAAGTCCAGTGTTAACTTTTCCAAATATCACTTATCAACTGGCAGCGCTGCCACTATCACTGAAACTCAGTGGTGTCAAGAGTGCACCACCACTTACTACTGTGTCATATTTTTTTGTTTTTTCTTCATGGTGACATACTAGAGGAGATTCATAATGAACTTTTTATCCCTGATGGGTTCCCTGCAAGAGCCGTCAAAATCGATCTCTACATAAGACTAGACTGAAGAACACTTACAGACATTTAAAACAACAAAAGACAAAGTCTAAGTAAAGACTATGGGCCAGATGTATCATACAACCGATTTGCAATTCTCAAATAGCGATTTTTAAGAAATCGCTATTTCAGAAATACAAAAAGGTATGTAAGACTTTTGCGATTCGGTAATAGTGATTTCTTAAAAATCGCAAATGCTATCACTGAATCGCAAATAGAGAATCTGTCCCCATTCGCACATATGGGCCTGCTGGCCCATATCTGCAAATTTTTTGCATTTCCAAAATTGCGATTTCTTAACCAGAAAGCGCAATTTTGGAAATGCAAAACCCCAGGGTACTGGGGGTCTAAGGCCCTCTCTGCTGCACCCCAAAACATTTTTGGGGGACATGTAAGGTGCACACATGCCAAAAGGTCATAAGTGCTTTACATGTACATTTTAAAAATGCATTTCAAATGCATTTTTTTTATTTTGCACATGGTTACCACCAGGTTCAACCTGGTGGTAAATAGCGATTCCTAAATGCCCAAATCGCATTTAGGAATGGCTTCATACATGTGCTAAGAAATCACAAATAAGGAATCCTTATTGGCGATTTCTTATTTAGAGAGTCGCAATTTGCGACTCTCTAAACAGGGTCGCAATTTTAAGGAATCGCTATTTTTGCGATTCCTTAAAATTGCGTTCAGAATGTCTTTCATACATTCTGAACTGGCTTTTTGCATTCGCAAACGGGCATTCACACTGTTTGCGAATGCAAAAAACCTTGATACATCTGGCCCTATGTTACAGGACTATGATCTGGTAAAAACAACTCAGAAATGCCACTGGCACAGGGGCAGTCCTTTTGCAGAGGCGGAACTGTGGTGGTTGAGTACCAGTTGCTATGCCAGCCATGGCATATCCCCAAAGGAGAAGCAATACTTTCACATTCAAAAGGAGCTGATCGCTATGTTTTAGGGCTGCAGATATTTCTACAAATAAAATGGGCACCTGTCCCAGGTCTCAAACACAGGAGGGTGGACAACAAATGAATATTAAAAGACGAGATAAGGGTTGCCTCTGGCTCCTAGAATCAAGTCTTGAAAATATTTGGCATGTAAATCATGCAACACCTACCATGTTAGAATATGATATGGTGTCTTCAAAAACGTGTATTTCCTTAACACGCATGAGATTAGAGCAACGGATATAAGAATGCTTCACAATACACACAGAATTTGTTAGTTTTGGCACAAGGATATTTGCCAAGATTTACAAAATGCTGAGATAACACAGGCCTACATTTCAGAATGACTACTAGAGGTTGCCATTTTGTTTTTTGGCACGTAAACATTTTTTACAGACAAGTTGGGGTTCTAATTATCGACTGCAGTGTTCTTTTGCTTTCTTTCCCATCTGAAGAAATGTTTTATTTTTTTGTGACAATCATGGAATGTTTAATGAATAATGCTTTTACAAAGACACCTGCAGAGTACACGCTGCTCTCTATCTCATTTTGTTACAGATGGTGTACGTTTGAAGTACGGTGGGAAAAGCTTGTATTGTAAGGAGTCCTTAGAACCCAACGAGCATATAATTGTATCATCTTGCTTTAATTTATTGGATATTCTCATAAGAATAGAGTAAAATGTGAGAGCGTGTATTGAGCTAATGCAGTTTAGATAAGCATTCAAGCTGGTATTCAATGCAGCATAGAGTAGGAAATTTAGAGTACTCTCTATAAAGAAAAACATAAGACTTCCCTTTCGTCTTTTCTTTTAGGTGCCCTTACGTAATACGTCACAAGACGCAATTTTGACAGGAGATTCCCAATTTTGTAGCCAAAAGTGGCTGTTTTATTTCTCTCGCCAGAAATTGCCTCTGCTTCTGTAGAATTCAATGGTGAAAATACACTCCCCCCATTTTTTTATTTCCTACTTCGCAGTTGAAAATGTTGGCATACTTGCTACACCTGTTTGTCCTCTGAATTATAGGATTATGATTAATTGAATTGAACATTATGTTAGGCGAACGCGTTCCGATTATTGATTAATGGAAACCTGATGGCTTGCCTTCTGTAAATGATTTTTAATAAACCTGCATGGCGTGAAGTCACATATAGTTTTTCACGGAGTAATGGGCTTCACATTTATTGATTGTACTGACCATGCTCGGCTGCAACCCTTGGACCATCCGCTCTCGCCTTATGGTCCTGAAATTTGAGTGCAGAAATACAGGAAAATAGCGCTAACATATTCCATGAAAGCCCGGCTCGTTTTGGGCTGAGGTTCCATGGGGACATCTTCGAAATCCCCACCAAGAACGAATGCTTGAGCCAGGCTGGGCAAGGATACCTACTTTCTGCCACGTTTCAGTTTGCGCCGCCAGCAGCGAATTAATAACACTTGGAAACAACGAAAAGGGTGGCAATGAGACTAAAATCGGAGAAATTCGATGTCTTCACTGACTTCTATTGGAGCTGGGGTACTTCCGAACAGGGAAGAAGGCAAATGAAAACTAACGATGTAATTTTAAATCGTAAACCTCCCGCTGGCGTGAGCCGCACGTCACCCGTAACAAGGTAGAAAAGGGACAACTTCAAGGCATTATCTAAAGAGCGAACAAGCATGGTCGCCATGCTTAAATGGTGCCATCTTCCAAATGGAAGGACCCTACTGAGGACCAAGAAACCGCTGTAAACTTTTAACGTTCTTAAATAAATCCTACTATTCCTGTATACAGCACTAATGCAATAGCAGAAATAAAAAACATATGTTATGGGTAGATTTTAACTACGTCCATAAAGCTGTAACGGCCGCATTGTGTAGAACATAACTATGTTGCCAGTAGTTTTGTTAACCGAAGTTGGTACCAACTGAAACGATTTTATGCTAATTACTTCGCACCACAATTTCAAGGTCACGCAAAAGAAAAAGCTGCGTTTTCAGTGCTGCGGGTACAGATAGAAGTCGCGTATTGCTGTGCCAGTCTGCCCTGCTTATGACGGCGAGGTACTCCGATCCGGCATGTGACGGGCCCAGCTGCTTCTCACATCCGTTGGACTCGAGGTCTGACAATGACGTTAAATCCACTCCCCGTTGACCTAAGAACTACAAGTCCCAGCGTCCCTTGTTTCCTCTCTGTGTTCTATTATGGACTCCAGGCTCAGACCGTGAAACCAAAAGTGCCGACTGGAGCCGAGTTATCTTTCCTCGCCGGGAACAGGGAGGTGGTGCTGCGTGGAATCCTTTTGCCTACACATACTGGCCGAATATGAACGGGCGGGTGGACCTGCGTGTCCCAGAGGAGGAGATTCACCTCAAGAGAGGCCCCACAGGTACCCAGTGTTTGGGGTTGAAGGAGTTCACTGTGCCTGGCTCCCTCCCTTCATTCCTCATTGAGGAGGGCCAGGAAAGTCCCAGGCTTGGGCTTAGAGGCTCAGGAAGAGGGGGTGAGGTACAGGGACAATGCTGTGCTCCAGTCCGGATCGCACATGCTGGATTGTTTAAAGCGGACGTTTACCATAGTTTCATACAAGAACAAATAATTTACCATGGACAACTGAGCCGAGCTGAGGGTCTGGATTTAGTTGTAAGAGCCCGTCACGAGCCGAGCCATTCAAATGTTTGCCATGTAAATCATGTAACAAACATCCTTTAAAATATGATAACATATCTTCAAAACTCCCAAACGTATTTTATTTTAACACGCGGACGCGTGACTATATCATTACATTCCGAGGCATATGAGCACAGGTTATGTCGATGCAAACTGTTTCTGTTTACTCCTCCGTGCCTAAAACGGCTTGCAACTAATCTTGGGTAGGTAGGAGTGATGGATAGGAATTGGTATTCAGGCAGCTGTGGCGTTTGTAGGTGTTGGGAGACCTTAGCTATTGTAATATGCTCACAGGAATTCCTTTAGAATAAGATGCGTGTGCGCTACAGAATTAACCCTTGTTCCCGGATTCTGTTAAATAGTAACCATCTACCATAGTTGTCAAAACCAGGTAATGATGATAGTCTGCACGTTTTAGCCATATTGGTTGTTGTTCATGTTGGGAGACGGCATGGTTTTGCTTTCTATGTACTCAACCAAATATTACTTTTAACCAGTTGCCATGCAAATTGTCGATTGTCCAGATAACACTGGGCTTGCATGTCAAATTTTCCCTAAGCAATAAGCAAAGTCATATATATATATATATATATTTTTTTTTTTTACGCTATAGGCCTTTGACTTCCCTAGACAAGTGGGCAGTGCAAGCTGAAGGTTTCCTTAGCACAGTGAGAGTACTGCCCCAATTGACTTATCTTAAAAGAAGAAATCTCAGTTATAAAATCTCTTGTCTAAGTGTAATCTTCACCGGTTTTATAAACCATTTCTTTAAAAAATGCTTTCACTTGTAACTTTTTGGCTAAACTCTATATTTAGTAGAGAACACGTAAACGTGAATTCTACCTGTTTACTGCCTTGAAACTTCTCATTGCGTTTCATAAATCGGATCTTTAAAACTGTTGTTATATTTTATGTCCAAAAGCTCCTTTTTGACAATAAGATTCACTTTTTGGTTTGATTTTAGCTAATGGTGTATTTTTATTTACATGCGTCAGTTCCACTAAAAAGTAGTTTTTTTAAACTTGTCCGAGTTAGCTGGTGGCCTGTGCATGCATCCATGGTTGGGTGTAGTTGAAGGGAGGACAATGAGGGAAGCAACGTTATTTCTAACTAGTTTCCCCTGTGTGTGGAAATGAATTGACTTGGAGCACTACAGCCAAGACCAAGTGCATCAAAGACAAATCTGGCAACTCACTAAGCAACCAAGCGTCCTACCAGAGCCGAATTTGTGGTACTTTCCAATCCAAGGATTGCTTGCGATGCACATAAAAAGTGCATTCTGCTCACATTTAGCCACATGATTTGTGAATTGTGATTTATTAATTGCTACTAATGTTGAAAGAGAGCTTCAGGGCCATGGAACCACCACCGGAAGGAAAATCAAAGTGTGGTATCAGAGTGTGAAAGTATTGCGTAATAGTAAAAAGCCAAGGTTTAAGATTTTTCAAGAATTGTATATGATCGGCAACATGTAAAAGGTAACTGACGTAGATGGCGGCAGACAGTGCATTATGCGAAGCTGATCGACAAGCAACACAGCAACAAGATCACAGACGCATTTAGCTAGCTGTTAAATGTGATGGAAAATGAATGGGGAACAAGATGGGCAAGCTAATGATAAAGCATTATAAGATGCATGCACTTTTGACCTGAGAGACAGTTCATCAGTACATCTCAATAAGCCAGCAGAGAACCTGCCAAAATCATGAAAAATGAAACCCAATAACTGACCATCACCATTGAGAAATGTTTTCATAAATTCTAAGTGTGATGCCTTTAGATTAGACCGTGGCCTTTAGGTAATTGCCCTTTGACTTTTGAGGCTTGTAGTTCTGTTTTTACCATTGGTGTACAGGCTTCAAAATAACTCGCAGTTCTCCAATTGCATAAGTGTTGGAAAGTACAAATTAGGTTCAGCAACAGTGCTGTGTGTGGAGGAATTTTATTTGGCATAGTCTAGGGAAGTCTTCCTATTTTCTAAGTGTTGATGATGCAAAGCTCAATTGCACTTCGAAGTGTCTTCTCCAACAGCAAGGATGATGCAAAGCAGAACTGAGGTGCATCAGTAGACCTGTATGCGGAGGCCGTATTCCAGTAGCATTCCACTGCGAAGGAAAACAGAAGAACATCAACAGTGGTTCTATGGAGGACTCAGTGTTGGAATTGCTGGGATGAGGCTGTGAAAAAGAGATAATAACACTGAGGAAAGGAGTTAAAAGGATGGAAAAAAGGGTGACGTGCTGCAAAGGTAATAGAAAAGGGGCTTGTGTAACAAGGAAGTTAAAGGGCAACGATCTGGAAAGGAAGAGGAACATTAGAGAAAAGGGGAGATAGAAGAGGCAAAAGTAACAGCTGCGGGAGGAGAAAGAGAAACAATAGGGAGGAGAGCCTGAGGAGAGAGACACTGGTGAGGTATTGAGACATACAGAAAAAGGCACTAGAGGGAGGATAACTTCAAGGAGTAGAACTGAGAGAGATGGATGAGAAAGACTCGCGCAGCTTCTGTCTTTTAATGAGAAATTTGCACAAGGAGGAATTGGAAGAAATAGAAAAACATAGATGATTGTGGGAGAGGGCAATTAAAAGATAAAAAGAAAATCAAAAACGGAGAAAGAGAAAGACAGAGAAAGTAAAATGCAGGAAAGCACATGATTAAGACCACCTAGGACGTAGATAAAAGTGTAGCTGAGCACCACAGAGAGGAGAAGACAGGACTGAAAATAAAATCAGAGACCGTGGTGGGAAAGATTGAGAAATGGACCACAGGGTTGAAAACAAAAAATCACGACGGTCCATGTATCAATTCATCCATCATTTGGTGCAGACACTATCCAGAAAGCACCATTTAGGCTATTAGCGCAGGCGTGGAATATGACAGTGTATTGGTGGGACCGGGGAGTATCCAGTTTGTGCAAGCCTTACGCATAGACAGATAGTTGATGACCAATGCGAGTCACCCATTCCTGCATTTAACAGATGGCTGTTATTCTAGAATTTATGGCGTAGGCCACTGGTACGTAGGTGGAGGGACTTCCCTGGGTTAACATGGATCAGCTTTTTATTTTTAACCATGCCACGTACAAACCTGGTTAGAGCTACCAGCCCAATCGAGCCTCCAAACATACTTATGCATCCAACAAAAAGGAAAAGGTGGAACAATTATATGTGAAGAAATCTCACTTTCCTATCTAGTTGAATTACTGCCAAGTTCCTTAAATAGCCTTTTGGCCTATGCTACTCAAGTGTTGTACCCCTCCAAAATAATATTAGGCTTATGTACTGCGTTGAGGCAATGAAAGATTTACAAGGGAATGTACCAACGCAAACAATGTAATGGGATTTTCAAATTTCTTTGAATGGGTGCTTAGAAGCTCGGATGGACTCAGATCATCTCAATGGGGCAATATGCCACAGCGATATATCTTCCGCTTCAGGATCCCAATGTTGCTTTGCTAGTCAGAAATATTGATGGGATTTTAGCTAACATTTAAGTCTTTGTTGAGGGTATGTATGTGTTTGCCCCGTGCTGTTATACAAGTGATCTGGGGGTACCCCTATGTATCCGAACCTATGCGTTGTATTTGACAATGTATAGAGACTGGGTCAGGCATAAACCATGAACATGTCCATCACTACAGTACATCATCAAATTTTAATTCTATCCATAAAATGTAATTGCCAGCTCACCAACTTTGTATATTATTAGTGACTCTTATAGATATTGGTCGTCTAGTTTCAGTGCATATTATGGCACACTAAGTCAAGCGCATACACCAGGAATTATAATCGGTTTACTTTGGCAAATAAAAACATGTTTACTCTGGCCTCATGAAAAGGATACACTTAGGCACAGGAACCTTAACAATCATCAATGCTGTTTTGTCAAGACTAGCAAGAGGCAAATATTAAAAATCCAGGGAAACAAACTCATAAAAATATGTAGGCCCATTCGTCTTATGTGTGTTAACTAAACAACGTTTTCAGAAACTCACTGGCACTAATAGAGAATGCAAAGATACAACTACTCATACAAGCATTATCATCATCAAAGAATATGTAAATCATCATACGTCTCTGACTGATTCAAGAATGTCTACAAGCATTTTTCCCTGGCACTAATGCCCAAGAAACTGTTCTCCTCGTGTACATTTCATTATTGATGCACTGACTATTAAGGCAGTGGTTCCCAAACTTTTTAGAACTATCACGCTTTTTTTTAGAATGACAAACGTTTGTGACCCACCTAACTTCAGTGGACGTGAGGTGGGAGATTTCTTTTAACATAACTTCTACATCAGGTGGTAGCACACTGTCATTTACAGGCAGCACATTTTCCAATGAAATGGCCACTAAATTTGCACCAACATACAGTTTTACTGATAAAACTATATTACGGACAATTGATAATGTGTGAAAATCGTGTTTCAGTGAGTACTCATCAATTGCACATTACCAATTCAAGTGTCTTGATTTGTTTGATCCTATTAAAATCTTTTTGTTTCCAATTCACTTTCGGTATTCCCCCAAAATATGCTTAAGTTTTTGCTTTTCTAACTGCTGAATGAATAGAACACGTTTACAGGTATTTACATTTGGTTGTGTGTTACAAAAATGACATGACTGCCTTTCATTTCTCAGTCTCTCTGAGAGTCCAGCAAGGTTGTCACTTAGTTCACTTTTCTTTCTTTTCTCTGACCGTAAAGGGAGAGGAGTTTGTGTCAGGTCTTTTCTCTGACCGTAAAGGGAGAGGAGTTTGTAAACGCCTATTCCCATGTTAAAAAAATAGCTGCAATTTTTCAGAAGAAATGGCAAGACATTTGACCCCTCTATGCAGCAAATGTGACAAGATAAATACAGAATTTAAAGGCATCTTTATTTATTGCTGAAACTTTCCCGACCCACCAAAAATCAGCTTGAGTGCGACAAAGTTTGGGAAACACCCCATTAAGGAATTAGCCCACCCTGGCCACAGATCAAGCCTACTGTGGCCTTTTGCTGCCGTTGGGCTACTGCACATGGGGCTATCCTAGACTGACAACTGCAATATGTTTCTTGAACTACGAAGTTTAGTCAGGAGGGCAACATATTTCTCTGGCTTCCTATTACAAACAACACCTTAGGTTCTGCTTTGCAGCTGATGACCGTGCATAAATGCAGACTCTCTTCAGCTGGGGTAGGTGAAATTAAGTCAAAGTCCCACTCCAACGTTATTGCAAGGAGATGTACCTAGAAGACTTTAATGGACAGGATAGGCTGTTTTTAATGTCTGTCGACATGAACAATACAGTGTTGAAAAATAACAAGGACTAGACCCATACTTAGCATATCCTGGTAGAAACCACTCCTGCCCTTCTCTTTATTTAATGTCTGCTAACATGATTTTCCCCCCTGCTTGGAAATGCTCCTCTTGTAGACTCACATTACTGTTCATGCTTTTCGGTCATAGATGTTATCAGTTGCACCACATTTGCTAATCAGCCAACCACGATGGGTCTCTTCGTATACATTATTCAAATAGTAATGGAGCCCCGTCTTAAAGAGCCTTTTGCCACGGTTTGAAAGCACTCTAAATTTCTGTTCTTATTACTCGTCTCAGCATGTATCACATCGACCTTCTAAAGATGAAAGGCTGACTACGCCATTCAAATGTGGGCACCGATCTCTTCATTCAAGGCTCCTGTATTTATTGTGTTGGTGAAACCAGACACCCTCAACAGCGGTGTGGGCTCCTCAGAAATTATCTGCGGTGGGGTCTCACTCTGCTCAACAGTGTGGCCTTGTGAAACTGAACATCAATGATATTTTCTCATACTATGCAGTAGTGCTGGCTGCTCTCTCTGCTCACCAGGATGTAGCAGACCAATTCAGGGCAGGAGTGTTAATCCCCCTCCACAAACCCACGTCACCACTGATTCAGAAATCCCATACCGTTTGAAAGTTTCTGCCGAGCCTTCACAGACTGAATGAGCACTGAATCAAAACTACCACCCTCTGATCCCTTTGTCATAGATGTCAATAAGGGGAGCCAGGGGCAGCAGGGGTTGGTGGGGAGGAGGAGGGGTGTTTGTAATAATATAAAAATAAAAAAAATTGCCTGTCCTGACCCTGCCACATCGCTCCTCTGCTCTTCTGATGTTCCTGGGACACCAGCACAGGCTCCCCATGCAATCCTGGTGCTCCTCTCATGCTATCCTTAGCATGAAAGCAACACCTGGATTTGTCTGAGCAGCTTGTTCTGCTGTTCAGACCGTGTACTGGAGCCTGTGCAGTTTCTCCAACCCAGCTGTGATTGTAAACTATTGTTTTGTTCTTCAGCTGCTGGTTTAGCTGGTGGGGTTTGAGAAGGGGGGGCGACGCTCCTTCCCCATTGTGAAAGAGCTACCCCTGATAAAAGATAACTAGTGCAGAAGCGACTAAACCCTTTGCGATTCTGTATTTTTTAATAGGTGACTGTTGGTGATATAATAGCTGGCTCTCCCTTAGATTCATTCTGCAGTATTTGCAGACACTCTCCACTGACCTGGAGCGCGAGCTGGGACTGCACAAACCAGGGAGTAAGGTATTACCAACTGAGGCCTTTCATGTACTCTTTCGATTTCAAGTTCTTTAAGCAGCCAAGATGATTCTTTTGCTGAGCCAGCCGTCTAAGTTGGCTCTAAGAGTCTGTGCACGAGCCATGAAAATAGTTATCATACAATAAGCATCATGGAAAAATATGATACACTGTCATCAAGATTCAAAAAAATATATTCTTTTAACACGCTGAAACGTTTCACCTTAGCACATCAGATTATGTCACAGCATTGAGAGGTAATAATTTGCATTTTCTTGCTGCATACTTTATAAACCTTGCCGCATAATTTGTTCCTCCCCTGCCACACAATTCCAGTGGCTTAGCCTATATGTGGCCTAGAATCTTTTATAGATGGAACAACATTATAGTTAATTACATGCAAGAGGTTTTTGTACAGTTCACATTCTGAATTCGTGTATTTTGAAGGGGTTCTTTCATATGTGGTCACGAAGAAAAAGGGATCTTGGTGATAAAATGTTCACCTAGGATCACATAATTTGGTCCGGCGGCCAAGCTAGGAATGATCACAGGTTCTTTGGTCTCAAATTATGCAATTCGGCCTGTAGATGGGTATCATCTCTTTCTCTCATTCTTAATATCCTTAATATCAAAGGTTTTACCTTCTCTTTAGTTCTTAGTACACGAGGTTACTGTGTGGATGACCGGCAGAAGCTGCATGAAAGCTTGGCTCGTTTTGGATCCTAGAGTCCAGGAGGAGCTTGGGCTGACCCAGGCATATAGCTCAAGTCTGACTATAGGTTTCAATGGCTTGTCCACCACTGCTGCTCATTCGAAGAGGGGTAAACCGACATGGATCATGATGACTCGAAGACAAGCAAAATACTTTTACATTTCTTTTATTGCAGGCTTTACACAGTAGGTGGCAGCAGAGCTTAAGTTTCTTTAATTCCCAGAAGTTGTTTGTATTACGTAGCAATGCGATGTGTTGCATTGCAGTAAAGCCTTTCACAACCCTGGCGAAGTTTCGAAGCTCTAGTCTAGCCTAAAAAAACATACAGCCATAAACATTACCCTAATGACCCCTGTAAGCCACCAGATCACAGGAATAAGTTACAGCTATGAAGGGTAAGATGTACGTTTTATTAGACACTGGCATGTATGGACTAGGATTTATGAGCAAGTCTCCTCTTAAACTCAAACAGGGCGGGTAAGAGTGACCACCATAGCAACAACGTAACTCCTCCATGCCCACAAAACCAATTAAACCGGAATACAAAATAACTTCCATTGAGCATAGTAGTACGATGGTGTAAAAATGTATAAACTGATCACAGATGATTTTGATTAATTTTTATTGGGGGGTCCAAAAACAATTAATTAACATCAATTGAAATGAAGTGGCATTTTCTCTTCTAGTAGGGCTATTTTTGACAATGTATGTGGGTTTTTGTTTTGTGAAATACAACAATGAAAGTAATTTTATATTGGTGATCTGTGATCAGTTTATAACATTTTACATCACAGTACTACTATGATTGAGAGTTAGTTAATTTGCACTGCGGTGTAATAATTTGCTTATATGAGCAAATGGCAGCATTAGAGGGTACCTTCTCGCTGTTAGCCTCAGGAGCTGACTCACCTTCTTGTTTTCTTAGAGCACGTGTTCTATCGTGTTTTTCTAAGTATATATTATTTATATTGCACGAGTTTAGCCAAATGGCAGTTGAGCGATATACAGGGTCCAAGGCAAAGTCCCAGTCTTGGGAAGCAGGGGAGCTGTTACTGCATCGTGATGTAGTGTTCTTTTAAAGAGAATGATGTGCCTTCAGGGTTACCAAAATGTCCTGTGTCCAGACAGGTCTGACAGACACGGGGAGCCTTTCCTGATCCTGGGTGCCTAGATGGGAAGGAGGCCGGTTGCACCTTTTCTCGCCTTATCCGTGACTCTGATGGTGTCCTGACTGTGGATCTGCAGAGAGCCGCCAGAGGTGATGAGCTTGTCAGCCATTTAGGCAGGAGGGGTTTGTAGATGATGCGGCTGGTCTGGAAGGTAGTGCGGGTTGGCAAGGGCACACAATGAGGTTTCATCAGAGTGCAGCTGGTGTGGTCATATGAAGTGAATGAGATGAGGACAGGGGGCCCTCAGAAGCAGTGGCGTAGCGTGGGTTGTCAGCACCCGGGGCAAGGCAAGTAATTTGCGCCCCCTAACCCGTGGATTTTAGCACTCGCGAGTGCGAGCACGCCCCCCCCCCAGATGTTGCGCCCGGCCCCCCCTGCATCCCCCACGCTACGCCACTGCTCAGAAGAGTGAGGGGGCAGGGTTGACTATGGGTTTGGTTTACGTCTGATTGGAGTAGAGAATGACCGTAGATTGCTCTGAGATCATAGTTACCCAAAGCTTATGGGAAAGAAAGGAGTTGGGGAGACAAAGCTTTGGACCACCACACAGTGACTTATGGGCAAAAATGTTTTGTAAAAGAAATGCCCCTGAAAGCATTATGAGGCGAGTTTCCGAGTGCAGCAAATATTTTAGTAACTAGACTGCAATGCTCAGAACAGCCCCTTCAGCATTTTAAGAAACATGGCCATGTAACCATATACCCAGCCCCTAGAGAGCTTAACCACTTAAAAATAGAATGGCATAATGTAATGGAATGTAACCATATATTTAGCCCCTAGAGGGAGTAGTGTATTACACATTTTCAGGCCTACTAGAATAATATTACAAACAAGGCCCTTAAAACACAAACTACTTCCAACCACAAAACAAATGTTTGCTGTATACAACCTCAAAAAATAGATAAATAAAAATGAACCCCCGCTCCAGCATGCAGTCTTTGGGCACAGACACTGTAAAGAAACAGCGGCATGCCCAAAAAGAAGGAAGAGGAAGAAACAACATATGGAGTGGAGAGGCAAAAGAAAAACGTAGTGCACCACACTAAGGTATATGGCTGATTCTGCAATAATCCATGTAACAGGGTCAGTTTCCAAGGAGGTAAAAAGCAGCCTCAAGGTGGGACAAACGCAAAACATTAACCTATGAAATCAAGGGAATTTTGAAAGGCAGGCCAAGGAATGAATGAAAGTGAAGGGCGTGGTGAAAGCCCACAGAAGTAGATTACAACATGTCGAGAGATAGCCATGCACGCTTCCTATGCTCGGCCTAAAATGAATATGAGGGACTGAACCGAGCAAGGTTCACCATATATCTAAGCAGGTTTGTACTGTTGTAAAGGAAATGCAAGCCCAGTAGCCTTATAGAAACTGAATTTGGAGTAGCAATAAATGCATACATATCTCCTTCTCCACGCTGCTACTTCCTATCACCAGTGGCTAGGACGGAAAGGAAAGCAATGCAGGAGACCACCCGGTTTGTAACGCAGAACGTTGACACGTTTATTTCATGGGAATAAAAAGTATGTCAAGGGTACAATTGAGGAACACACACACACACACACACACACACACACACACACACATACACATGGAAAATTGTAGTCATATGAGGAAGAAACAGGAAAACAGTGATAAGAGCTGAAAAAGTGTGAAATAAAGAAGCAGGAAGTGCAGGGTGGTGGAAAAGGAGACATGATGTGGAATCAAGACTAAGCAGCTTTGGAATTCGGCAGCTCTGGAGTGTGCACAGAACACATTTACGATTGAGTTGAATAGGGTGTGACTTTTAGTTGAAGAGAAAACCTGAAAGGGGTGATCTAAGCTTGTGGGATGTCTGAGCCAAGGTTAGATTTATGTTGCAGGTAATGGAGTTGAAATGACCTTACAATGGAAGTGATAGTTATTTCCAGTGGGAATCCAGGGGAGGTCTGCCGGAGGGGGGCACAATATCCCTGAGTGAAAGCTGCTGAGAGATGGGTTGATGGGGTTCCTGCCTTGATATGGTGGTAACGCAGATCCTGAAGTTGAAGGATTAAGTGACCTTGAGCAGAAGACAGATAAGAAGTGTAGTAACATTAGTACAGACCCAGAAGTAATTGGGGAGGTAGTGGGGGAAAAAACAGCTAATTGTGAAACTGCATTATAAAATGCTTTACATGAAAGGAAGTTGAGTTAATTTCATTTAAAATTTGTAAATCTTACATATAATCATCTATATTAATATACCATAGTATTGAATAACAAACCACCAACCCTGACTTAGTATTTAAACACTCCACTATCAAAGCTGGACTTTGGCATCACATTACAGAGTGGTACATCACCATATACTCTGTTTAGTAAAGGAAATGTTCAAGTTAATTATGTTTATTTCTAACCTGTGATTTATCCAATAGAGGTTCAGTATGTTTCGCCCTTGAATCATAATTCTTCCAGCAAACAATAAATATTCGGTTGATAAAGTGTTGGCCTGCCATCCTTAACTTCATGGTGAAATCATGTAATTTTGTTTTAACTCATAAGGCTGGGAGACATTTATTAAATACGTTTATGGATGCTATGTGGACATTATTTTCTTTTTTGAGAGTAAGGGTCTAACTCATAAAATGAGGACCCCACTACATTTGTGACGGAGGAGAGTGATGTAGGAGTTTGCCTGGATTATTTTACAACACTTACCTAGCACTGGTTGATACACTCACACTATATGAGTTTTTCCTGCTTGAATAGGAAATTGTCAATGATGATGAAATGAACCGGTTGGTAAGCATTAGCTAACGGTCTTCTGGTGTTTGCTCCGTGAGGCACTTCTATTTTCAAAGAACATTTCCCTCACTATTAGTGGGTCTGACAGATACACCCCTGTTTGTGAATGACTGAGCTTTACCAGAGTCTTCATGGGTTTCTAGCCTTGGCCAGGACCACAAAAGCCCTCTGACATTAACCTTTGTTTCTCAGGTGTGGGATATTGGGGATTCTTGCTTCTGAGCTTATATGAGGAAAGGGTGCCCCACTGTCCTTTTTTTAGGGCTTGGCTACACAGCGCTTCCGCTGTCTCTTTGAGACATGTTGTATATACTTTGTAGGCTTTAGCCAACCCATAGGCTTCTTCTATTCTTTCTCCCCATTTGTCCATGGAATGCATTTGTCATGCTTCTTGCTGCGTTCAGGCCTCCCTGAGAGCGGGGACCTAGTACTATATCAATCCACTGGTCACTATTTTAGCATATTTTTTAGAAATTACTTTTTTATTTGTCAAAGAGCAGTTCACACAAGCGCTTGTGTTTCATCCGGAGCTCCTCTGTAAATAGGCCTGTAAATCTTGTACTTATCTCCTCACATTTGCTGTGCATTCAAAGACCAAGACCAAATGTCAGACACTGTTTTCAGAGGGATCATGTTTACGTTTCTTTGTCTGACTTCAATGGGGAATCAAGAACGTACTTTATTGCTCGCTCATTTTGCACAGAGTAAGTGTTGTAGAAGTCTGTGTGCTGTCTTCGAATTTTTTTTGTTTTAATTTGTGTACATGCATTGTTAATGAGCAGTTGCTTGTTTCCATGGCAATAATCCGGACTGTCTGTTTAATCCAGACTGTTTGTTTTACCCTCAAGACCCCACGGGAGCCACCCCTACTTAATTGTTTTTTTTTTTATTTGTGCTAGACTTTGATCTGACTTTGTTAAAAATGTGTTTTGATGTTGGAAATGTTTTCAGACAATTTTGAGTTAAATTAAGTTGTAACACTAAAGGTGCTTTTGAATTGTTTTATACAATCAATTTACTGTGCATTCGAGGAATGGCAGCCATTTACACAAAAAATAACCCTGAAAAGTTATCACGAGAGCCATTGCTGATTAAATTATTCCTTTTTTATTTTTTCGAAAATCTCCATTGTTTATCAAATAAGCAGGAAATACGGTACCTGGGCATTTTAGTGACCCATAATCTGAAGGATTTAGTGGAAAGGAATGCACAAAAGTTATTAGTTGAATGTAAAGCCATGCTACAAAAATGGGCATATCTCCCTTTGACGATCCTCGGGAGGATAAATTTAATTAAGATGTTTATTCTGCCCAAATGGAACTTTGTGTTTGCAGCTATACCTCTGGCAGTGCATAAGGGATACCTGGATAAAATGCAGCAGGCGATAAGTAGTTTTATTTGGAATTCAAAGGGGCCTAGGATATCATGGAAAAAATTATGCAGAAGAAGGGAAAAGGGAGGATTGGCTTTACCTGATTTGGCATATTATGCATGGGCTTTCTTGTTTAAGAACTCAAGGATGTTGTTTTTGTGCCCAGATGGTTCAGCAGTTGGCAGAATGTATAAGGCAATGGTTTCATCCGTGAAAGGGGCCTCAAGGTTTTTTCTATTCAAATTCGGCGACCCTAAATTTTTCAAAAAAGTTAAATTGAAAGTGTTGCAAGGATTGGCAAGGAGCTGGTATCAGTTGAGACGACGTCTGGGTGCACATTATTACAGCTATCAGGCCCCTATCTGGGATTCCCCGGGCACCCCAGAATGCTGTAAAGATATCTTGGCATTATCACTCAAAAGGGCAGGTGTGGAAAGGTGGGGTGAGCTCTCGCGAGAGGGTACTCTACTTTTATGGGATGAATTGGTAAGGATAACAAGTGGATCTCTGTCTAGGTTAAAATACTTACAGATTAAAGAGTGGGAAAAAGAAATTAAGGGGGGATTGGGAGTGGTAAATTCTTTGGAGGATTATTTTCTTGATCTGGCGGGCCTGGCACCTGTGAAGAGGTTGGCGGTTTGGTATTGGGAAATATTAGAAACTCTTGATGAGAATTTTGTTCTACCAAACAATTTATGGGGCGAGGCGGTGTCAGGCGACAAGATTGGGGTATGGTGGAAGAAGTCGTTTTTGACTCTTTATGAAGTAGTGAAGCCTGCCCCATTAAGGAAAAACCATGTTTATACTCTACACAGAGCTTATATATCGCCGGCAAAACTTGCCAAGTTTAAGAAGGGGGAAGTGACTAAATGCTCGAAATGCGGCGCGTCAGGAGCAACGGATATACATATGTTTTGGGATTGCCCTGCTATTCGGTTGTTTTGGGAGGAGGTTTTTGGGGCAATATCATCTATGTTAGGCTGGAAAATCAATGTATCACTCCCACTGATTATATTCGGGCAGTTACAGGATGAGGGTATATGGAGCAGGGTGAATAAAGCTAACCGTAAATTTTTGTTCTATGTAATTGTGCTGGGCAGAAACGAAATCTGCAAAAAGTGGATGAAGAACCACCCTCTGAGCTATACGGACTGGCTCAATGCAGCTGGCCGTGTTTCGAATATGGACCTAAATGCGCAGGGCTCCAAGAGTAATGCGGAAGTGTGGTCACCATTATTAAAATGGGAGGGAGTAGTTTGAATTTGTTTTCATTTTAATGTCTGCTACTTTGAGACTATGTGAAATTGGTTTGGTTATTTTCTTCCTTTGGTCCAATGATTAGTCACCGTTTAATACTTCGGCTGGTTTGCCTAGGCAGACCGGGAGACACAATGGTGCATCCCCTGGCTTGAGTCTCTCTCTGAGTTAGAGGGTGAGAAGGTCACATGAACTAAGAGGAGGATCAGTAAGCGGGGTTGAATGAGGACAAAAAGAAAAAAAAAAAAAAAGAAAAAAAAGAAAATCTCCATTGTTTGCCAGACACTGCCATCTAGTGGCCAAGCAAGGAATGTTGAAACACAGAAAAAGTGGGAACAAGCACTAACAAAGGCCGTAGGCCTCGACACAGAGGGGAGGGGGGGCACTATAAAAATTGCCAGCGCTGCCTTCTTTATAGCACCTCTTCAAATCATCCCGTTATCCAATCACACCCGTCCCCCGTTAGCCATCCCCCTTCCGATTGCCAAATCCAATATCTCGCCTATAGGTGAGACCTATTGGCTTTGCCAATGCATGTTTTTTCTCCTCTTTCTTTGTGTTTCAATAAAATGTCTACCATACCTGAATGCTCTAAAAATCAACTAGCTCATGAATGTCCGCTATATCTGGCCTAGCATCAACACCATATACTTTATCCTATTAATCGGGTGTGACACAATCTTTAAACAATTTTGCTACTGAATCTCACTCTTGAGCTTAATGTACTTAATCAGCCAAAAAATAATTGGTTAAGTTTCAGAATCGACCAGAATCAAACAGGACAGGTAGAAGTTTCAGGTTACTTCTCAGCTTCCCAGCTAACCATATTTTAATATCAACAGGAGTGTAACCAAAGTTTCAGAATCTGCTTGAAGCAAAACATTTTGCTTACTGGCCTTCTGGTACTCTTCTTTACTTTGAAGTAATTAGCAACAGGCACTTCCACACCCTACTTTATCAACCACTACTCTAGCGGTTCGAAACCTGGTCACCTTCCCAAAGGTGAACGGCGGATATGCTTCAGTGCAACTAAGGTAGGTAAAGGAAATAAGGCATGCCAGGCAGTAGTCTGAAGAATTTCAATCATAATTTGATCTGTAATACGTCTTTAAAATGGCTGTTTGATGCTCATATTTCTACCCTTTGTAATGACAATAGCACTGCCTTTGGTTGAAAGGTTCAATTAGTTAATACATTAGCTTTTGGTTCAATTTTTCCAGCTGTCTTATCCTGGAGCCATGCTTTTCCAGATCATCCCCGTTTTAACCTTATGACACAAATTCTCCAGTGAACTGCGCTCCATTTTCCAGTAATGAATGGGCATATTTCTGCTGAATTTTCTGCAGGTTTAGACTAGGATATTTTTTACTTGTTATATCACAGAGTACACAGTTCCTACTCTTCATGTAGGAACTGTGTACTCTTTGTGATATAGTAAGTAACTTCAGTAACTTGGGAGGCCGTACACTGGACCTTTATCAATCTCCCTGCCCCTCTTTTGTTTCGTTATTTTTTATTTGTCTCATGCCCTGTGCATCACTATAAAAGTGTGTGTGTGTATATATATCTCCCAGGGCACGAGGCAAGTAAAAAAATATCCTAGTCTAAAAAATAAATCTATATATGTTCACTTTAAAAATGAAAGGGTACAGGGAAGTTACAGTTAGATTCTGAATTTACTCGCACAAAGCTATAGGAAATTCAGCAGTTATAGATAGTTATTTCGAGTAACTATAACTCATGCTCTAAGCTAACTATAACTGGCGCCCCCACCATGCTCTAAGGTAACTATAACTGGCGCCCCCACCATGCACAGTTTTTTCTTCAATAACTTGACTGACAATGTTTCATTGATATTATTATTGACTTTATAAGACTGGGGTAATCAGGAGTGCATGGCGTGGGTGTGAGGTATATTTACCTTAGATTGCAAGTTATAGCAACTTGAAATAACTCTTAACTACAACTGCTGAATTTCCATGGTTTTGTGCAAGTAAATTCAGAACCTAACCATAAGGCCCCTGTAACCTTTGTTTTTTTTTTAAAGTGAATTTGTTTTTATTTTTAATTTGGTTTCCTAACTATAACGTCCCTGTAACCTTTGTTTTTTCAGTGAATTTCTATTGTTTTTTTTAACATAAAGTAATTTGAATTACTATACGTTAAACCAATCGCCGCTGCGCGCATCCTTTGGACGTGCGCATCGGGGTTTGGCTGTAGGGCCTGTCTCTCTGGCAAGGCCCTGTCTCTCTGGCAAGGCCCTGTGGCCAACCTCCTATAGCCACCCAACTCTGTGCTGTGCATGGTCAAAGGCCGTGCGTGGTGGGGGTTGGCCACAGTGTGAGAGGGTATCTCTGGGTGTGAGGGTGGATGTGAGAAGGTCTATGTTGGTGTGAGAGTGTCTGGGTGTGAGAGGGAGTCTCCAGGTGTGCGTTTCTCTGTGAGTGGGTGTGTGAGTGTCTGTTTGAGTCTCTAAGTGGATCTGTGAGTGGGTGCGTGAGTGAGTCAGTCAGTGCGTGAGTCTGAGTTGGTCTGTGAGTAATGCCGAAGTCTGAGTAGTTCTTTGAGTGTCAGTTGATCTGTGAGTGGGTGTATGAGTGAGTGAGGGTCTGAGTGTGTCTGTGAGTGGGTGTGTGAGTTTTTGTGTGGGTGTGTCAGTAGCTGTGTGAGTGACTGCCACAAAGGACCTCACCAGCCCTTTTATCCAACAGGAGTCCCCTGCTTTGCACAAAATATCTACCCAAGTGGAGTTCATTCTGCCTCCTTAGGTAAATATCCAGTATGTATTCTACACTACAGCTGTGTAATGCAGCACAAGGAAATGTAAACAGCAAAGCCCTGGGGAGGTGGTTGTTCCCGAGGCTTCTTAGAAGCCCAGGAGGGGTACCTGCGCGGCCCCCCTCCATTATTAGAAAAGAAGGCCTGCGGAGGTGGCGACCACCACTAGGTAAGAGAGATATATATATATATATATATTATTATTTTTTTTTTTCTGGCACCGTCTGCACATCATCCATGAACACATAAAATACAAGTGGTGCTAGCGGGTAATCCTTTTTAAAGCCTCAATAAGTTGGTGCCCCAGTCGGCATATCCAGGAATGTCCCAATGATTTGAACCTATTTGTTGGAATATAAAGCGCAGACCTGATCCTTTCTGTGCCAGTTCGTAATCCTCTGTATCCTGGCTAGCAAAGGGTGAGGGTAGTTAGTTGCAAACTGACCATTAACTTAATTTGGCTAACTTTGGAACAGCCAGTTGCAGTGAAGGTTTTGTAGCTTGACCCCTCTAGGTTCAGGACAGCTTCGCTGCAGGTGTTCACAATGCTTTTTTATGAGCATCTGTAAAGCTAAACATGTTTCTAAAGCTCAGTTGTGCATGCTGCCTTCCTTGGAGCAGTAGATCCTTCCCAGTCGCACTTTACACAACCTCTGGTCCCTCCAGACCCCTGTACACATCTCATGTTCAGGTGTGCAGAGGTGCCCGAAGGACAAACTGCCGCTCTTCCTGAAGCTTCTAGTATGCCTCTTGGGCTTGAGGTTGAGAAAATACCTTCTTGTTAAATACAGTTTATGAGCACATGCTTCTTCTGAGTATTCATTGTGCGTCTTTTAATTTTGTAAGTTGTAAATGACTGTGGCAGATTCGCAGAAAGTATTGATGTGGAGACATTTCTGTCATTGGAGATTGTGATGCAAACAGTTTGTAAAATGTATTCCGCTTTTTTTCCTGCTTCCCTCTTAGATAACCTGTTGGGGATTTCATGGGTGGACAGCTCCTGGATTCCTATTCTGAACAATGTCACCGTTCTGGACTATTTCACCGAAAGAAGCAACCCATTCTACGATCGAACCTGCAGCAATGAAGTGGTCAAAATGCAGAGATTGACCATGGACCACTTAAGGTACCTTCCAGGGTCTGCTAATGCAACATAGGCTGCCAGCCTTCAAATCTGGCTTTTGCCGTAAAGTGACTTATTAAACAACAGACCAACCAGACCTCCTGGCTCTCCCATGCCCCCTTTTTCTGCCATCCATCATTCCTGGCAGTGTTAGATCCATTCTGCGTTTTATCTAAATTCCTAGGTGTCACTTGTGTTTGGTGATTATAAAGTGTAGAATCTATAAGAAGGAGGTATGTTAACTTACAACATACCTGGAGTGGGGCAGGTGAGTGGTCTATTATGCCATGGGCATCGTATGATGGAAACTGGCTCATCATGGTATGACAGGCTTATGGGTATAATATAGAATCATGATGGCTAGCACACAAGGAACCGGCCTATAAGCAGAGCAGGACATGTGTGCTTGCATAGGTAGTATACGGCGGAACAAGGACACGCCCTGCGATGACTCGCATGGGGGAACAACCACGTCATGAGATGACTAGCTGATTGGGGAAATGACCACATCAGATGGCTGGCATTTGTGATTGCAGGAGTGTATAGTGGCATAGTTGGCACAGAGGGACCTTGTGCAGCACAGGTTTGCAGGCATGGTCAGGGATCCATTCTGTCCAGATGAATAATGTAAAGCTTGGAAAATTGAGTTGAGAATGCCTTCCATTAAAAATGCAAATGTCCATCATTATGTAGCGAATGCTGCTACAGCTCTGTAGATATTAATCATCAACAGCAGATTCTCCAGACAAGAAATGGATTGAACGGGATTCTTGAAGTGTTTAGCACCTGTTGGTCTGGTTCAAAGCTGAAGATCCAAACCGTCCTTGTGCAAGTTGTTTGTCACCAAGAAAATGAGTTGTGTGCACTCTGTGGTGCAGTGACCAGCCTTGATCGCAATGTAGACCACCTTGATCGGCTACTACACAACATGCTGCATGATGCTCCTGTTCTGCTCAACCTTTTTCTTTTCTAGAGAATCTGTTCTTAATTATTAAAACAGACACATGCCGAAAGCAAAACCAAAGTTCTGGACACAGTTCATTGACATTTGAAGCACTAGTGGGTGAAGTGCTCTACTCGATGTTGATTACTCTTCAGGGCTTGGCTAGCCTGTCCGGGAAACATGCGTATCATAACATGCCTGTAATATGGGATGAAGAGGGGCACTGCATATCAAGGCTGCCTTTCGAGGGCGAGGGCACAGAATGGTATGGTTGGTATTGAGGATACCAGCAGACAGTAGCTTGACTGGCAAATTGAGGAAAATCAGCACATTATTGCATGCTCAGTACGTGGGGCACGTAATGCCATAGCTGGCCTAAGGAGACACAACAGTCCTGGCACAGAGAGCGAATAGCTGCCACCCGAACATGGCACAAGAGGCCCAAGTAGACAGTTTCATCTGCTAAAGTGATCATCAAGACCTTTGTTTTAATATTGATGTTCCTTTTCCATCCCAGTTTCTTTGGACTGGCAGTTGCGCTTAGCAAGACATAACCGCATGTTGCCTCTGTAAGTTCTCATTTTATCAGGGCGAGTAGGCGAGGATAGGATGTTTAATACCTGCTTTAAGCAATATTAAAACAAGAGAGGATCGTTATCTTGGAACTGTCTGTGCTGTTCTCTCTAAGAACCACCAGCAGACGGTGTTGTCTTTAAGTTTGAACTTTCTTTTATGCTGTACTGCTGCTGATTAATCTTTTATTAATGAAGTTTAATTGGTACACTAAGTATACATTATAGTTGCCTACTCTGTGCCATTTATAAGGCACAATATCTGCTTTATTACAATGTTGTCACACAATTTTAACTAGCCTATTGCATGAGTTACACGTCTCTGTGTATCAGTTTTTACACGTGTTTGTAAGTACACTGTTTTTACTGTACCTTCTTAATTTACTATAAGTTACAAGTCTCTTTTTAAATAATGTTCCAGTGTTTCTTACCCCAACCAGAAACAACTATTAAGTAGGTCATGAGGAAGGCAAAGCCCAAACTATGGTTGACCAGCTACTTGGTTGTGTACTGACAACCTCTGCATTACTCTTGATTACTCCTGTGTTGTCTATGACATTCCAATTTGTTGTAATTTCTACTGTCACCACAATGATGTATGGTCATACATTTGAATGAATCATACAATTTACATACATATAGACGTGGAAATCCTTCTTATTAATCTAATGCATGCCTTACAATCGAAGATCAAGTTGCACTAAAACTTTCTGTATGCTGAAGCACACGAAGTGGGTTTGCTCCCGCCGACGTTGCGAGAGGCAGTGCTTACCTTACTTTAAAAGCCTGCAAAGGGCACTCGAGTGTGAGATTCTTACTGTCCATTATCTTTTTTTTTTTTTTTTTTAATTGTTTTTATTCAAGATTTTATGAGCATAATCGATAATGGGACATCGAAAATATTAATCAAATCATGATTACAAATTGTTCATACGGATCACAATACAATGAAATACACTTTTATACCTCTCTACATTCTAATAATTTTTGGAGCCACTTTGATTTATGCCCTTCAGGTTGGTTTCTATCTTTTTAATCAAGTTTTTTAAGATGGAGCAGCCTTGCCCCATTCGGAATGATGCTTCCGGATGGCCCCGATTCTTAATGCATACAAAAGCTCTCTTGACTGGACTGTTTTCATTTTTTCCCCCCAAAGATCATACAAAGGAAATTGGGGGGGGGGTCTTCCATTGTTGCAAAAAAAAAAAAGAGATCTCGCTATTAATGTTGCAATAAAAGAGTATTGCTTTGAGGCCTCAGCCAGCGCAGGATGATTGGAGATACCAAAAAGTGCTCCCATTGGATTAGGGAGTAAAAATACCTGAAGCTTTATGACAATCAAATGAAAAACTTGTCTCCAAAAGTTAGTGATAACCGGGCACAGAAAACAGACATGAAGCCAATCCCCTACTGCGCAAAGACATAGAGAACAATTGCTTGGTATTGATGGAGCCATCTTATTCAGTTTCATGGGAGTATAATAGAGAGACCACTTTGAAAAGAACGCTATTCTTTTAGAATTAGCTTCTCTTAAAGCGTTGCACGAAGAATTGTTATGATGCTTCCATGTCGGGAGATCGATAGCACAGGCTGAAGCAGCTGCTATCCGGCTTAGTACGGCAGGGAGAACTCTAGCTGACAATTCTTCAAGAAGAATACTATACCAGGTGCCGATCCCTGTCCATTTCAGAGCCCACATAGCTTGTGTGATTTTAAACGGTAATGATTCGGCTGAATACTGGCCTACGGAACCCATAGATTAGATAAAATGGGCTATCTGAAAATAGGAAAAATGTATACATGCTGGAATATCTGGAATAGTAATTTGAAGTTGTTTCCATGATTTAACACTAACCCCTCTTAGAAAGTCATGCAATTTTCCTAGTCCCAGATTTTCCCAGTCGTTTAGAGATTTCGTGACCAGAGGTAACCTGAATGTAGTGGCTTCCCTTAGGGAAATGGTTGAATGATCATGAGTAAAATGATAATGTTGCTGACGTTCTGCACCTCTAGACCAAAGGAAATTCGGGATCTTATATCTAGTATGCTTCGGCAACCATGGCATTTTGAGAAAATGAGCTAGTTGAATATTGTATTCCAGAAGCATCTGCTTTAAATAGAAGTTTGAATCAACATGGCAGCTCTTACAATCCAGTCTATGTATGTTGCTTCGTAATATTTTTAAAAATTGGGTAAGGCTAGGCCACCTTCTTCTGCTGTCAGCTGGACAGTCTCATGCTTGGTACGAGGTTTTCTATTTGACCAAATAAATTCCCTCCGCATAACTTTAAGATCCTTAAAAATCTTTTGCGGAACCTTGATTATAACATTAGAAAATATAAACAAAAATAAGGGCAATATCATCATGTTGATTAGGGCAATACGACCTATGATCGTTAGGGGTGTGTTCTGCCATTTGAGCATAAGAGCCTGCGCTTTTTCATTCATTGAATAGAGATCAGTTATATTCAAAGAAACATATATGCCAAGATATCTAATAGGATGGGGAGTCCGATAGTTAACTTGCATCTCAACTGGCAAGACAATATCGTGCGCATTAAAAAGCAATGCCTCAGATTTTGATTTTGTTAATCTGATAGCCTCCCAAGTTGGAAAAAGCTTGGATTTTGCTAAAGGCCCTTTTGATGTTCTGTGATTCGGCCGCAAGATACAAAATAGCGTTGTCCACAAAGAGTTTTATCTTGGGGACACCTGACAGCGGAGCTTTTATGGAAATATTCTGCCTCAGCGCAGAAGCTAAAGGTTCAATTAAAAAGAGCGAAAAGGACCGGAGACAAAGGGCATCCCTGACGAGTCCCTCTCCGTATCGAGACCTTACTGACCATTCCTGAATTAATTGAGATCTTGGCCTCCGCCCCTTGATACAGGTTCAAAAGAAATTGGACTAGTTTATGGGAAAATGTAAATCTTTGGAGAATTGCAAAAAGGAGCTCCCATTGTACTTAATTGAAGGCTTTTTCCACAGCATGCATAATTATGGCTGCCTTGACTTTATTCACGGAATAATAATCAATATCTCAGAGCAGGAAATTTGAGTTGGTGGAGATAAATCTTCCCAGGAGAAATCCACACTGATCATGGTGTATCAAACCATGAGCTAAAGGTGTTATACGGGCTGCCCAGATTTTCATAAGTATTTTATAGTCACTATTAAGAATACTAATAGAATGAAAAGAATCTGGTTTTTCGCTAGGCTTCCCTTTTTTATGAAAACTGACTATTGCTGCCTGAGTAAATGAGCTTGGAACTTTTTCTCCATTGAGTACCACATCAAAAACTGGGGCTAGGATCACTGTCATCTGGGGTGCCAGAATCTTATATAATTCTGCCGGAAGACCATCTCCCCCTGAAGCTTTACCATTTGGAGATTTCCGAATGGCTTTGGCTATCTCCAACTTGGTAATTGGTTGTAATAATGCAGCCTGCAGCTCTTGGTTTAAGCCCTGTAGAGAGACTGCATCAAGATATGCATTGATACGCTCATTGCATATTGCTTTGTCGGGGTGTAACGTTTTGTATAGTGCACTAAAAAGACCCTTCCTATCTCCTTGAACTGGTCAACCTTACCGTGCTAGGGATTCATCAGAAATAGATTTGATTAGGAAAGCATTCTGGCGTTTTTTAATATATTGCGCTTGAAATTTGTCTACATGCTCACAGTCTTTATAATGCTGTTGAAAGCATCTATTGTGATTAATGATTTCTTGTTCTAAGAAAAAATCTTCAATTGATTTTTGGCCTCTTGGAGACGAATCCCCGACTTGCGATCACTTGCTACATGATGTTGGTATGTAGCATGATTAAGATCTTGCTGGAGCCTACTCAATTTTTCTTTCCTTATTCACAATGGAAAAGCCTTGAAAGCTATGGTTTCCCTTCTCATATGCGCCTTACATGACTCCTAGACTGAAAAAATAGAAGCGGTTGCTTCATTTCTAGTTAAAAAAATCAGCAACAGAAATGTTAAGAACAGAGATCCAATCCTAATTCGTTAATAATGATTTATCTAAGGACCACCTGGGCCTTTCTTGATGCTGATCTGAGAAAGATAATTGAATAGATAGAACGGAAAGATCTGAAAAAGGGTTGGACATGTTGTCTGAGCTGGTCCTTTCCCAGGAAAAGGATACTAAAAAGACATTAATTCTTGATGCTGAATCAAACCTTTTAGAGAAACAGGTATAAGTTTGGTTTTGTGGATGATCCAGCTACCAGGGGTCTTGTACAGCGAAATCGCGGACACATTTTATCAGAAAGCGATGGGATTGCGATTTGGTTTGTATACAATTTTTGCAAGAATCATGTCTTGGATTATATTAAACTCTCCAATTATTAAATGGCCAGAAAAAGTACCCAGAAGGCCGTTGAGGCTTTGCAAAGAAGTAATTTCAACATCAATGGGGCCGTAACAGCTTGAAATGTGGATTAACTGCCCACCCACCTTGCTATTGACTACTATCCATCTTGCTTGGGGATCACAGTGGACTTTAAGAATTTCCCCTTGGAATTCCTGAGTGAACAGGATTGCCATCCCACGGACAGCACGCTGGCAACGAAAGAATGAGAAATGAAGTTTGGAATTTTAGGACAATTTGCATGTTGTTTGAGATGGGTTTCCTGAAAAAGAATCACCTGGGTTTGGAAGGATCTTAGCCAATGAAATATTGCTCTAAACTTCTGTGTGTTATTCAAACTGTTCGCATTACATGACACTATTTTAAAAAACCTAACTGGACGGATACTAATTTGATCATTGATAAGATTTTTCTGAGAACCTGTTAGCGTTAAACTTGCCCTTGCTGCTTATTCCTGACAATATAAAGCCTATCATTAAGAATCTTTCCCCATTCTTTCTCAGCAGCATCATAGTAGACCATAGATTAGCGATTAGCGATTTTCTTGTAATTTGTAATCTGCTCTCACACCCCCTCCCTTGTGTAAGAACCCCATCACCCAGTGCTCCCACCCCCCACCCACAAATCCTAGGCCTACTTGCCATGGCCCCATCCTCCTAGTGAACCCAACTAGACGCCAAGAAAGCGTTTGATTCCTCAGAATGTCCCTTTTTACCAGCCACCCTTCACAAGCTGATTCTACTGCATGGCTTCACATCTCTGAATATGTTAATATATTCACAACCGACGGCCCGGATTAGGACTAATAACAAAGTATCCTCCCCCTTCACTTTCACCAGAGGAACACGGCAGGGGGGCTCTCTGTCACCACTCCTTTTTAGGTTGAGCCTAGGCAGCACGCATGCGCTGTCTGGAAGACCTGTTGTTTTGAATAAAGGACTTGGCTCCCGCCTCCCGCTTACCATAGGTGCCCTGCAGTGTCTCTCTCTTCTTTCCTGTCTCCTCACAGGTTTGCAAAGCTGATACCTCACTTCCGTTTTTGACAGAGGAACACCGGCCAAGTACAGTTTACTTATTACACTTCGAATTGTTTATCTGTAGTTTTCTGGAACTCTTCTTAGGGTTGAGCGCATATTCTTTGGCAGATCCGCACACTAGGACACGCGACTAATGGAGTTTAACAAACTTCCCGAAAGCTCAGAGTGAACGAAAAAGTTGGTGAAGTTCCTCTCTTGATCAAGAGAGTCAGATTGTTAAAGCGAACCGCCTACATTCTAACATCGCCGTGTATTTTTTTCCAGAGAAATCAGAATTTTCAAGGGTAAACAGATCGCAAATTTGATTGCATCCTGGGACCGGTGTCCAGGACGATTATCTGCTGTGGTTTTTAAATCGTAACTGCAACATGTGTAACCTTAATAACGCCGCCGCCAGTATTATAACTAAAATGGTTCAATAATAAATGATACTCACGTGGTAGAAAACATGCACAGCACGCACACATGCAACATTAATCACGCACAGCTTTGAAATAAGAACCGTAGTAACTAAAAAAAACCCATCAAAAGCGGTCTAACAATTTAAACATATTAGAAATATTATACAATATTATATCCCTTGACATGCCTTTTTTTTTTTTTTTTTTTCGACCGTTTGATCCAAAGAGAAAAACCCCTCACACCAGACCTAATAATTTCAGTATTAAATGTTCCAATTTTTTGGCAAAATGTAGTCTGACTGTCTCGTTAATAATTAAAAACATTTGTTTTGCCTCTTTTACCCAAGCGTCCCATCCAGCTGTTCGTGCTCTGGACCCCAGTGGTGCCCCCACCCACAGCCCCCGTTCCTCCACGATTTCTGTTTTCTTTGGAGGCAACTAATACTGATGGGTATTTAGGGCAGAGACTGTCATTTCAATCAAAGAATACATAGCAAAAGGAGCAGGCCAGCTGTATAGCTGTATAACACTGTGTGACCATACGTCCGGCAGAGCTCCCAGCCTGAGCAAGGACACACACCCCGAGAGCAAGGGGACCCCCATTATTATAGTGTCCTCAAACATTCCAAAACGACCATGATCACTATGTCTCCCCTACTCATTTGTTCACTTAAATAGTACTCCCATGCTCCATGTCACCTCACCCCTTACTTCCTCCATCGCTACATGCCGCTCTGGTGTCAGGGGCACCCCTATCCATCACCACAATCCTCTGTCTGAATGGATCTCTCATCCGTCATGTGTTGCCACATCTAGGCCACCCCGAAAGCGAGCTGGGTCCCCTCTCTCATCCCCGCACACCCCAGGGGTGCCAAAGTCATCCCCTCCCCAACCCTCGACCTGAATTCCCCCCAATCCCCTGCAGAGCGCAGGGATTAGTGTTTCTCTCATGCAAGTCAATACTCAGTGTTCAATTGTGTACCGAAACCAGAACCAAAAGTTTGTTTGCAGCAGCCACGCTGACAAATGCCCTTGTGCGAGCGAATGCTTTACCTCTAAGCTTTAGTGCTTCCCGCAAGAGACATTTGTTGCAGGGAACCCATGCTTATATTGCGTTTTCGAAAAGATTTTGTGGTTCCAGCTACTACTGTAGTAACGCAAGCGGGAGCTGCTTGAGGGCCACTTTCTGCTTCTCTGAGACTCTGCGGGCCACAGCCAAGCTGCCCTTGCACCAGAATGGTACACACACAGAATGCGGCTTCGAGTGACCCTTTTATGAATATCCGAGCAAAGAATAAAGGAAGCAGACTTTTGGTAGAGAAAACACGTGCGCAAAACATATAGGTGAAAAAATGTCGACTAAGTAATAGTTGGGCTGATCGAACCTTACAACCTTAACTTAGCCAAATCGCTTCTATGGCCTGTATTGTGTTTTTTTCTTTTGTCCAGATTGTTCTAGGCCCTTTTGCAGCAGAATCCAGAGAACCTGGCTACGGAATTTGGCAGATACCGAGTCCCCGCGTGGTCGCTAAATACCTATTATGCTCCCCCTTCCTATATGCAGGTGGAAATCCTCAGGCCCAGTTCGTTTCTGAAATACCCCTCTCTTCTGGAAGCTTGATAGGGAACCCCCAAAACACAGGTAGATTCCTAATTAGATGCTATTTCTTTGTGCATGCTTGTTCATTATAGCCATGGATCCTCTAGAACGGCACTTACAGGAGCAGCATATGCACAGAAAATTGCAGTTTAAACCAGGCCCACTGCTGATCTCACTGTACACGGATTACATTTTGTTATTCATACACCACCTGGCAGACAGTCTAGTGCTGATCCTTCATGAGATAGTCAGATTCGGAAGCTTTTCTGGACTGCACATCAACTAGGCGAAGTCCAAGCGGTTTTCCACCTACGGACGTGATGACCCCTGTTCGGAGCTAGTTTTCCCCAACCATGTTAAATAGCTAGGTGTGCACATCCCTCGGGACAAAGAACAGGTCATAGGCTTAAATTATGGCCAGCTATGGACAGGCTGACTGCTCAAGTCAAGGTCTGGATCCGCCTTCCTCTGTCTATGGCAGGCCACATTGCCATGATCCAAATGGTAGTGCTTCCCCAATTCCTGTACTTATTTTTAAATTTGCCCATCCTGCTCACTAACACCTTCTTCACGTCCCTAAGGAGTTTATTATTACGGCTTATCCGAGCGATTAAAAAAAAAAAAACCTGAATTCGTTGGGATGTTTTGCTACTTCCTTATGAACGTAGTGGGTCTGGTTTTCCTGATTTCCTTTTGTACTACCTGGCTACAAAGTAACAGTTTGCGTATCATTGGTATCACGCGGATGCAAGCCTGCCATACACCATATCTGAGAAATACATGGTGGCCCCCAACTCCGTTGTGGGCGCTACACCCTGCTGGCTACCCACTAGGTTCTGCAGATATTCAAACCCTCTCTACCACCAGCTGGGGTTGGCGAAGCTAACTCTACTTCTTAATGGTGGTATACTGTACTCCGTTGCAATACTGCTGGCACACAGCCCATGGCTGCTGTTCTGCTTTGCTTCAAACAAAGAGGAAATGGATGCCAAGGAATGCAACACTTCTAGTTTGAGTAATGAATTTATTAAGGCACTTCCCAGATTTCAAATAAAAGCACACGAAAATATAAACATTAGCATTTAACTTGAATGCTGTAAAACACGTGTAAATGCCAAAATACTGATAGCAGTTAAACAATGACAGGCATAGAAAGTGCAATACATCAACAATGTACATGTATATATATATGTGTGTGTGTGTATATGTGTGTGTGTGTGTGTGTATATATATATATATATATATATATATATATATATATATATATATATATACAGGGAGTACAGAATTATTAGGCAAATGAGTATTTTGACCACATCATCCTCTTTATGCATGTTGTCTTACTCCAAGCTGTATAGGCTCGAAAGCCTACTACCAATTAAGCATATTAGGTGATGTGCATCTCTGTAATGAGAAGGGGTGTGGTCTAATGACATCAACACCCTATATCAGGTGTGCATAATTATTAGGCAACTTCCTTTCCTTTGGCAAAATGGGTCAAAAGAAGGACTTGACAGGCTCAGAAAAGTCAAAAATAGTGAGATATCTTGCAGAGGGATGCAGCACTCTTAAAATTGCAAAGCTTCTGAAGCGTGATCATCGAACAATCAAGCGTTTCATTCAAAATAGTCAACAGGGTCGCAAGAAGCGTGTGGAAAAACCAAGGCGCAAAATAACTGCCCATGAACTGAGAAAAGTCAAGCGTGCAGCTGCCACTATGCCACTTGCCACCAGTTTGGCCATATTTCAGAGCTGCAACATCACTGGAGTGCCCAAAAGCACAAGGTGTGCAATACTCAGAGACATGGCCAAGGTAAGAAAAGCTGAAAGACGACCACCACTGAACAAGACACACAAGCTAAAACGTCAAGACTGGGCCAAGAAATATCTCAAGACTGATTTTTCTAAGGTTTTATGGACTGATGAAATGAGAGTGAGTCTTGATGGGCCAGATGGATGGGCCCGTGGCTGGATTGGTAAAGGGCAGAGAGCTCCAGTCCGACTCAGACGCCAGCAAGGTGGAGGTGGAGTACTGGTTTGGGCTGGTATCATCAAAGATGAGCTTGTGGGGCCTTTTCGGGTTGAGGATGGAGTCAAGCTCAACTCCCAGTCCTACTGCCAGTTCCTGGAAGACACCTTCTTCAAGCAGTGGTACAGGAAGAAGTCTGCATCCTTCAAGAAAAACATGATTTTCATGCAGGACAATGCTCCATCACACGCGTCCAAGTACTCCACAGCGTGGCTGGCAAGAAAGGGTATAAAAGAAGGAAATCTAATGACATGGCCTCCTTGTTCACCTGATCTGAACCCCATTGAGAACCTGTGGTCCATCATCAAATGTGAGATTTACAAGGAGGGAAAACAGTACACCTCTCTGAACAGTGTCTGGGAGGCTGTGGTTGCTGCTGCATGCAATGTTGATGGTGAACAGATCAAAACACTGACAGAATCCATGGATGGCAGGCTTTTGAGTGTCCTTGCAAAGAAAGGTGGCTATATTGGTCACTGATTTGTTTTTGTTTTGTTTTTGAATGTCAGAAATGTATATTTGTGAATGTTGAGATGTTATATTGGTTTCACTGGTAATAATAAATAATTGAAATGGGTATATATTTTTTTTTGTTAAGTTGCCTAATAATTATGCACAGTAATAGTCACCTGCACACACAGATATCCCCCTAATATAGCTAAAACTAAAAACAAACTAAAAACTACTTCCAAAAATATTCAGCTTTGATATTAATGAGTTTTTTGGGTTCATTGAGAACATGGTTGTTGTTCAATAATAAAATTAATCCTCAAAAATACAACTTGCCTAATAATTCTGCACTCCCTGTACACACATACACACACACAGCCAAGCTAGATAATTAAGAATAAAAAAGCATCACCATGGGTATCGAATCCAGCATCATCCTTGCCAACATTAAGCTGAGGGACCCTGGACAGCTGAGACAGGAGAAACTTCCCTGATGGGATATGTTATGAGCAGTGCATCCAGCCCCATAATGAGATCCTTCTGCCCCAGTGCCAAGCTTCTCCACCTTCTATACCTTAAACAAACCCAAGAGCAAGATTCTGTCAACCTCACCCTCCCTTCGAGTAAGTTATGAAATTCAAGCGCTGGCTGAACTTGGTCAGCGTCAAACACGCAAAAAAGGAATGGGCCGTGCCTGACACGCATTTGTGAGACAGAGCTGTACCTTTCTCTGCTGAAAACATACTCACCCTGGTACACTCTTATCACCTGGTCATCCCCCACAATATGTTCCCTGCTCTAGTGAGAAGAGCAAAAACATGTTCAGTGTAGAAAACAAGCTTTGTGGAAAAATACCTGCGTCTATCTCACTGGTATTGGGATTGGATTTCCTAGCAGAGAATAGACTGGCAGATTAGGGCTAACACTGCTGTTGCCCCTGTAGATTTTTAGTAATGCGGGTAGGGATTTTAGACTCCTTATTGTGACAGTATGGGGGAACGTTTTATCTGTTTCACTTTTCTGGTCACCACAATAATAGTGTTGTTTCATTGTCCTAATAATCGTAATTGTCTTATTGTTTACATGGAACGCTATGATAAAATGCATTGAACCAAATCCTGCTACTATTTGTCTTGTGAATGTATGAGACTTGGGTAACTGAGCGAAAGGGGTAAGATCTGTCCGATCACGACTTTCTTAAGAAGTCACAGAGCGTCATGCGTAAGGCTGCCACAAATCACCTTTACACTTAGGTTTTGGTGAGGTACTGCTAGCTAGCTGAAAGGATTAGGCCGACCGCTATCAGATGGTGTGGGATCAGACTTAGTCCCCCACTCGCGGTGGTGCTGCCGCCTGAAACCAGCAGTTTCGTCCCCGTGACAAGAGTCTGACAGTGGCGACCATTGAGGCATTATCTGTTGACACTGGTGCAGGAAGCTGGCCTGGTGTGTGGCGAGCACCTATTGTGTTATCACCTTATACCAGGTCCAGTGAAGTGTAGGCAGTGCCTGGGAGGCACTGTAGAGGTAGCTGTGGGTGAGCAGCCAAGACTTATCTAGGAGACATGCATAGCTTATGCAATACCCCAATAGTCACACAGCGCTTACACACATGAAAGAACCACACAGTGTTACAAAAATAAAGGTGCTTTATTATAGTAATGCAAATACTACAACACTGAATAGACAATCCCCCAACCGGAGGTAAGTAAACACACAATTTTCTACACATTAGCATTCAGTAAATATCATAGGAAGCAATAGGCATTAGTAAAGCAATAGCAAATAGTGAGGGCCAAAGCATATACTAAAAAAGTAGAATGTGAAAGGCAGCCCCCACCCAAGGAAGTGGAATCAGTAGAAGGGAGCTGGGGGAACTAGGAACCCCAAGAGGTGAGTACCAGAGTGACCCCCAGCGACCAGGAGAGCAGAGGTAATTACCTGGTTTTCCCCAAAACTAACCGAAGGACTTTAGAAAAGGATTATGCAAGACCCAACCAAGACTGGAAGAACCCAAAGGCGGATCCTGTCAGAAGAGGACCTGCAAAGAAAGGGGACCAAGTCCAGTTCAAGTTGGAGGGTCCGGATGTGGCAGGAGCCACTACCCACCCTTCTGTGGATGCAAGACCAGGTCGATGGTGGACGAAAAAAGTCAGCAGTGCTGCACATGAGCCGAAGATGAGTTCCAGAAGTGATGCAAGTGATGTCCCACGCCAGCAGTCGAGATGCAGTCGGTTAGTGGTGCTGGAAAACCACCAACAAGCCTTGGCAAATGCAAGAGTTGGAGGGGGAAAAGGCTTGCAAGGCTGAAGAGGACCAGCAAGGTCCAGGGGACTTGACCAAAGGAGGAGAGTCCGAGGTGACCCACAGCAGCTGGGAGAGTCAGAAGAAGCAGAGACGGCCCCCCACAGGCGACCTCTGGGCAGCTGGCACAGGAGTAGCAGTGAGGCCCACTCAGCACACCTGGAGAAGTGTCCCAGGTTGTTGGAGCAGCAGGCAGGAAACAGTGCATTGCAGGGAGAAGTGCTGGGGGCCGGGACAACTTGGAGCCAGAAAATCCCTGGAGGAGGAACAAACAAGCCTTGGTAGCTGCAAAAGTCTTGGTGCAAAGGGGTACTGTCCTGCAAGGAGAGGCAAGGCTTACCGTCTCCCAAATTGGACAGCTGGTAGAGAGAACCAAGGGGACCACTCCAGACCACCATCTGTCATGCAGGATCCACGCAGATCCGGAGGAGAGAAGATCCAGGCAGACGGTCGTCGTTGCAGTTGCCTGCGGATACAGGGGAGTGACTCCTTCACTCTAAGGGAGATTCCTTCCTACTTCTTGTGCAGGCTGAAGACTTGTTGCCCTCTGAGGATGCACAGCTGGGGAAATGTTGCAGTTGCTGGAAGGAGCTGGAGAAACCGTGTTGTAGAGTGGAGTCTTCGCAGTAGTTGCAGATTTTCGGTTCCTGGAGGGGCCAGTTGCAGTCCCAGTGGCCAGAAGATGAAGTAAACTTTGCAGAGGGATCCTGCTGGAATCTTGCATGTCGAATCCGAAGGCCCACCGAAGAGGAGACGGTAAATAGCCCAGGAAGCGGGATTGGTCACCTAGCAGGGTGACCACCTGTGAGGAGGGGGCTGTGACGTCCCTACCTGACCTGGCCACTCAGATGCTCCCAGGGGCCTCTGCCCAGCTTGGATCAGAATTAAGTGGCCACTGGGAGGAGCTCTGGGCACCACCCCTAACGTAGTGATGGACAGGGGAGTGGTCACTCCCCTTTCCTTTGTCCAGTTTTGTGCCAGAGCAGGGACCGGGTGTCCCTGGACTGGTGCAAACCGGTTTATGCAAGGAGGGCACCAAACATTCCCTTCAAAGCAAACTGGTGGCTTGTGGAGGCTACCGCTTCAAAGCCATGTAACACTTATTTCCAAGGGAGAGATGGTTTTCCCTCCCTCTACCACAGGAAATCCTGTTCTGCCTGAGCTGGTCAAGCCGCAGGAGGGCAGAAACGTGTCTGAGGGGTGGCAGCAGCAAGGGCTGCCCAGAAGACTAGTAGGAGCAATATTGGGGGTCATTTAAGGAGCTCCCAGAGGGCATGGAATCATACAACCAATACTGGCAACAGTATTGGGGAATGATTCCAACATGTTTGATACCAAACATGCCCATGTACAGTGTTACCATTATGTACCTGACACAGGTAGTGACCCGTGTCCAGAACACGGGTAAAATGGCTTCCCCGCACGTACGAAGTCCAGTGTAATGGAGCTGGAATTGGTAGGGACACCTATGCTCATGTAGGGGTGTGCAAAGTCCTTAGTAACCAAATTTAGAAGGAGAGAGTGCCACCACTGGGGTCTTGGTTAGCAGGATCCCAGTCAAAACACACTGACAGCAGGAAAAAAGTGGGGGTAACCATACCAAAAAGAGGGTACTTTTGTACAAATGGAATCTCTGGACCAGAAACTATAAGCTTGTGGGGGGGGTTGGGGGGGGGGGGGGTGCTTGGGCCCTTATGTCTGCTGTATTTGACATGTGTACTCTCCGATATCACCTTTCAGATCCCCCATCATCATATCGCCTACTGCACGGACACCCCATCTCCTATTTGTTTTTACCACTGTCATTGTAGTGCTTGTCTATTTTAGAACTTATTGTAATCTCTACTCCATTTTTGCACCTTCTATTTCCCCCTGGAGCTAGGGGGGCTGACTGTGATGTATATATAAACACAAATAACAACAAAGATTGTGGCTGTGTGAAGATGGTGCGCACTTCCAAAAATGAGCTAACATATAGATACAAAGTCCATGGTAATAGAGTCTGTGTTGTAGGAAGGAGTGCCCAAGTGGTTTGGCACCGAGCCACAGGGTGCATAAGCTGTCACCTTGAAAAGGCCACATTCGATTTGTAAGAAGAAGAACAACCACGGCACATCGCAGATACGTGAAAATTTCAATTTATTCCTCTGTGTTGTCTCAGGAAACACACTGCCCGACTCAGTAATACACAGTGGGCATGGTGTCAAAGGCCAATATCAATTTCATATTCGAAGAAGAACAACAGCCGACACGTGTTTCGTCAAAATTGACTTTTTCAAGGCTCCAACTTGTGGAAGTATCAAGTTGTATTGTTAAGTTCCAAAGGCCCGTGTTGATTTAAAGGTTACATAGCATGAACTACAGAGCGTATCCAAAGACCATGATAAGCCTGGGCTTATATGGTAGATAACACAATAAAGTTCTTACAAAAAATAAAAAATAAAGCTCAAGCAAGCAGTTAGTGTGTCCTGCAATCAGAATCTCATTTTTATTCCACAGAACCTCTGTGTCATAGTGCAACTCTGTACAGTAATTTAGCAGTTGAAGTTTTGAAATACCATGGCTTGTGTGTTGCTTGTATCTTGATCAGTCTTCTTGAACTAGTACATCATCTTTTTATTGAATCTTTTTCAGTCAGATGACGGGAGTGGAGTACATCCTGTTACATGCGCAAGAACCTATTCTATTCATCATCCGGAAACAACAGCGACAGTCCCCCACACAAGGTAAGGCCTACACACCTTTAGCATTTGTGTTGTATCAAGTGATACATATGCTTTTATGGGCCATAAACCTGGGATCTGTATTGCTTTTAAAATTGGATCTTCTCTGTCCATTCGGAATTGCAAAGTGCATCTGACATTCATTGTTGTCTGTGAGGGCTAGAGCTAATACCACATTTTTGATTTGCACACTTTCCGTCTTCGCTTCTCAAGGCATCCCTCTCATGTAGGATTTTTTCAGACAGAAGCATAACGCAGGAGCTGCTGGCTGTTTCCTTCTGTTCTGCCTGTTTGTTTCTCTGTCTCATGCACCTTTTTGTAAACACAATCAACTGCTGCTTAAGCAAGATAGGATCACAGAAACCCATATATCACAACAGCTCGTATTCAGAAAGGCTAGCAACTTAAAGAACCCTTAGATGGTGAGAAGTTAGTCACCCGCCCACCTACTTAGCATCAGTGAGATGATGGGTTTCATTCGACTTTTTAAAACTCAGTCTGACTGAAACCAAGGTCTTGTTGACTGACACAGTCTCTCTCCTATGGTCTTTCAGTAACTGCTGTCCATAGGGAGCCACCTGGTCTCTGTCCCCGTTTTTAAATCTTGGTGTAGGTAGTAACTCTATTTCAATGAAATCTTGTGATGGGCTAGATTAGTTGGAATTTAGACTTTCGCCACAAATGGATGTTACCTCGCTTTTTACATTCAGTCTGAAAAAGCCACACCCCTTGAATATCAAGCCTAGAGCTAAAACTCAGAGTATCATTTATGCACACTTTCTGACACATTAACTGGCAAGTCATAATGACGTAGTTATGAACATGTTACTAAAGGTCACATGAATGAGTGGTCTGCAGTTTAGTGATAATATTTTATGCCACCTACTCAGGCACACGAAAATATCCAGATTACTTAGTGGTGGATTTCATTTCTTTGAGTCTGGCCTATCATTCCACAGTCCTATTTAGATGTTCTGACCCTTGGAGACAGGTGCTTAAGTTGCCCACTGTGTAACATACTCTCTCCAAAAATCCCCAATATTTTGAATCAAATATATATTTCAATAATTCATGCAATGTTTATTATTATTAAAAAAATGTAAGGTTTTAATAAAAATAAAAAAAAGTTACTTTCTTTTTACATAGCTCTTTATTATTACATTTTGTCGGTGTAAAATGTCAATATAGATAAACATTTTTTAAATAAACATATCCCTGAGTCTCTTTCAACATTTTTCAGCCCAGAAAATGCAATCATAAAAACAACCACGACAGGGCCTTTCACTCCAGCTAAAGAGTATAGAGGTCCAGCTGGGAGTGCTTTTACAAAATATGGTAGGTTCTCCTAGGCTCCCGCCGCTCATTTATTATTCACTTAAAAAATATATATATTTTACCTTGAGTGTCCCTCCCGGTGCTCACCTGGGACATGCATGGGCAGGGTATGCCCACATTTTCCTTGGCAGGAAACCTCAGTGTCTAGGGTGTGGGCTCCCCTGGATACTCTGTTGTATCTTTCACTGGATGTTGAGATCCCCCAGCCAGATACCAACATGTGGAGGAGGCACGCACCAGCAGCCATTTTCTTTTCTTGGATTATTCAGAAGGGTCTATTTTTTTTTTTAATTGGCTTGAGGGACTCTCACAAGACCACCACAGGGCAATGTAATATATGATACTGTGTCATTATAGTTAAGACATAGATACCATATGAAATGGATTGTTTTGCTAATTACTATGGCCCTGTTTGTTGACAGCTCATAATATACGCTGGCTGTTAGCGGTACTGACGGACCCCGCTCAGGATGATAAGATGGCCGGGGTGTTCGCTGTGGACATGGAGAAGGCTTTTGACAGCCTGGAATGGGAGTTCCTATATGCCGTGATGGCCAGACTGGGTCTGGGTCCTGAATATATTGCATGGGTGCGGTTACTATATACCAAACCTACAGCCAGAGTGCGCACCGGACGGATAATTTCAGAGACCTATTCTGTGGAAAGAGGCACTAGACAGGGCTGTCCTCTGTCTCTGTTACTCTTCGCTTTGGCGATGGAGCCGCTAGCAGCTGCGGTGCAAGCTGGGGGAGGAGGCCATGGTGTAAGAGCGGGCGGGGGGAGACACCAAATTGCCTTATATGCCGACGACCTGTTGATTTTTTGGGGGGAAATGCAGAGAGACCTGCCTCGAGCACAGTTAATGCTTTCTCAATTCAGGGCACATTCGGGACTGGGAGTAAATTGGGACAAAACCAGGTTGTTCCCGTTGAAGCCTGTGGCCGCACCCACTGATGAGCTGGGTATGGTGGGACCCGCGATGCCTCTCTTATTTAGGAGTTAAGGTGTACCATGACCCGCAGGATATCCTGGAAGGAAATGTAGGGAGGGCGCTGCAGTCTGTCAGGGCTAATATGGCTTTTTGGAAAACATTGCCATTGTCTGCAGCGGGTAGGGTAGCGCTTCTAAAAATGTTTGTCCTGCCTAGGCTACTATATCACTTTACAGTCTTACCGGTGTGGATCATCAGGGTGACCTTCAGAGACTTGGAGGCAATGGTTGTAGCATTCTTGTGGGGGTAATGGCCGGAGGAGAGTGGCCTTGGCCAAACTACAGAGACAGTCCATGGATGGTGGGCTGGCAGTCCCAGACATTGAAGCATATTACTTGGCAGCACAGCTCCAATGGCTTACACAGTGGGTAGCAAGTAGAACGGACCCAGGGGTAATAGGGAGACCATTCACACCTCCGAGGGCAAGGTTGATGGAGGTGTTGTTGGGGACCCGAGGTAACAATATGGGAGACCCTCCTGAATTTAAAGTCTTGATCCAATGCTGGACAAGTTGTCTGTGAAAAATTAAGATACAGTCCCCCTACTCCCCTGAGCTGCCTCTGTTGTCTTTACTAGCATTGCCCCATCGGGGTGGTTGGGATGGTCTCCAAACCTGGGTGGCAGCGGGGATTCAGACAGTGGGAGCGCTGTTTGCTGAGGGAACAATGATAACATTTGAAGCCCTTAGAGAGGAATTTGATTGAGAGAGCCCCCAACGCAGACAACATGCACTTACCTGGCAACCTCCGCTGGAAGGCTTAAAGCGGTGACTAATTTATATGGCAGGATACGAGCAGATAAGACCCTCCCATTGACTCAACTTA